>NC_089533.1:2892235-3203256 GCF_963924715.1 Thunnus thynnus | reverse complement strand
AGATTTATATTTATAGCCATGATGAGACATTTTGAGTACAGAAATAGATTTTTTGCAAGCGCATACTGTCCTGTAAATTATATTTTGCATATAAATTATTATCACGCAAAGAATCATTTAAATTGACAAAACAAAAACTCTCAATTTCACATGTAAAATTCTCCCAGTGCTTCCCTACGTCCTTAAGTAATGAAAATCCTTCTAGTGATTGGATCAGAGTAGAACTGAGACAACTAATCAATTAATTTGTCTAGCGAGGAAGCATGTACGTTTTTTGCGACTTCATGTTTCACAGCAGCAACAGTGAAGAGACACTTTGAAGTCTGTTGCTAATGATTCTCAGCTGACAAACCCTGAGATGAGATGGTTTAGTTTACTGACAACATGCTGATGTATCTGTGAACTAGAATTACGGCCTCGCGGTTGTACGTCTCCTCCGACCAGTCAGGTTGCAGTTTACATCCATGTCTGTCCAGATTCATATAATATTTGTAGTGAAAACTTTGAAGAAGTTTAATAAGATTAGTGTCAGTGTTCAATATCTGACCAAATGTGAAACATGGTCATAATCCCTCCTTCTGTTCCTGAGTTACGGCCAGAAAAGTGTTTTTACAGAACATTATGATGTCACAGTGAAGTTGACCTTTGACCTTTTGGACATAAAATGTCTTCCACTTCATCTTTTTATCCTATTAGACATTTGTGTGCAACTTTGTCATAATCAGCGTATGAATCCTTGAGTTACGGGCAAAAACGTGTTTTGTGAGGTCACAGTGACCTTTGACCTTTGACCAACAAAATCTAATCAGTTCATCTTTGAGTCTAAGTGGACTGGGACGGATGTATAGAAGCATTAAGTGTTCATGAAGGTCACATGAGCACAAACTGACCAGGAAGTATCTTCTCCCTCCTCTTCACCCTCCTGTGAGGCTGCAGCTGCTCCAGCAGCTCGTCTCCGATGATCTGAGAGATGATGCTCTCTGAGAAAAAAAAACAGCAGAGAAAATAAACTGTTTATAAAGTAAAAAAAAAAACAAGTTTTCATTTACACCAGATTAACTGAGATCTGAAGGCGTTAGACGTCAGGAATTAGACCACGATATGAGAAAAACTACATTTACGTCCACAAAACAAGATGCAAAATAAAAACTAAACTAAAAATTCTTGACATAATCAGTTTAAAAAAATGCAGGTAACTGTCTTTATGGAAATATTTAATCATAATTATTATAATGCTGTTCAAACACTCACTGTCTCTTCCAAAGCAGCCGACTTCCTCGTCCTGCAGCCGGAGGATGTGCTGCAGCCAGTCAGCTTTGTAGAAGTCAGAGAAACCGGCCAGTCCACAGATCAGGACTGTCGACAGAGAGGAGAGCAGCTCAGGTCAGCTACAGATTCAACCTTCAAGAGTTTTTATTTTTCCAGTAGGTGAGTAAAATCCTTTTAGTCACAGCACAGTTTTCAGGGTTAAATCCCATCCGGTCTTTTGCTTTCATCCTCCAGTAAAGTAATACTGTCGAGGTTAAGACGAGGTCCCGACAGGATCACCGCAAATTCCTCCAAACAAACAAAAAAAACCCAAAAACCCAACTGAAGACCTCCAAACTAGCCTCTTACCTGCTTCCACAACCAGGTACCTGAAAAGAAGCAATTTAAGAAGGAGGGCAGGAACAGAAGACAAGAAGATGGAATAATGAAAAGGAAAACAATTAACACATTAACCAAAAATTGATCCCTCAATCGTTTGCCCTCCTGACCTCCTGAAATGAGAGTTCCTCCACCGTCTCTGGACGGACACAGGACGAAAGTGCGGCCAAAAAGTGCGTTAAACCAAACTGTATCATTCCAGGAGAGATGGATTTGCACATAAGGAATTTAATTTTGGGAATTTTTGAAGAAATCGGAGGCACACAGCGTTGATACACTGTTGAACTTCCTTCGTCTTTGTTTGTTTCCTTTCAATTTCTGCCTTTAATCTTTCTCACAAATGCTCAAACAGCTGGCTAACAACTGGAAGGGGACAAAGAGGAGGAGGCTCATCCTGACATACTTGGAAACATCACGCTTCAACCGAGGCCAAAAGAAACAGCACATCACTGAAGTTACTCAGCACAATAACCTGAAAATTCCCTTCCCGCAAATCCACTCCTGACAAAGTAACCCTGAGCAACATCTCTTCATTTTTCTACAAACAAAGCCTCAACCCACCAATCGGAAAGAGATGCTTCACCCAATCCTTTCTCGAAACCGGTGGAGGGGAGATCAGGCAGTCAAACAACCAAGAGCGGTAACAAGAGTTAACTAAATATTTAAGTATGGGGTGTGGAAGTCAGCGGTCTCAGTGGTGTATGTGATGCATGAGTGGAGAATGTGGGTGTGTGGATGTTGTTAAAAGCATGAAAGCAAAGCAAAGAACTAAATCCGCATGACCAAAACAAACGGGCGCCTGTAGGGAGAGAAGAAAAGAGCAACAAAGCTGCAACCCTGAGAGGAACTACAGCTGTGGCTTAAGTAACATCAGTGCACTGAGTTACAGTAAGTAGTAGGGATGTGCAGAGAGCTCAGTATTTGTATTTGTATTTGTTGAGGCAGCAAAGTTATTTGTATTCGAATAAAAGTGGAAAGAGGCTTAAAACTCCTGTTTTTGTTTTTATTACGCTTTTAATTTTAGAAAATTAAAGTGTTACAATAAGTGTTCATATGTGTCAGTAGTTCAGCTTTATCTCTGGGGAACACCCCAAACTCCAGGAGTGACGTCCAAATAAAGAAATGTGCGTCATGTAGCAGGTGGATGTGACTCCCCTCGTTGAGATCTGCTGATAGACGTCACAGCGGAGCAGAGGAGAGACACTGAGATAGTGATGTAACCGACCTGTGCGCTGATATTTAACACATTTTTTTTTTCTTCCCGAAAACAAATAATTTTTAAAATATTTGTATGAAACAAATATTCGTAAAAAACCCTTGTTTACGTATGCGGGTTGTTTCAAGTGTTAAGCAAGTGTAGACAAAGGTATTGGATATCAGTCACTTGTAAAAATAGATGCAAACAGCCGGTCAGAAAAATCGGAACCAGGCATTAAGATATGCCGTGTAAATGCGGCCTTAGAGACGATACAAACTCCCAGATGACGACGGGGGTCATCGCACGACGCTCAAATTTTTGCGTCATTCCTCAGAGTTCCTAATCCCACGTGAGGAGGACACTCACTGTTCTCAATGAAGATGTCCACCGTCTGTTCGGTCAGACCGTCTTTGATGATGTCCTGGTTGGTCTTCATCATGTTGGAGCAGAAGATCTTCTCGTAGTTGCGTTCGGTCATGTTGGCGCGCGACGCTCGCGTGTCGCCTTTCAGCAGGTTGGAGCAGCCTTTCTGAGAGGGAAACAAGAGATACAGTCAGCGTAGTAGTCGAGGTAATAAATACAGTGACGAGTCGGCTCATTTCTGGAGTTTTTTGTTTTTTTCTCACCATTTTTCCGATCATGAAGTAGAGCAGCTGGTGGGACAGAGAGTAATGTGGACAACCGAAGCGAGTCATGGTGTCCCGGCAGGGTTTGGTGACGATGCACGGCGTCCCGTTCATTTTCCTGCTCAAACAGACACAGATTTGAGTTTCCTCATAATAACGCAAACAATTACATTCATTTTTGATTAATTTTTTCCCTTTTCCTTCGTCTACAACAAGGTCGTATGAAAGACTTAAAATGCTGAGATTTTAAAAAAGCTGTGACGGACAGTTGATTGTTTTTTTTATTTTGGCATGAAAGATAAGAAGATGAAAGCTTCCCTGAACCTCCTCATGAAAACTAATGACTGTGTTGGATTCAGTATTGATCAGCTTCTATGAAGATGCAATAAACCTGCTCACTTTGTGTTCTGTGCTGTGATTTGAGTTTGATTTGGCAAATTAGTGAAAAACAATTCATTCAGTTGTAAAAGACAAAAAGCTAAATAATTGATCTTTTAAATGTGTGTTTTTCATTTAATTTTGACATGCAAACATAAGAAATAAATACATATAACAATGTGTAATGTATTTAACTTTATTTCATCATTTAATTAAATCTAATATAGGCATTTTGAATCTTCCATACATTACTTTTGGTAATGCTTTTTGAGACCTTTTGGATGCCTTTTCCACACATGATGGCTAAGCAATATGTTTGAAATCAATATAATTGTAAATGTTTCCAGTATTGATCTCCGTATTTAATCTCCATATAGAAACTGTAAATGTAAACCAGTTTAAATGTTTTGCGGTTGTTCCGTCTCTCGGTGCCGTTTGTGTTCGTACCAGGTTCCCAGCAGCAGCGTCAGACACTTGTCGCTGAGCTGCTCGTCGTAGCACTCGGTGGTCATGGTGGAGGGGTAGACCAGACTGGGATCTGTGGAGCTCCACTCCTGAGGAATCAACCAGAACCTCCAGGAGAGCAGGGGCTCAAACTCTGGACGACAAAACAGGAAGGACGGAGGGAAGAAACAGGCAGCGTTCAAAATCATCTGTATGTCAGATAAGACCTCAAGGATTATTATTTAAACTCTATAAACAGATGTTTGCATATAAATGCAGAATCTTTAGACAAGATTTTGGTTCTGGAAGTGTTCTGGTTTCTGCTTGTAGTCCCGAGTAGTATTGACCAATCACATTGGAGCAGGCTTTGGTTGCATGCAGGTAAACAGTCCACGCGGAGAGCAAAAGAGGCAGAACGCATCGGCTGAAATGCAGGAACCTCTCGGAACCCATCGATTTGGCTTTTTATTAGCTTGTTTTAATTTATCTGCATTCATATTGATATATCTGTTTATATAGATTAGCTGAAATGTTGCTGGATTGTCTCAAGTTGCGGAGTAATCGGATTAGTCAGAGCACGGGCCGAGACCGCCGCAGAGCTCGCCGAAGCATGCACTGCTACTTCCTGCAGAGACGCCCATATGGATTAAAACCCAGAAGGTTTTTGAGGGAGTCTCTTGCAGGTGTAGCGAACCTACCGAGTCTCCCATATGCAGCCTGAGAGGAAGACTTCACTATGGCTACATGTTTGTCAGATACTTAATATTAAACAATTAATATTCTAATAAAAAATAAATAAACTGCAGGCAGTAAAGGACATTAAGTAGAACATTATGTACCTTTAAGTATCAGGTCTCAAGGAAATGTGTTTATTTATTTAGGATTAGTGCGTTAATAATAAAATAATTATTTCCAAGGTTTTCACTCTTTAATTATTGAACACATAGTTTTCATGGTGTTTCTTCTACGTCCTGACTTCAAACTGACTTCTGAAGGACCAACATGTGCGCACAAGATTAAAAGAATATTAATCAACAGGACGACACGGAGTGAAACTGTGGAAATCTGACTGGTTAATGACACGATCAGAGAAGAGAAAATCATTATAAAGCAGGAAAGTGGTTTGTATCAAAGGATCACAAGCAAAAGAAGGCTGAGGATCACTGAGCTTATAGAGAGACATTATTTTTCACTGCAAAAAGAGACTTAAACCATTAAAACTGTTTACTAATATATATTAACATGTATTAACTGTTTATATCACCACAGTCACCTGATGAGTGGCTCTGGCTTCACACTGTCACATGAAAAGGTGTTCAACTGGTAAAAGTGCAGTAAAAGTACTGAGAGGTACTGGTTGTTGTTGTTGTTGTTGTTGTTGTTGACATCACACCACAGGTCTCACCTTGGTAGTATTTGGGGTCGTTCTGCTGCAGGGCGGCGACAGCCTTGTCGAAGCTTTGGTCGAGACGTTTGACCAGAGCCACGGCGGTGGTTCTCTGAGCCCAGCTGATCGGGTCGGAGTGAGGCCACGTCCGAACGGCTTCCTTCAGTTCAGCTGAGACACACGACAGCACGGAGACGAATCAGGATCAAACACAGTCTTATTAACACTTAAAGCTCAACAACTGTTACTGAAGTCATGTCTGTTGTTTTGTGACTGAAACACCTCAACAACTACTGGATGCAGCATCATGATCCCCAGAGGATGAAACACACTGACTCTGGTGATATTCTGACTTCAACAATATCTTCACAGCTATTAGATGGATTTACATGAATTTTTTAGAGACGATTATCTTTCCCTCAGGATTTTAATAACAACTTTCTAAAGAGTCACTCATACTTGCTGTTAATAAATCAATAAACAAATATAGAAACAATATTGCTGATCTACAGTTTGTCCACCAGAGATTTATTTATTCAACTGTAACTGGTCCTGACCAGTACGTTTCTGTTCTATAAACTGGGAGCCTTCTCACCAGAAGTCGGAGCACACAAGGATTTAATAATAATATCTCATCTGTGTGCCGGAAATGTCAAATCATAAATGTAAACCTTTGACGTATGATCTGTTATTTCCCAGTGAATGTAGAGTTTAGGAAATACTGTGTATTATTAAATTATTAGAAAAGAATATTCCACAGGATCCTCTGTTAAATACTTCATTTTACCGACCAGTACAGCTGGAAAAATGCATTTTAGTAAACTGTAAATCTGACCTTCGTCCCTCACAAACACACTGGATCAACATCCTGCTACCATGTCAGGAAAACACAGTTCAGGAAGATCTGGGAAGCGTTCACTCAATAACTGTTTTATTTCCATCTGGAACTAATTTGATTTCACATCCTTACAGACTTTCAAGCTGGTTTTTTATATATATACTTTTTATGACTTTGTGGTTTAATGCTGTCCACTGTGGGTCTTTTTGTAACGTCTTTGTTATTTTAAAGAACTGTTCATTATGCGATTTTATTGAGCATTACTGGGTTTTTTTTTTCCTTTTTTCTCCTATTTTATTGTTTGTATTTTGTTTAAATTATTATAATTATAATGTTGAACAAGCTCTTTCATCTCTATACATGCTCTGTTGGAAAAAAGGAGTCGGAGCACAACCAGTAGCTCTGGAGCCTTAAAAGTAATTAATAGGATTTTGAATTCAATCCTAAATTTAACAGGAAGCCAGAGGAGTGAAGCCCGTCCCAGGACGATATCTGAAACGCTGAGTCTCTCAGTTAGTGACCATGAAGTGGAATAAACATGCTGCAGCTTCTTCATTTAAACAAGGACAAAAAAACAATCGATTGTTTGAACTGTTGGAGAGAAAAGAGGGAAGTTGGTGATCGGTGTTTCTTAACTGAACGACAGCAATAAATAACCAACTTCATTTTTTGTTTTGTCAAAGTTCAACTAGGAATTAAAAAGGACCTCCTACCCAACTTTGAGTTTGAATCCAGGGAGCCTCAGTGCTGTTTAATTTGGAGCAAAGACAAGTTTTTGTTGTGAGACACTCACACCATGTAGAATAGCCAGTATATCAGTTATAATGGTGCTTTATAGCCAGTAGTTGAACTTTGTACATTTACTCCAGTACTACAGTTAAGTACAGTTTTAAGGTACGTGTATTTTAGTTGAGCATCTACCACATTACAGAGGAAGATGTTGTACTTTACAGCATTTATTTAATAGCTGTAGATACTTTTCAGGGTTAACATTTTACGTAAAAGACATGATCAGTTTATAAAATATGATTAATTGTTATAGATTAGACCAGCGCTTCCCAAACTTTTTTAGACCACAGCAGCACTTCAAAGGAAAAGTTTTGTCATGGCAACCAACCCCCAATATAACCTGCATAACCTATATGTTTTAACATTTTCATATTATAATATTATATTATATTAGGCTATATTATGCAACAAATAATTTAAATAATATTGGCTCGTTCTCAGTCAATCAGATTAGAAATTAACACCTGCTGTGCAGATTTACAGATAAATATTTTTTGCTAAAAATAAAGAATGAATAAATAAGTTCATATGTTGAATGTGTTTCTTTCGTTCGGTTAAAATGAGCTCTTATTGAAAATGTCCGCGGAAAAAACATAAGAAGGGACAAAGTGTTCTGCAGGTCTGACAGAGGAAACATCCTGCATGACTTTAACTACATTTTGCTGATCCTACTATTGTATTTTCACTGTTTTTATACTATGGATTGTTTACTTTTACCTCAATAAATGATCTGAATACTCCCCGGACAAACAAACAAACAAACACTGCAGATGTTTTCCTGATGTTTCTCTCTGAGGTTGAGTTGTTGACCCACCCTGCAGCATGAGGAACCCGACCACTCCGTCCAGGTTGATGTGCTCGTGTTGTCTCTCCAGGAAGGACGCTCCGCTGGAGAGGCTGCTCAGGATGTCATCGATCACCTCCGCCTGCGCCCCGGACACTGCGGCAAACAGCGCCAGCACCGCGGCCACATGAAGCCTCGCTGCCCGCATGATGTCTCTCTCTCTCACTCGGATGATATCCAGCCTGGAGGCTCCGGGACACTTTCTCCGCTACAGACAGGCGGAGAGAGGGGCAGGGAGGTCGGACATGTCTCTCCACTAACTGGAGTAGAGGGAGAGAGGGGGGGGCACGTGACGTCAGAGGGGGTGTCATTGAAAAAAAAAACAGTGGTGGAAATAAGGCAGCAGGTTTAAAGATCATTCTTGTGATTTTTTATCGTTTTTTTTCCCTTCATGTTTGGAGCCAAACCAGCAATGAATTTGTCTACTAACTAGTGTCGTGTGTGTATCAAAGCTGATATATCTTATTAAAAACACGTCAGTGAGTCACACCGCTGCACTGGCTGACATGATCCTTCATCGTGAAGAGTTTGGTCACGTTAGTTTGTTTAGAAACGGCTCCAAAGACTAATAACAGCATCACGTTTTCAGTCTCCGGAGAGTAGTTCTGTGTAAGATGCTACTGAGCATGCGCAGGACCGCTGTTCCGTTTACAGCTTCACTAAGTACTTTAAAGATATTTATAATGTATGTCTAGCACAAAGTCAAGATTTATTGTAATTGTAGTGAATCTATCTATTTTTTTTTTTAAAAAGTACAATTTTGTACAAAGAATGCCAAAATCTAATCCCTTATCAATTAATTTCACAGAGACAAACAGTCCAAAACCCAAAGATTAAGTTTACAATTCTATAAAACAGAGAAATGCAGAAAATCCTCACATTTCAAGATCTCTTTTTATTATCATTTTGCAACACAAGGTTGCACAACAACGAACTGTAGCCTCTCAATGCCACACACAAGAACTGAAACCGCACAAATGGACCAACAAACAGCAAGTCACAAAAACAAAACTATTGTTTATGTTGCAGCACGGAGGATGAATTGAGGAGTCTCACAGCCTGAGGAAAGAAGCTGCTCTGTAGTCTGGTGGTACGACAGCGGATACTTCTGTATCTGTTGCCAGACGGCAGCAGGGAGACCAGGCTGTGGTTGGGGTGGGTATTGTGGGTACTGACGCTCGGTAGATGGTTACCGATGAGGTTCTGGGTGGTTTTAATCACCTGCTACAGAGACTTCCTGTCTGCACATCTCATGCTTATTTGTTATGTTTCAAGTCAGGATGCTTTCTATTGCTCCTCTGTAGGAGTTAACAAGAACTTGAGGAGGGAACTTTGCCATTTTAAGTTTCCTTAAGAAATACAGTCGTTTCTTTTTTTACTAGGGTGGAGATGTGTGATGTCCAGGACAGGTTCTCTGTGATGCTGATACGACTTCAAACCGTTCACCTGCCTCACCTCAGCTCCACTGACATTGAGCAGACGGTTGTTCTCTGTGCACCATTCTGCAAGACTGTTGAAAAGCTTCTTATCAATAATATTATTTATTTATTTCAGTTTGGAGAAGATGGTATCAAATAATATATTAAAATTTTGGATATTAAGAAAAACAGAGCAGAGTTTGTGAGCCTTAACTTAGTCCTGAGTCCTGTAAACTTCCAGTTGTTCATCTTCACCTCTAACAGAATATACTGTATAAAACCATATATACACTCACACACATACAGGTGTTTATATCTACTCACATACATACCTGTACTCACCCACGTAACCACAAAATATACTATATATATATATATACAAACATGCACTTCTACTTCATTCCGTCACCAGTTTTCCTGATATAAACTTTCTAAAACACAAAGTAATCACGTTAATCACGTAGTTAAATAAAGCTGCATGGAGCTGTAACACAGTGACTGAACAGTGGTGAAAGAAGTATTCAGATCCCTAACTTAGTAATCGTATAACAACAAAAATATACTTCATTATAAGTAACAAAAGTAAAAGTAGACTACTCGCTCTGCACCAGAAAAGCATCTACTAGTGTTACGTTATTAGCTAATTGTTACTTATGCATAAACATGTAATGTAATAGGCCTATGTACTGTTATATGTAAAATCTTAATCTGCAAAGTAACTAACTAAATCTGTCCAATAAATGTAATGGAGGACTAAAAAGTAGTGGAGTAGAAGTATAAAAAAAAGCATAAAATAGAAATACTCACCTCAGAATTGTAGTTACTTTCCACCACTGACACTGAAGTCATCAATCATCAGATAATTTAGCACAACTAAGAAGTTGTTGGTGTTGTTTTCCTGCTTCTTCTTTAACATGTAGAGTTGTTTGTTCAGTGTTCAATAACTTCTTAATGTAAGTCTGTCTATAATGCTTCAGGTTTTGTATGAGATAACCATCCTTTAGTGTTGTAACATTAAAAACCTGAAAAAAGTCTGAAGTCATACCAAAAAAAGAAGTAACGCAACAGAAGTGTGTGGGGTTTTTTTTATCTGATTGAAGGAAGTATGAAAAAGCTCTCAGATTTCATCAGAGCTCTATGTTTTTCTTTTGTCTTTGTTTTAAAAGTTCAGATTAAAAAAAACCTTTACTAATGCAGAAAACAGTAATAAATGCTTTGGATACAAGCAACAGAGACACAGAACACAGCACAAGATGCACATGAATAATAATAATAATAATAATAACCATTGTAATAATGAGTAAGACTGTTATTGAAGGGAAAAGAAAAGATATTTTGAAGAAAGCACACAATTTTAGGGGTTTAATAACTCTATGATCCCTTTAGGTTTGGGTTTATGTATTGCTTGAAATCTAATTTTAAAATCAATTAAGGCTTCTTATCACCTATATAGTACTGTAAATACACTGTCAGAGAGAAAGCAGAATAATAATGACAAACAGAGTGGTTGAGTGCTTAATTATTTGAATACTGACATTTTATTTCTGAAATACGTAAACACGGGTTTTCTTTCTTCTTTAAAAAAAAAACAACAAAATTTTACTAACAAGATAAAAAATACTTATTAAATTATAATGTTTTTGTTCTGAACTGCAGACTTTATAAAAAAAACAAACAGCACATCGTTATAATAATGAAAAATAGACAGAAATGTGAGAAAGAATATCTCGTTGGACCTGAACGCATCATAAAGTCTGCGGTCCCTTTAAATCTGAAGCTCCTCCCCCTCTGTGAGCCACGTCATAACAAATCACAAACAGACATGGCGGCGCGCTGCATCTGCACGGCTTTTGCGCTAATTTCGGCGCTTTTAGCGATATTTTATGCGGCAGGTTCAGATGTCACGTGTCCGGCGGTGTCTCTGGCCGTTGTAACCGGGCTGGTGTCGCTGTGGTTGCGGAGGTTGCGGGAGCGGGACGCCGGGACCGACCGGCGGGTGTGTGTGCTGGTGTTGGGGGACATCGGTCGCAGTCCTCGGATGCAGTATCACGTCCTGTCGCTCAGCAAACACGGATATCATGTTACTTTTGTCGGATTTTTAGGTAAGAAAGTCTCTTATATCAACCCCAGAAACCTTTAAATGAAGCTGTTAAAGACCAGAAAGTAACTAAGTACATTTACATAAGAACTGCACTGAAGTACAGTTTTCAGGTATTTGTACTTTACTTGAGTATTTCCATGTGATGCTACTTTATACATTTCAGAGGGAAATATTGTACTTTCTACTCCACTACATTTATTTGACAGCTTTAGTTACTTTTCAGATGAAGATTTGACACAATGGATAATATAACAAGCTTTTAAAATACAACACATTGTTAAAGATGAAACCAGTGGTTTCCAACCTTTTTGGCTTTTGAAGTCTTACAAAAAGCAGTGTGTAGTCGGGGTCACATTTCACATGTCTATGAGTTGTTAACAGCTCCACCAAATAGTGATTTTTCCCTCTAAACTTCTCACATGCTTTCATTTCAATAAATGTTCAAATGATCCAATATTTTACCAAAAATCAAAGATTAGAGAAAAAGTGCAAAAACTGAAAACAGATTTGTGTATCAGAACTTTGTTTTTTCTTCTTTCCTCTCCCATTAATCATCTACTTTTACTGCAATACTTTAACTACATCAAGCTCATAATACTTATGTACTTTTACTGTAGTAGGATTTTTCATGCAGGACTTTTACTTGTAATGGAGTATTTTTACATTGCTGTATTAGTATTTTTACTCAAGTAAAGGATCTGAGTACTTCTTCCATCACTGCTTGAGACATAAAAACAGTTACTTTATCCCACTTCTGCATTTAATGTAATTTTTCTTGTTCTGTGGAAATATCTCAACAAATATTAGATAGATTACCATGAAGAGGTTGTTTTGACCCAACTTTAGTGTTATTTTTTATTTTACTGTTGGGTTATTTACCCAAACTAAAGCTTGTTATAATCTGTTATAACAGTTTTTAGCTAAAACCTGAGCTTGTTGTGTGTGACACTGGCTCAAAATAACATATTGCCACTAGGTAAAGTTAACCCAGTGTTGTGTTGGTGCTATATTGATCCAAAATGGGTAAAAATTCAACCCGGTGATTTTTAGTTTGTAGACTCTTAGTATTAATTTCTGAAATATCAAATGTAAATTCAGATGGAGATGAAAACAACTTTGAATCCAAGCTAGCTGTGAGTGTTCTGAGGTCATCATTTTTAAGCATGATAGTAATCATCATCATCGTCACCAATCTCAATCTACTAATAATAATTTATATAATAATAATACTGATCAACATCATTATCATCATCATCAACATTCAAAGAGAAAAAAAATGCGTGGCTCACTGTTGGAAAAAAAAACAACTTTATCAATTATGTAAAGCTTCAGATTGTTCACACATCTGATCAGTAAAGTCTGTTAAATGACTCGTGTTCAATCATTTCATGTTTAGATTCACTTCATCTACACAATCAGGTAGTTTAACTCAGAATGTACAAGAACATAATAAATGATTATTATCATGATAATTACAGTTTGATTGTATATTTATTTATGAATTTACAAAGTGATGAGAATAAAATATCTTTGATGAAGGAAGTTCTGCTGTTTTCTCTGTTTAAAAAAAACAACAGCACACAAATACATCAATACAAACATGAAACTAACATTTAAAACAAAGTGAAGTTTATATTTTCATCTGAAGAAACGTCAGTGAAGGTAAAAGACGTCATCATGAGCAGCGATAGCCTCCATGGATGAAAACACACAGGAAAAAGTGACATTTAAAGAAACTGAAAACATTAAAAGAACAACAAATGAAAAGAACAAAAGTGTTGACAATCCCAGTTTGATTGACAGCTGATCTCTGTGCAGTTCAGAAACACCACAGCAACGAGCTCTCAGAAACAATGGAGACAAAAACATGAAGAATTACAACAGAATCTGACACATGAAGTCTGAAATGACTTCGGTCTATTTGAGTTTACACAACTCAGCTGTGACTCCATCATTATAAAACCAAAGTCCAGCATAGAGAGGCTGAGTGAATCTGGTCTGGACTCTGTGGAGGAGAGTCATGGTTTCAGAGACGCTGTAGAAGGACAGAATACCTGCTCTGTGATCCAGGTACACTCCTACTCTGGAGGAACCAGGACCAGAGACAGGAGTTGAGATACTGTTGAACCAAAATGTATAACTGTTAGTGTTACAATCTAAAGTCCAAGATTTGTCATTAAATCCAAATCCACATTCATTCAAGTTTCCTGCTCTGCTGATATTCTTGTATGCGACTGCTACACGAACTCCTCCCCCTCTCCACTCCACCTCCCAGTAACAACGTCCAGTCAGACTCTCTCTACTCAGGACCTGACGCCATACAGTGAATCTGTCTGGGTGACTAGAATAAGACTGTTGTTGACTCATTTGCTCGGCTTTTCTGTTCCCCTCAGATAATAACAGACGTGTGTATGCTGTGTTTGGATCCAGTGTGATTTCTTGTTTATATTTTAAGAATCCAGCTCTGGTCTTGGGTTCTGCTTCTGACAGTAAAACGTCCACTTCAGTCACTGTTAGTGAGATGTTTGTCCATTTCTCCATCAGGACGTCCTGTAGTTGATCTCTGAGCTCTGACACAGCTGCTGTCACATCCTCAAAGTATCTCAGAGGACGGATATTGATGCTGGATGAGTCTGTAGGTTCACTGAGTTGTGACAGTGAGGGGTAGTTGTGTAGAAACTGGATGTGATCCTCTGTGTGTGAGAGCTGCTTCAGTTCAGCGTCTTTCCTCTTCAGCTCAGTGATCTCCTGCTCCAGCTTCTCCTGAAGCTCTTTGACTCCACTCACTTCAGTTTCCTGCTGGGATCTGATCTGCTGCTTCACATCAGAGCTTCTTTTCTGGATGAGACAGATCAGCTCAGTGAAGATCTTCTCACTGTCCTCTACTGCTTTATCAGCAGAGCGACTGACGGCCTCCACCTCCTGTTGAAGCAGCTTCACATCTTTCTCTCTGTCCTGGATTCTCTGCTGGATGTTTTGTCGACTCACCTCGAGCTCTCTCTGCCTCTCAGTCCTTTCTGCTGCAGCTGAGACTGTGTCGTGGCCTTTATGTTCATCCACAGAGCAGAGATAACAGATACTCTGCTGATCAGTACGGCAGAACATCTTCATCACCTCATCATGACGAGAGCAGATGTTCTCCTGGAGCTTCTCCGAGGGGTCGACCAGCTTGTGTTTCTTTAATGGAGCAACATCATAGTGACGTTGGAGGTGATTCTCACAGTAAGAGGCCAGACACACCAGACAGGACTTGAGGGCTTTCAGCTTCCTCCCAGTGCAGACATCACAGGCCACATCTTCAGGTCCAGCATAGCAGTGATCAGCAGGAGCAGCTTGGAGTCCAGTCTTCTTCAGCTGCTCCACTAAAGCTGCAAACATGGTGTTTTTCACCAGGACAGGCCTCGGTGTGAAGGTCTGTCTGCACTGAGGGCAGCTGTAGATCTTCCTCTGATCCTCTCCATCCCAGAAGCCTTTAATACAGCTCATGCAGTAGCTGTGTCCACAGGGAATAGTCACCGGATCCTTCAGTAGATCCAGACAGATCGAACAGCTGATTGTTTCTCGGTCCAGCTGATCTCCTTTCTGCGCCATTTCAGCTCTCAGTGGAAACGACTGTCTGAGTTTCACTTCCTGACAAGTGAAACAAGTTTGACAGCTCTTGTGCTAGATTGTGGTTGGTTACACCCATCTGCAAACTGTAGATCTGAAGGGGAGGGAACAAGGACATGTGTGGACAGAGTGGAGCTTGTTGTGTTTGAGAGCAGGAAGAAGAGGGAGGGCTTATCAAGTGCTGATTCATTCCAGTTTTTAAGGTTACTGGCTGCTTTTCATTTGACTAACGTGTCTCCTCGCTTCCCTCACTCACGTCTCAGCTCCTCCCAGCGAGGACGGAGGAATTTAATTCACCTAAAGTGACGTCCTCACTCACTCTGGTGTTATTTTGAGGAGACGACAATGACGTACAGCATCTCCACTGTCAAATATGAAGAAGTCAGCTATCAATATGGAGAAATTATTAAATTTAAATATCAAATTGTTAAAATATTGCTTATTTAGTTTGTGACAGTCTGACATCCTTTTCAGGCTCAGGATGATTTTATAGGAGACGCAGCTGTATGACGTCACATTTTCCTGAAGGAGCTGAGACATACTGAAACAGAGAAGAAGAAGAAAAGAGAAGCCTTTTGACTTATGAAGATAAATAAACAAATAGTGTTTTTTATGATTAATTCAGATTCAACACACATATAATTTTTATTTTATGAATACATATGAAAAGCTGAAGTTAGTGTTGTCATTCCTCTTCCACAGGTAGTTTACCTGATCTACTGTATTACAACAACAACCCAACTGTTACTGTCCCAACAGATCAGCTGACCAATTATTAACCAATCAATAACCAATCAATAACCACATTTGATCAAAGGAATGTTGCCATCCGGTAAAAAACTTCTGCAGAGGAGACACCTGTGGTTCCTCGCTCTAAGCTCCTCCTCTCCTCGAGGTGCATTTAAGGGATCAGAACCATAATAATACATCAACAGAACATCCTCGATGATGGCGGAGGGAAAACCAGGACTCTAAGTCCCACTTTATTAGAAGAAACAACAGCACACAAATACATCAATACAAACATGAAACTAATATTTAGAACAAAGACAAGTTCACATTTTCATCTGAAAAAGCATCAGTGAAGGTAAAAGATGTCATCATGAGCAGTGATAGCCTCCATGGATAAAAACACACAGGAAGAAGTGACATTTAAAGAAACTCAAAACATTAAAAGAACAACAAATGAAAAGAAGAAAAGTGTTGATAATCCCAGTTTGATTGACAGCTGATCTCTGTGCAGTTCAGAAACACCACAGCAACGAGAAAAATGAGATTAATGATTAGAAATGACGAATCAGTTTCCAAAATAGTCGGCGATTAATTGTCTGACTCGACTAATCGATTAATAGACTAATCAGTGCAGCTCTAAATAAAAGGAACAGTAATTTATAAGATACTGTATGTTTTTTTATTGCATTTCATAAGAAGGTTACACAAATACACAGTAAATTACAGCCGTCTGGATCCTTTTCCTTGAAAACTCAGTACTGCATCAACAGCAGTTCAACATATGAACTGAAAAGCTAAAATAGAAATGACTGATATAAAAAATCTTTTAAACATCTCACATGAGGTATGCTGTAAAAGTGATGAATGTTTTCTCTGAAATTTTCTCCTTTCAGACACCAAACCTCATCAAGACGTGCTGAGAGAGGAGAAGATAAAAATAGTCTCCATAGCAGAGGTGAAAGGAGTTCAAGGTAACTGGTTCAGTGTTTCTGTGTTTTGTCTTCTTTGGAGTTTTTGTTGGTTATTCAGTGTTTGTTGCTGTTCACATAAAGTGTTTTGTTGCTTTTCCAGTTGGACCTAAAGTCCTCACGTATGTGACGAAGGTGATGGTTCAGTCCCTGCAGCTTCTTCATGTGCTGCTGAAGATGGAGCTGCAGTCTCATATTCTGATGCAGGTTTGTCTCATCCTGATAGAAGAAGAGTATCAGTGAAAAAGGCTCAACCGGAGTTCTTGCTGCTGACCATTAATGCAAAACAGGTTGTAATGTTTTATGTTTGTCTTTGTGTTTTCATACAAGTATCTTATCAGGAGTTTGATTATTTCAGGGTGTTGTTTACCAGTGAGGGTGAGATGAAGCATGGATTTATGGTAGATACAGACTTCATTTGAACTTTAAATGAGTCACGAGACTTTGACCTACAAATCTTGAATTTACATGTTTTTTCTATCTTTTACTATTTTTGAGATATTAGAGTGTGAGTTTTAAAGTCTTTTCTTGCTCCTCCAGTGATTTTATAATGAGTGTGTATTGCGGAATGTTTCACAGCACTGAGGGAGTGACATCACCAGGAGCAGTTGGAGAGGAGGATTTTAGAGAACCCCTCTTGTGAAATCTCCTCATAAATCCAATGACTTTGGCCAAATCTTACATTAAAATTCATATTTTAGTAGGAAATTTTGTGGCGAATCCATTGATACAGGTTTGAAAGTGGTCAGACTTATAGTTTAGACGTCAGAAGCCTCTGTTTGACACAAAGGTCATGCCTCCCCATTGGTTTACATTGTAAGGTTTGATGTGGCGCTGCAACTTTTAGGGCTTATGAAATCCAAACCGTTCGAGTTATTACAAAGTTTTTAACAACTTTTTTTCAGCACAGTGTCATAAGTCGCCTATTAAAGTTTGAAGCCAATACCATTAACACCCTCGGAGGAGATAGCGTTTGTTTGGGGGCCAAAATTGGGGCAAAGTCTTATTTTGAGAGGCTAATTGTGGACTTCCTGTTACATTTAGGTCAGGGGTGTCAGTGTATGATTTGTAGGTCTTGGTGAGATGAATAATTGAGTTTTGGTTTGATCTCTCTACGACATTCCTACGGGCCATGGCGGCCATTTTAGTTACATAGGTGGCGCTAGAGAGCACATTTTGGCACTTTTTTATCATTTTATCAAATTTTTCACCAGACCTGATGTGCGTGCCAAATTTGGTGAGTTTTTGAGCATGTTTAGGGGGTCAAATTTAGGGTTTAAGTGGCGTAATAATAAAGAAACAAACAAACAAACACACGAAAAACAATAGGATCCTCGCCCTTAGGCCTCTGCCTTTTGAACTCGGTCCCTAATAAATATTGTTAGATTGCAGTGGTTTTACAGTAGAGTGTTTACTGTGTTTACACATTTACTGTGAACCACTTGGTTGACTTTCTTGCGGACGTCTCTGTGCTAATGGGAACGTTTGTGTTTGTATCCCAGAATCCTCCAGGTTTGCCCGGCATCGCAGTGTCCTGGCTCGTGTGCGTCCTGCGCGGCAGCAGATTCGTCATCGACTGGCACAACTACGGCTACACCATCATGTCCCTGAGCCACGGATCCACACACCCGGTGGTCCGCCTGGCAAAGTGGTCAGTAAACCAACACTGTTTGTGGTTGTTATCTTGAGTCTCAGTATTTATCCAACGATTTATAGGAAATACATTCTTTGTTATATAATTTCTGGCTTTCTGATGTATTTAAGGGGCCTAAAAGATTTGCTGCTGACTCTGTTCTGGTCGTCTTTCAGGTACGAACACTTCTTCGGCCCTCTGGCCTCTCACAACCTGTGTGTTACAAACGCCATGAAGGACGACTTGCAGAAAAACTGGGGCATCAAGTATGATTTTGCTTTTCACTTATCATGTTGTGCAGCTATGTACAACAACATTTAATACTTACAGCAAATTTCAGAGCAATCTGTTGAGATATCCTCCTCTGGACCAAAGAGTGGCACCAACAGACCGACCACCGTCAATGAAAACACTCTGGACCAAAAACATAAATATAAAGAACATAAAAAGAACATAAAACCCTTGAAAATGTCTGAATTATTCAGGAGATTAAAGCTATTAAACCTCATTTATAGTCTTAGTTAACATGAGGCACAGTGAAGAGCGTCAGTGTTGACTGTCTGATGTTTGCAGGGCGACCACGCTGTACGACAGACCAGCTGCCATTTTCAGAGAGACTCCACTGAAACTGCAGCACGAACTCTTCATCAGACTGGCCAACACTCATCCTCAGTTCAAACACAGTGGGTGAGTGATTAAAAAAGAGAAACATGACATAATTACTTCATATTCATCTATTAAAGTGTCACCAACAACATATGTTGTCATGGAAACATCTCAGTTACTGAGTATCCTTTAAAAAAACGTTCCAAAAATCACTTGTCTTTTGTTCAGTTCATCATTTTCTAAAATACATTTTCTCTCCTTCTGTATCAAACATTGTTTTAAAACTGTTCTGCTTTATTTGAAAGTTTAGTTCAGATCCCAGATTTTGCAACAGATACACGTTCCTACATGTGTCCAAAGTGAAATCCAGAATATTTTCATTTTACGTAACAGTGGACTCATTCAGTGGGTTTAAAATGAAATATTTAGCTTGTTGCAGATTTTATATGTGTTACAACCTGAGAGGAAGATTATCCAGTGACTAAAAGATCATAAAGAGGACTGATTTTATTTTACACTGCTGTTTCTTATAATGTTTGCCTCAAGCTCAAGTTTATTTGTATCTTTTAATATAATTTCAAAGTGCTTTACAGAGTGATAGAACAGTAGAAAATAAGTTATAACAAAACACAACATTAACAAGTGCATCCAAACAGAATGACAGTGTGTCATACTAAAAGATAACCACAGGGGGGCGTTTTTAAAATCGGTACCCAAAACAAGCACAGTCCACAAGCGGGGAAGCACCTACTGCGCCATATATTGGCGAGCGATCATGTTTTCGTGCACGACCGACCTCAGGCCACCGGTAGATGTCACCACTGCGCACACCTAACAATTGATACCCTCGTTAAAAACAGACACACACACACAACTAATTAAAAGCTAAATTAAATAAAAATGTCTTCAGTTTATTTTTTAAAGAAGATAGTGTTGGTGCAGAGCTCAGTTTAGCAGGCAGGATGTTCAGCTGAAATCTGCCCAGTTGATAAACAACATTTTAAAATCACATTAATCAGTAAAACAAGAAAAAGCTGAACAAGCCAAACACAGAGATCAAAAATAATTGATATAACTTGACATAAAACTTAGAATAAAGCTGTCGTGTGTCTCCAGGTGTGAGGATGAGGACGGTGGGGTGGAGAGGACAATCTTCTCAGTTCGTGACCTCACTGATGACACGGTGACGTTGAGGGCAGAGCGACCGGCGCTGCTGATCAGCAGCACCAGCTGGACAGGTGGATAACATACATACTGTATGATCATAAACACACGCGTGTATATTATGTATGTTGTGGATCATTTATATGAGATAGAAATCAAACGTTTTGATGAAGATGATTAGTTACAGTGGATTGTAAGAAATGACAACATGGCCGCTGAGAATCTGTTCTGATAAACTAACAGGTGTGGATTAACCAGTATAGCCAGACACATGTGACTGGTTATACTGGTGTGTTGATCTGTTTAATAATCAGATTTCACTTTCTCTCCACAGAGGATGAAGATTTCTCTATCCTGCTGAAGGCTCTTGAAGGTACCAGAGGTTTTTATACTGAAACTAAACTAAGAACAAATGATATTAAATAAAATATGTTTCATCAGTTTTCATCTGTGATCTGTTTGTTTTCAACAGAATATGAAGATTTCATTAAAGGAGGAGCTTCTTTACCATCACTAGTCTGTGTGATCACAGGTGATCCTCTGCTGCCTCACATGTTGTCTGACTGTCAAATGATCTTCAGTGGTTTATATATGTGTGTGTGTGTGTGTGTGTGTGTGTGTGTGTGTGTGTGTGTGTGTGTGTGTGTGCAGGTAAGGGTCCTCAGAAGGAACACTACAAGAAGCTGATCGACTCTCTGCATTTACAACATGTGAAGATCTGCACTCCCTGGCTGGAGGCAGAAGACTATCCAGTCTTATTAGGTAAGACTGACACACACACACTGTGTGTTACTTAATGATCTCATCACACGTCTCTGTGTGTATCTGACAGAGTTTTTACCTCTTAACCACCAAAGATAACAGTTATATTGTTCTTTAACAAGCAGTTAAGTCAGAGAAAACGATGCTTAAACACACACAGCCTCCTCAAAATGGATTTTCACCTCATAATGTCATAAAAGAAAAATAAATTCTTGCCGCACCTGATCAGCCCGGTGTGTGTGTTTGTGTGTGTGTTTGTGTGTGTACATGTGTGTCCTCCAGGTTCAGCAGATCTGGGTGTTTGTCTCCACAAGTCGTCCAGCGGTCTGGATCTGCCCATGAAGGTGGTGGACATGTTTGGCTGCTGCCTGCCCGTCTGTGCAATCCACTTCAACTGGTGAGCAGCGTGCAGGAAGTGACAAAGTACACAAACATAACTCAACGTGACATCAGCCAAGTTTTCATCCAAGTGTAGCGCAAAGTCTAAACTAACTTCCAGAAAGTTCTTCATCTGGAGAATTAGCGCCACCAACTGTTTATCTTGATGAACCAACTCTTAATATTCACAGAGCAGAAGTGGATGGAAACAAACATTTATTTGCATTTTCTTTGCAGATTTACAGTTAAATTGACTTTACAGTTTACTTCCCTCTGGGTCAAAACAAGAGGATTCACACCTGCCAGATATAATAAATGATTAAGGTCTGAGATCAGTCGGCTAGATAGATACAGCAGTTGTCATTTCATCAAAGTTGATGGTTGCCGGATAAAAATGAGAAGCTGATTTTGTCTATTTGTGTTTGAAATGAAGAACCCATTGTTTCAAAAACGTAGTAAGAATTTTAAAGGTAAATCTGCCACATTATGAGTATAAACTGTGCAAGAACAGGAAGTGAACTGAAAGGATCAGAAAAACAGTCAAATATCTGCGTTCAGTGAAGGTTTTCAGCTCAAATTCTCTCTTAAATTACAGTTTTGAAGATTCTCCCTGAGACTCTGGGAACAAACTGATCTGTGGGAGCTGAGACGGAAACTTTAATGTATCTGAAATACTGAAATGTGTGAACTGAAGCTGACACAGAAGTCTTTCTCCTCAGTTTACATGAGCTGGTGAAACACGAGGAGAACGGACTGATCTTCAGAGACTCTCAGGAGCTGGTCGACCAGCTGAAGGTGAGACGTTTACAGTCGGCTTTAGAACAGGATGGTTTTCACATGCAGGGACTTTGCTTTGTTGTTGTGGTGCAGAACAGTTTAAATATACAAAGAAAGAGAAAATACAAGTACTGAACATGTCAAGACATCATCAGTAGAATCAAGAAATACAATAAGATAGGCTGTGTGTGTGTAAGCATCGTTTTCTCTGACTTTACTGCTATTGATTACCGTCCTTAATTTGACAATTATTTGGTGAGGTCCTCAGGTAAATCATGTTTAGTCTGGTTGATTTTTTTTATACATTTTTATTATTTCTAATATCCAATTTTAAATCATATTGTCGACTATTTAGCCCCTACTGTAATAACTCTGCTTCATTACAATCAACTACAGGATCAATAGTTAGTAAAATGTTTAAAAGTTTAATGGGAATTTGTCTTATTATACATCAGATTATTCATGTGTCTCACCTGCATGTGTGGTGGTGGATTCATAAATATGAAATGGTTTCTACAAAGTGACCTAATCAATAACCCTCGTTCTGGAGGCAGATGTGACACCTTTCAGATTTTAAAGGTTGTCTGTGGAGTTTAGTTTTAAATTATTGTTCAAGAGTTTAACAGACAAAAAACTAAAATTTGCTCAAACACACAACTGTCAACACATTCTGATTCAAATTTCACTGAGTTCTGATTGGTGCGTTTAATCACACATTTGATATTAAGTAGTTTTTGGTGTGTTTGTGTGTTTTTCAGTCTCTGCTGTCAGAGTTTCCCAGTTCAGAGGGCAGACTGGGTGCGTTCAGGAGGAACCTCCGGTCCAGCAGAGGGCAGCGCTGGGATGACAACTGGGACCAGAACGTGCTGCCTCTGATCACCGCTCCATGACACACGATGGGATGTTTAAGGACCAATATCTTCAGACTATAAAACATCTAAAAATGGACCACGTGTTTCCCTCTTGAGAACAGTAAAGTGTTAATTCAACCAGTAACATTTGCTGGGATGATTTTAAGTTTGGACAGAACAACAGAAAGTGACACACAGATGAACAGCAGAGAAGTCGTGTTAGAATATTTCAGATAGAAGAAAGTAGGTACATCTGTTGTTTAATGTCTTGAAGGTGGAGGATTCTGTCAGAGCAGACGGGACGATGAGGTGAAGGAATCTGTGATTTCTCCACCTGAACAAAAACCTTTTTTTCCTTCCAGTGGTTTTTTTCCTACTTCAGAGCACTTGAATGTATAAAAACACTTTGATATGATGTACATTTGTAAATAAAATCTTTATTGTGCTACAGACAGTGATGTACTGAGTACTGCACTTATGTTCCATCTCACGGCTCATTTTATAGATTTATATTTTACACATAAAACAGTCATTTTATAAAAATGCTGTTATAGATGAGACCACTGGTCTACCCTCAGGATCCAGATGTTCCCTTTGACACACTGACTAATTTAACATCCACTCAGTGTATTTCCATCCATCCGTTCTACCTGTCAGTGGATTCAAACTCACAAGTGATTACAATAATTCACAAGTATTTTTACAACAGAATCAGAGGTGTAGTGGTGTGTTTAGTTAGGAGGTAGAGAGGGAGGCGTCTCCATCAGTGTGTTGATCAGTGCTGAGATCCTTTACTGAAGTAAAAGAAGCAATATTGTGATGTAAATATACTCATTACAAGTAACTGCAGTGAAAATGTCACATCAGCTAAGTAAAAGCACATAAATATTAGTCTATAGGCCAGTATACCCACTAACACCACTGAGCAGAACCTTTAAATAGGCCCAATACAAAGAGGGAAATACTACAGCAGTGTACTGCTGCCACCATGACAAAAAATGTTTGCTCGGTTTCTGGTTATGAGAAACTTTCCTCATTTTAACAAATTCCTTTCTACATTGTTACAAGATATTTTTCATGTTATGCTGACATATTTACTCATTATTACTAGATACCAAATTATTCAGTTTCTTATTCTTATTATATCACAAAACTTCTGCTATTTTACAAGCCAAATAATTGCCTAAAGAGACAATATTTTAGCCTACAATGGCTAGAAACAGTGATAATTACTGGTTTATATGTTATCACAGGCAGAGCAGACGGTCACACTGAGCCTGATTGCATCCTGCTACACAGACTCTGAACAACAACCCACATTAGCTTTCCTGCTAAAGTCTCCTTATTATCTAACTCATGAACATGAACACACGTCTCGTCCTGCAGCTTAGCTTGTTGAACGAGCCAACAAACAAACATTCACCGCTAGCATCAGTTAGCTTCTAGGCAGCTAATTAGCTGCTCAACTGCGGTACATTAAACAGCATTTAAACATACCTGCAAATTTAAAATGCTGCTTATATCTAAATGGGGCCCTTTTTCCATAATGAGTACTTTTACTTTTGATACTTAGATTTTGCTGCTAATACTTGTTTACTTCTACTTCAGTAATGCTTTCAATGCAGGACTTTTACTTGTAATGGAGTATTTTTTCATTGCTGTATTAGTGCTTTTACTTAATAAAAGGATCTGAGTACTTCTTTCATCACTGCTTGAGACTTAAAAACAATTACTTTATCCCACTTCTGCATGTAATGTAATTTTTCCTGTTCTGTTGGTAACAATGTCTGTTTGTACAGCACTTCAAATATCTCAACATATATTAGATAGATTACCATGAAGAGGTTGTTTTGACCCAGTTTTAGTGTTATTTTATATTTTATTGTTGGGTTATTTGCCCAAACTAAAGCTTGTTACAACAGTTTTTAGCTAAAACCTGAGCTTGTTGTGTGTGACACTGGCTCAAAATAACAGATTGCTACTAGGTAAAGTTAACCCAGTGTTGTGTTGGTGCTATATTGATCCAAACTGGGAAAAAATAATCTCAGTGATTTTTAGTTTGTAGACTCTTATTATTAATTTCTGAAATATCAAATATAAATTCAGATGTTGATGAAAACAACTGTGAATCTAAGCTAGCTGTGAGTGTTCTGAGGTCATCATTTCTAAACATAATAGCAATCATCATCATCATCACCAATCTCAACCTAATAATAATAATCTATATAATAATAATAATGATCAATATCATAATCATTATCATTCATCAGAAAAATTCAGACAGAAGAAAACACTTTGCTCATTGTTGAAAAAAAAACATCTTTATTGATTATGTAAAGCTTCAGATTGTTCACACATCTGATCAGTAAAGTCTGTTAAATGACTCTTGTTCAATGATTTCATGTTTAGATTCACTTCATCCACACAATCAGTTAGTTTAACCCAGAATGTACAAGAACATAATAAATGATTATTATCATGATAATTACAGTTTGATTGTACATTTATTTATGAATTTACAAAGTGATGAGAACAAAATATCTATGATGAAGGAAGTTCTGCCTTTTTTCTCTGTTTAAGAAACAACAGCACACAAATATATCAATACAAATATGAAACTAACATTTAAAACAAAGTAAAGTTTATATTTTCATCTGAAGAAACGTCAGTGAAGGTAAAAGACGTCATCATGAGCAGCGATAGCCTCCATGGATAAAAACACACAGGAAAAAGTGACATTTAAAGAAACTCAAAACATTAAAAGAACAACAAATGAAAAGAACAAAAGTGTTGACAATCCCAGTTTGATTGACAGCTGATCTCTGTGCAGTTCAGAAACACCAAAGCAACAAGCTCTCAGAAACAATGGAGACAAAAACATGAAGAATTACGACATGATGTCTGAAATGACTTCTGTCTATTTGAGTTTACACAACTCAGCTGTGACTCCATAATCATAAAGCCGAAGTCCAGCATAGAGAGGCTGAGTGAATGTGGTCTGGACTCTGTGGAGGAGAGTCATGGTTTCAGAGACGCTGTAGAAGGACAGAATACCTGCTCTGTGATCCAGGTACACTCCTACTCTGGAGGAACCAGGATATGAGACAGGAGTTGAGACATGGTTGAACCGAAATGTATAACTGTCAGTGTCACAATCTAAAGTCCAAGATTTGTCATTAAATCCAAATAGACATTCATTTGAATTTCCTACTCTGCTGATATTCTTGTATGCGACTGCTACATAAACTCCTCCCCCTCTCCACTCCACCTCCCAGTAACAACGTCCAGTCAGACTCTCTCTACTCAGGACCTGACTCCATACAGTGAATCTGTCTGGGTGACTAGAATAAGACTGTTTTTGTCTCATGAGTGTTGCTTTTCTGTTCCCCTCAGATAATAACAGCTGTGGGTTTGCTGTGTTTGGATCCAGTGTGATTTCACATGAATATTTTAAGAACTCAGCTCTGGTCTTGGGTTCTGGTTCTGGCAGTAAAACGTCCACTTCAGCCACTGTCAGTGAGATGTTTGTCCATTTCTCCCTCAGGACGTCCTGTAGTTTAACTCTGAGCTCTGACACAGCTGCTGTCACATCCTCAAAGTATCTCAGAGGACGGATATTGATGCTGGATGAGTCTGTAGGTTCACTGAGTTGTGACAGTGAGGGGTAGTTGTGTAGAAACTGGATGTGATCCTCTGTGTGTGAGAACTGCTTCAGTTTAGTGTCTTTCCTCTTTAGCTCAGTGATCTCCTGCTCCAGCTTCTCCTGAAGCTCTTTGACTCGACTCACTTCAGTTTCCTGCTGGGATCTGATCTGCTGCTTCACATCAGAGCTTCTTTTCTGGATGAGACGGATCAGCTCAGTGAAGATCTTCTCACTGTCCTCCACTGCTTTATCAGCAGAGCGACTGACGGCCTTCATCTCCTGTTGAAGCAGCTTCACATCTTTCTCTCTGTCCTGGATTCTCTGCTGGATTTGTTGTCGACTCACCTCAAGCTCTCTCTGCCTCTCAGTCCTTTCTGCTGCAGCTGAGACTGTGTCGTGGCCTTTATGTTCCTCCACAGAGCAGAGATAACAGATACTCTGCTGATCAGTACGGCAGAATATCTTCATCACCTCATCGTGACGAGAGCAGATGTTCTCCTGGAGCTTCTCCAAGGGGTCGACCAGCTTGTGTTTCTTTAATGGAGCTGCATGATAATGAGGCTGGAGGTGTTTCTCACAGTAAGAGGCCAGACACACCAGACAGGACTTGAGGGCTCTCAGCTTCCTCCCAGTGCAGACATCACAGGCCACATCTTCAGGTCCAGCATAGCAGTGATCAGCAGGAGCAGCTTGGAGTCCAGTCTTCTTCAGCTGCTCCACTAAAGCTGCTAACATGGTGCTTTTCACCAGGACAGGCCTCGGTGTGAAGGCCTGTCTGCACTGAGGGCAGCTGTAGATCTTCTTCTGATCCTCTCCATCCCAGAAGCCTTTAATACAGCTCATGCAGTAGCTGTGTCCACAGGGAATAGTCACCGGATCCTTCAGTAGATCCAGACAGATCGAACAGCTGATTGTTTCTCGGTCCAGCTGATCTCCTTTCTGCGCCATTTCAGCTCTCAGTGGCAACGACTGTCTGAGTTTCACTTCCTGACAGGTGAAACAAGTTTGGACTTTGCTCTTGTGCTACTTTACATGTTTATTACACCAATCTGCAAACTGTAGATCTGAAGGGGAGGGAACAAGGAAATATGAGCACAGAGTGGAGCTTGTTGTGTTTGAGAGCAGGAAGAAGAGGGAGGGCTTATCAAGCGCTGATTCATTCCAGGTAGAGGAGCAGTTTTAAAGGGTTACTGGCTGCTTTTCATTTGGCTAACATGGCTCCTTGCTTCCCTCACTCACGTCTCAGCTCCTCCCAGCGAGGACGGAGGAGTTTAATTCACCCAAAGTGACTTCCTCACTCACTCTGGTGTTATTTTGAAGAGACAGCAATGATGCACAACATCTCCACTGTCAATTATGAAGAAGTCAGCTATTAAGTAACAGTTTAAACTCTAAAGTTTAAATTTAAAATGTATGTACAATTGATTAACAGTTTAAACTGTTACTTAATCATTTCTACATATTGATAGCTCACGTATGTGACGAAGGTGATGGTTCAGTCTCTGCAGCTTCTTCATGTGCTGCTGAAGATGGAGCTGCAGTCTCATATTCTGATGCAGGTTTGTCTCATCCTGATAGAAGAAGAGTATCAGTGAAAAAGGCTCAACCGGAGTTCTTGCTGCTGACCATTAATGCAAAACAGGTTGTAATGTTTTATGTTTGTCTTTGTGTTTTCATACAAGTATCTTATCAGGAGTTTGATTATTTCAGGGTGTTGTTTACCAGTGAGGGTGAGATGAAGCATGGATTTATGGTCCAGACATCACGTGTGGACGGGAACTTTTGGTAGAGTTAGGTATCAGTAATCGATAATTTTAACCGAAATAACCCAGTAGCAAGTAGTATTGAAACTGGCCATTTTTGTTACATAGGTGGCGCTAGAGAGCACATTTTGGCACTTTGGGGTTAATTTTTACATTTTATCAAATTTTTCACCAGACCTGATGTGCCTGCCAAATTTGGTGAGGTTTTGAGCATGTTTAGGGGGTCAAATTTAGGGTTTAAGTGGCGTAATAATAAAGAAAGAAAGAAACAAACACACAAAAGGCCTCTGCCTTTTGGGCTCGGTCCCTAATAAATATTGTTAAATTGCAGTGGTTTTACAGTAGAGTGTTTACTGTGTTTACACATTTACTGTGAACCACTCGGTTGACTTTCTTGCGGACGTCTCTGTGCTAATGGGAACGTTTGTGTTCGTATCCCAGAATCCTCCAGGTTTGCCCGGCATCGCAGTGTCCTGGCTCGTGTGCGTCCTGCGTGGCAGCAGATTCGTCATCGACTGGCACAACTACGGCTACACCATCATGTCCCTGAGCCACGGATCCACACACCCGGTGGTCCGCCTGGCAAAGTGGTCAGTAAACCAACACTGTCTGTGGTTGTTATCTTGAGTCTCAGAGTATTTATCCAACGATTTATGGTGCTCGATTTATAGGAAATACATTCTTTGTTGTATAATTTCTGGCTTTCTGATGAATTTAAGGGGCCTAAAAGATTTGCTGCTGACTCTGTTCTGGTCGTCTTTCAGGTACGAACACTTCTTCGGCCCTCTGGCCTCTCACAACCTGTGTGTTACAAATGCCATGAAGGACGACTTGCAGAAAAACTGGGGCATCAAGCTTGATTTTGTTTTTCACTTATCATGTTGTGCAGCTATGTACAACAACATTTAATACTTACAGCACATTTCATCATAATCTGTTGAGATATCCTCCTCTGGACCAAAGAGTGGCACCAACAGACCGACCACCGTCAATGAAAACACTCAGGACCAAAAACATAAAGGACATAAAGCCCTTCAAAATGTCTGAATTATTCAGGAGATTCTGTCGGAGCAGACGGGACGATGAGGTGAAGGAATCTGTGATTTCTCCACCTGAACAAAAACCTTTTTTCCCTTCAAGCACTTGAATGTATAAAAACACTTTGATATGATGTACATTTGTAAATAAAATCTTTATTGTGCTACAGACAGTGATGTACTGAGTACTGCACTTATGTTCCATCTCACGGCACATTTTATAGATTTATATTTTACACATAAAACAGTCATTTTATAAAAATGCTGTTAAAGATGAGACCACTGGTCTACCCTCAGGATCCAGATGTTCCCTTTGACACACTGA
Source organism: Thunnus thynnus (assembly GCF_963924715.1). Classification (NCBI taxonomy): domain Eukaryota; kingdom Metazoa; phylum Chordata; class Actinopteri; order Scombriformes; family Scombridae; genus Thunnus; species Thunnus thynnus. Next base: position 3,173,338 of record NC_089533.1, on the reverse strand, counting down.
CTAATTTAACATCCACTCAGTATATTTCCATCCATCCGTTCTACCTGTCAGTGGATTCAAACTCACAAGTGATTACAATAATTCACAAGTATTTTTACAACAGATTCAGAGGTGTAGTGGTGTGTTTAGTTAGGAGGTAGAGAGGGAGGCGTCTCCATCAGTGTGTTGATCAGTGCTGAGATCCTTTACTGAAGTAAGAGAAGCAATATTGTGATATAAATATACTCATTACAAGTAACTGTAGTGAAAATGTCACATCGGTTAAGTAAAAGCACATAAGTATTAGGCCAGTGTACCCAGTAACACCACTGAGCAGAACCTTTAAACAGGCCTGACACAAAGAGGGAAATACTACAGCAGCGTACTGCTGCCACCATGACAAAAAATGTTTGCTCAGTTTCTAACAAATTCCTTTCTACATTGTTACAAGATATTTTTCATGTTATGCTGACGTATTTTCTCTTTATTACTAGATACCAAATTATTCTGTTTTTACAGTAAACCTTTCTTATTAGATCACAAAACTTCTGATATTTCACAAGCCAAATAAAGGCCTAAAGAGACGATATTTTAGCCTACATCAGCTAGAAAAAGTGATAATTGCTGGTTTATATGGTATCACTGTCAGAGCAGACGGTCACACTGAGCCTGATTGCATCCTGCTACACAGACTCTGAACAACAACCCACATTAGCTTTCCTGCTAAAGTCTCCTTATTATCTAACTCATGAACATGAACACGTCTCGTCCTGCAGCTTAGCTTGTTGAACGAGCCAACAAACAAACATACACCGCTAACATCAGTTAGCCGCTAGGTAGCTAATTAGCTGCCAATTAAAATGATGCTTACATCTAAATGGGGCCATCTTTGCATAATGAGTAGTTTTACTTTTGATACTTACATTTTGCCGCTAATACTTTTGTACTTCTACTTCAGTAATGTTTTCAATGCACTTTTACTTGTAATGGAGTATATTTTCATTGTGGTATTTCCACTTTTACTGAAGTACAACATTTCAGTTCTTCTTCCAGTACTGCCTCTGGTCGTCTCACATGTACAGTTTGATAATTTCTATTGCAGAGACTCTGTTGTAAGTGAACACTTTGCTGACGGGTCCTGTGATCACATGATGGCTGATCCCGGCGTTTTCTGTGCAAAAACAAACAAAATCGGTCAGTTTACTGAAGCTATAAAACAGTTTAAAGCATCACAAAGACGAGATGAGACAAGAAAAGGACAAAGAGTTAAATGACTTCATGAAAAGTCAGGAGGCTTTTATTAAATCTAAACTAATTCTCATCGTATTGAAGAAGTATGTCACAAATCTATCGATATGACTCTTAAATGTGTTTTAATAGCTTTTGGTTATTTAAAAATAATAGAGTTGCAATAATTAGACGACAACAGGAAATTTATCTGCAGCCATTTTGAAAATCCAATAATCTTTTTTTTAAGCAAAAATGCGAAAACTTTGCTGGCTGCAGTTTCTCAAATGTGATGATTTGAAGCTTTTATGTGTCATATATGATAGAAAACTGAACATCTTTGGGTTCTTGGTTGATCAGACAAAACAAGACGTTTGATAACGTCACCATGGCTGCAAGAAATCATAACCCGCATTTTTTTTTTTACTATTTTCTTACATAATGAAAACAATTGTCACAGTCCTGAAAAATAAAACATACTGATGCCTCAACCTGCATCAAACTCTCAGTCTAAGATTAACAGACTCTCAGTAACCAGACTGAGAATTCGCCGCTGCCTCCTCTCCTCGTCGTCGTTGTCTCTTACCCAGCTGCTGCTTGAAGCCACTGTAGGTCTCCGGGTTTCGGACGGTGGAGCAGATGAAGACCTCCGGGAGGACTTCAGCGGATGAACACCTCAAGATCTTGGACAGCAGCTTCACCAGACTTCCTACGATGTCGGGGTCGTACACCACATCTGCACACAGAGATGAAACATCTGTGAGGTTTCAGCATTATCACTGCTGACGACGGTATTTGTGCGTACTTGTTTTGCGTTAGTTGTACAGGTCTGATTAATAAAGGAAGCATAAAACAATGTTCCTCATTCATCAGAAAACTTTTAATTTTCCCATTTTCACTTGAATCATGGATGATATTATAATCAGGGAGAAGAGGCGAGTCTGTTTTCTTTCAGCAGTAAAAACATTTCAATTAAAATTGTTTTTTTTTTATCAGGTTAAAAACTCCTGACATGAGCTATAAGACAAATTACAAGACATAACAGATTATTAAATATATCAATATCAATATCAATAAATGTACACTAAATTAATTCAAATGTTGCAGCCAGTAGAAATGTTTCACGTGTCTGAGCAGCAACTTTACAAACTGATTTGTCGGATCTGCTCACAATATAATGATGTTTGTCAAAACTGTTAAATATTTCACACAGTCTTCTGTCATGCTGGAGGACATCACTGCACCGCTGTGCTGGCAGTGGTAACTGTGCGCCCTTATTATTATTATTATTTGGACAGATTGTACGCGTAAACACAAAGTCTAAGGCATCAGAAGAGTCCGCCGTCATCACAAACTGACGTCGCCTCAGATGACGGTTTAGAGGAACCATCTCCTCCTTGCATCTCTGTGTCGTGTCTTATTTACGTGGAAGAAGATGCAAAGATAAGATGCCAGTTGGAGACCATGCATTAGCCACTAGTAGCATAACACACTCAAATTTCCAACCATGCTGTTGAGTTGCATTGTGGGTAATGTAGGCAGAAGAGTTTAACAAGGAGGAAGAATGTGCAAAATAAAAAAAGATGATACGTCTGGTTCTGCTGCATCGATTTTCATCCTTTTTAAAAAAAAAAAAGTCCATCATGAGTCAAACGATGCAAGTGACAATGAAAGTTTATTTCCTTCCAGGCTCATATCAAGACTGAACTCTGACCTGCGGCGATGACGACGTCAGCCCCGATCTCTTTTAACCGCTCCTCCGTCACTCCCGTCCAGTCCAGCTCCTCCACGCTGACCGAAGGTGACGTCTGCTCGGCCAGACCGTTCAGCTCCACGTTGTCTCTCAGTTTCTGCAGGACTCTGGGGTGACAGTCGCTGAAGACGTATCTGGACGGGCTGCAGGAGCGACAGACGGTGACGCCGGTCAACCCCACGCCACTGCCCAGCTCCAGAACCGTCCTAAAGACAGATTTAAAAACTGAGTTTATCAAATCTGGGATCCTCGACTCCAGACGCGAGATGACTTTGTGTTCTTGTGCCAGCTTTCATCCCCAAAAATGTTCAAAATTTGACAGTTTTCCACAGAAACATTACTTGTCACTTGCTCCCAGCAGTGACGGAGGAAGTATTCAGATCCTTAACTTAAATAGTGTGAAAATACTCCAAAACAGGTAAAAATCCTGTATTGAAAATGTCCCTTAAACCTGCATTAATTTATTTTTTTGTCCACTAGTTTTCAGCAGAAACAAGTAGTGAACACAACTCTGACACATCATCAGCTTTTAAGTTGATATGTTGAACATGTTAGCAAACAGTTGCTTATTTCCACATCCAGCATTTACGGAGCAACATTATCATTCATGTGGAGTCGTGTTTCTGTCCACCTGGTGAATGTAAGTCCAATATTCACTCTCTTTTAGCTCTGTTTTTGGTCTCCACCAACTCCTGAGGGAAATATCTTTTGCTCTTTAGCTGCTAAATGCTCCGCTATGTTCACCAGCTAGTAACACCACAGGTAACTGTGTCTGTTTGGTGCTGAGCAGGTAGTGTACAGCGGCTTTTTGCAGCTTTTCCTCTGAAAACGACGCTATGAGAGCGCTGAGAGTGAACCAGAACAGTAAAGTTACAGCCGGACAGATGAACAATGAGATGAAACTCACTATAAAGCTCCGTAAAGCCGAGAGGAGCTGCAGAGTGACTGATAATTCTCTGCAGGTTCATCACTACAAGCCACAACCAACACATTACACACTGACACATCAGACTGTGGTATTATGACAAACATCTAGGTGTGACTTTATAGTTGGAGGTGGTCTAACCTGCCAGTGAAGGACTGCCGGTGATCCAGGGCCCACTCTGCCAGGTAGAGAGCAGCCTCCCAGGTCACCAGGCCGGTGGTTCCCTCTGAGATCACGGCTACGTTCTCCAACAGGCTGACAGCGTCACCACACGGCTGCAGGAGACAAACCCAGACGTTACTGACAGGAATGATACGTTTTTTATATGTTTATTACATATTAATGACATTAGAGAGCAGTTTACGTCGATCAAACTGTGACTTTATCTCACTGCCAAATAACTTTGTACATATTTTCCCAAAAGTTTTATACTTTTTGGTTTGTTTTATGAGTTCTTCCTGTAGCTGTCTCACCATCATCATCACCTTTTTTAAAGGACATATCTGGTGATTTTCTGTATTTTTCTTATTGTCAACAATTTTTTCTTATTGCCACACCGCTGCACTGGGTGACATGTTCCTTCATCATGTTAGTTTGTTTAGAAACGGCTCCAAACACTAATAACAGCATCATGTTTTCAGTCTCTGGAGAGTAGTTCTGTGTACGGCAGACGCTACTGAGCATGTGCAGGAAGCCTTTACTGTTTACAGCTTCAGCAGCTTGTTGTGCTTCATATCACAACCTCTTGACTTAATATATTATAAATTCCTCAAACAACTTTAGTACTTGAGACTTTGTAATAAATGAAACTAAATATCTGTGATTAGTTTTTAAAGATCTTTAGTAGGAACCAATGGACTCGGAGCTGAGAGTCACAGTCAGAGCAGGAAGTGTTGCGAGACGGACAAACACATCATTGGTTTCTTTTCATGGGATTTGTTGATAATAAGAAAAATACCAAAAAACTTCGGCCTTATCCTTAAAGAAGGACTGATAGAAGATTTATGAAAAAACACATCTGTAGGTTTCAATAATTTCTTCATTTTCAAGCAGCCAAAACCAATAAATCTTCCTCTATAAAGCACCTGCGTGTGTTTCAGTGAGTGTTGAGTGTTTGCAGCAGGTTTGGTACCAGTAAGTAACTCTTGTAGCACTCCGTCGTCTCCGCAGCAGCCACAACCTCGGCCAGAGCGTCGTACAGCTCGTCCAGAGGATCACAGTCTGAAGCCTCCAGCTGGAGAGACGAGACCACAGGAACAACTCAGATCAGATCTGAAACTATTCACTGCTTATTAATCACTTTTATTTTATAGTTTAAGGTTGTTTAGTTCACTTTACCGACAGACAGAATCCATAATGCAACACAAGGAAACATCTTACAGGGAACATTAAAGTAACTCAAAGATAAACCAATAATAATAAAACATTTTTAAGTGTTATGACTAATACTAGGATATCAGGTCTAAATGAGTTTCATGGTGCTGAACCTGAAGTGACTGATACATCATTAAAATACTGTTAATATCAAGTAAAAAGGCTAAAAATGATCCAAATGGAACAACTGACATTTATCTAAAGAATACAAGGAGCAAAACTGGAAGAAAAATGGGAAAAATGGGAATTATCTAATACTTTAAAAAACAACATGGGGATGGAGCTTGAATGGTGGAAAAATCTGAATGAACATCTCAAACAGTTTTTTTTCTGTGTGTGTGTGAGTTTCTTTTGTTATTGTTGTGGTTTTACACTGAAATTTACTTTAAAATCACATTTCTAGTTACCAGGAAAATTCAACAAATATAAAACCTTCATGGATTAAAAATCGATGATACAAACAGTCATAATTGACCTTATTTGCAGTTTGAAGTGTCGACAGTTTTAAAGACGTCTGTTTTATAACAGTGGTCTGGTGTTTCTTTGACCTTATCAGAAAAAGGGTATTTATAAAAGGTAAGAGACACTTCTGTAAACCTGTAATCTTTATCTATTTTCATTTATTTATTTTCCTTATTTCTATTAGATTTTATTTTAAATATATGATTGGATGATTTTATTGTCACCTCACAGCCAGAAGGTCCTGGTTTCAGACCCCGGCTGTCCCAGGTCCTTTCCTCCCTCCATCAAAGACCTGTATGTTGGGATCAATACTATAAAATACTTCATCAATAAAATATTTCTTCTATGTTTTAGTCTTGTGTCTTTTATGTTGTTCTATGTTATTTCGGGAAATATTTGACATTGTTTTATTATTGTATTATTTGTGTATTTCAATATTTGGCAAATAAAGTTGGAAAAGAAATACAGTCTACAGGTCAGAGACACACTATAATATAATATAATATAACATAATACAATATAATATAATATAATATAATATAATATAATATAACATAATATCTATATATAGTGTATAACTAATACTAATACTGATGTTTTACTTTAATTCACCACAGCTGTTTTCTTTTATTTCTGAATCTTGTGCATCACTGGTGGCTTCTGCTCAGACTACAGATGGAAAATGAGCTTCTAGTTTTATCTAATTTATTGTGCATTTATGTCTCTGTTAAATAATCAATAAACAAACAAACAAACAAACATTACAGACCACCGACCCGTCTGATGAGCTCGGACAGAAACAGCCTCCGATATCTGACTGATGGCGGAAACTTCCGGCACAGAGAGTGAAGACACGTCTGAAACAGGAAGTAAATCCACATTATTCTTTATTTTATTGATCACTCAGGACTGATTTGTGATTGTTATGTCATCGGAGGTTCGTGTGTTGATCTGCTTTTACCTGTTTTAGGATGTCTGATATTAATTCTGATGATTTGTTGCTTTCAAGGTCGTTTTCTAGAAACTGTGAAAGTAGAAATGAGCAGTTAGTGACCGACAAAAACACAAACCCGCCATCGTCTCACACACAGACGGACAAACCTTTACACCTCTCAACCAATCACAATTAACCACTAAGCAGCAGCTTAACAGATCAAAACGTCTCCGTCTTCCGTCTTCTCCAGCTGGTGAATCAATCACACTAAATTACTAAATAAATAAATATCTCCATCTTTCCCTGTTGAAACATCCCGCAGCAGATAATATTTTCCAGATTGTTGACTTTGTTTATTTGTATTAAAAAGGCCTTTTAGAATTTTACAGAAAGACGACCAATCACAGAGCTCCCTCACATGTTTTCTACCTGGTAACAAGCCAAACTCAGATCCCGATTGGTTGGGAAACACGGGGATTCATTTTCTTGTCTGTGGGTTAATTGTGCAGTTTTAACTCTTTATCATTATTTTTATTCCTCGTACGTTCTTACAGCTAAAAACATGTTTCCAGTTCTAACATGTTTAGCATATTTTCACTTTTCTTTTTTGATATCCATCATAGTTATTGAATTATCAAAATCGATCAGTTCATTAATTAATTCATTGACTGACAGAAAATTAACCAGAAACCATCCAATTCATCCTTTCAGTGATCTTTTTAAAAGCAAAAATGACTGAAATTTGCTGGTTTCAGCTTCTCAAATGTCAACATCGTTCACTGTTTTTCTTTTTCTTAACTTATAATAAACTGAGCATATTAATCTTTTAAACTACTGGTCTCACAAAACAAAAGATCAATTTCTTACAATTTTCTGATATATTATAAACCAAATGATGAATCCATTAATCTAGAAAATAATCTGCAGATTAACTGATAATGAAAATAGTTGTTCGTTGCAGCTCTGTTTTAGTTTATTGTTGCTCATAACCGTTTTAATTTCAGTCTTATATTGTTTTTCAGTGTAACATCTGTCCAGAGACACAGAGACTTTACCGATGTTCACCGTCCCTGTTAAATAAACCAATAAATCAGTAAAAACAGGACAGACTGAGTTTAAATTTAACTGTAACCGGACCACATGTTCATTCAAGCCACTTTCAATTTAGAGTTTTATTTGTTCAACCTTTAACCTTTATTATCTCTTATAGCAATGATCTGTTTACTAACCCTAAATCACAAACACATTTAATAATTTTCTGCTCTTGTCAGCTTCATATATTTCATACACTTCATTTCTTCGTCCATATTTCAATATTTCAAGTTTTATATCCCATTTCAAAACTATCATTATTTAATTCTGTGAATAGATTTTAAATTAAATCTTAATATTACTTTGTTTATTTCATTATTATTATGATCTTACTCTATTTTTATTCTTCTATGTTGTGTTTGTGGGAACAAACACCAATAAGACACATTCTCTGTATGCTGCATTATATATATATATATATATATATATATATATATATATATAATAAGAAATTACATTGCATTACATTAACATCACAAGCAGACTACTGTGAATGTTCAGAGTGTTGAGTTTTGTGTGAATTTGCAGATTCTTCCATCAGATTGTCAACAGTCAACCTTCACTCAGATTTATTATCCACAGTTTTCAATGCAAACATTAAAGCAGCAGCTGCATAAAACTGAGATTATTAACTTATTTCCGGCCTGCATGTTGACAACATGTGTGCTGAATTATAACTGATTTGTGACATTATTTCAGCAGCATTCTGCCTGTGAGCCAATCAGAGCAGCTCAAACAGACGCTCTTCTGGATGGATTTTGTTGATTAAAAACATGTCGTCATACTCACAGTCCACGGAAGTGACGCAAGACGACTCATAGCGAAAAACGACGCCTGGAAATCCTTTAAAATATCCGTTTTATTCACTTTTCTCGTGTCTGAGGTTTGACTCAGCTCTGAACGCTCCATCTTTAGCACGTGTGCTTGTTTACTTCCGCCTTACCCACAAGGCACTGCGGTCGTTTCCCGCTAGCGCTACTGGGTTGCGTAGTTTTATTTATATGTACCAATAAACATTTCAAAATAACATACTGACTTTGTTTTTTATTAAATACACAGGAATCTTTTAAAAAAAAAAACAACAACAAAGAAAAATAAATTAAAATAAACAAGTTAATAAATTAGATTAAAAACTGAAAATCGTTGAAGTAGTGTTTAAAATGAAATTATAATGAATATAATTATAATGGATTTCCACAAGCAATTTAAAAGAAGCCTTAACAGCAGGGGTCAGCAATTAGATTCAACCATGCGCCAGTTTCTCCATCATAATTAATCATAATTATAGATGAAATTATAGATTATAGATGAAAGTGTTTGGACTGTATCCAACAGCAAATGACATTTCCCCCATTAGTACGTGAGGAAAAACAAAATTAGACCAACTTGTATACAATATATATATACATATATATATATAAATATGGCAGAAATGACTCATATATGAAAATGTTTCCACTGTGTGTTTTTATTGTAATGTTTATTTATACAGGGACAAGTATACAGCATGAACTTATACCTCAGCATTTATAGACTGAGCTGGTTAGTGGTGTCTGTCCATAGATGAGCTTTTAAAATAGACAACTCAACAGTAAAATACACATGAAACTGCACAAGATTCAGCAGCAAAGTACATACGAAGCAGCATAAAACACAAACAACTCAAAAACAAACAAACTGTAAAAGTTTCATAAACAACAAGCAGCAGATCTCTGTCGCTCTACCAGACTACAGATGTAATATTTGTTTTCTACTGATGGCTGATTTTGTGAAAAGTTTTGATGTGATCAGTGAAAGTGAAAAGTTCAGCTTTCTGCAGGGGCCAAATCTTTCTGCTGGAGGCCCAGATTTGGCCCATGGGCCGCTACTTGCCCACCACTGCTTTACAGAGCCAGTTTAGTGCTAATATCTAATAATCTTAGCTTTTTTTTTGTCTTTGTTATGTTTAGCGTGTTGGAGGTTTTCATCCCGCTCTTTTCTTGCTGTGTCACTGCAGGAGGAGATAACTGTCTTTACAGTTGGGCCAACTCCTCTTTCACCAGCAACAGCAGCAGCAACACAGTCAGAATTCACTGGTAAGTAACAAGAACACCATTTATTTCATGTTTATTTATATAGAGACAATTATACAGTCTAAACTTACACCACATAACACAACAATTATAGACTAAACTGGTTTGCAAAGCTCGTCCTTAGATGAGCTTTTAAAATACATATGAAACCTCACAAGACTCAACAATACACACACATACATTACAACATGAAACTACACAACAAAGTACAAACAACATGTTATTATTATTATTATTATTATTATTATTATTATTATTATTATTATTATTTATTTCAGTGACATATTTGGTCATTTATACATATCAGTTGTACAACAGGTCTATTTAAATGATAAGTGGATTAATGTCTGTGTGGAATATCAAGTTGTTTGTGTTGCAGCCTCAGAAGAACATCATCTTTTTACATCTTTACACAAGATGTAAAAAGATTTTAAAGGACGGGCTCATCATTTTTCAAGTGTGTCTTAAAACAACGGCTGAAACCTGTTTTTCTTGCTGTAATCATTCCTCCTGTTCATACTGACCATTAGAAGATCCCTTCATAATGACCTTACAATGGAAGTGATGGAGGACAAAATCCACAGTCCTCCTTCTGTGCAAAAAATGTATTTTAAAGTTTATCTGAAGCTAATATGAAGCTTCAAACGTCCAAATGAGTCAAATCAAGTAGATATCTTTCAACGTTACAGTCTTTTTAGGGCCAAAGTTCCTCTTTTTGTTACTATACTTCCACCTGCAGCTCAACAGGGAAACACTGTCCGAGGAAAAAATTATGAACCTGTGAATTTAAAATTTGTGGACTAACATACAGTTTTAATATCAGTATAATTCATTATTAGTGCGACATCCTAATAATAAACTACAAATAACAGTAACATCAGTATTGATAAGAACAGTTTTAACAGTTTGCTGTGTAGACCGTGGACGTATTAAGATAATAATATTAAGAAGTATTAAGAGTCCTTATAATACAGTAAACCAGTCATACCTGCATCAAATCAGACATGATAGCATACTGCCATCTAATATATCTCATTATAATTATGGGCAAATACCATATTCATACAATTAATTTTGTTTAGGATTGATTTAGTAAATTACTTATATACTTTATTAAATCCACGTAAAAGTGTAGCAAACAAGAACAAAAAACATCTCAAATCATTAAGGCTACGTCTCAGTATTTATTATTTTAAATGAGAGAAAACGGCTGTTCTGATTATTTATGAATTCATAAAAGGTATATTGCGCTAATGTATTACCCCCTGTATAATTGTTTTAGGTTTTTATTTTGTTTGTTTGTAATATAATCTTTTCTCGTAATTTTGAGATAGTGAGTCATAATAATGAGATAAGGCCTCCGATTATTTTAAAATAATAATAATAATAATCACGTATAGGAACACATTAAATGCTTGTTTCTCACCGGACCGTTTAAAGCAAGGGACTGTCAACAAAAAACATGGCGCCGCTGCCCTCATAGCTAACAGCTAAGCGCACTTGGTTTCAGATGGAAGGTGAAAGCTTGTGTTCGTGGTAAAGAAGGTAAATAATGTGTTTATTTTGTGTTTATATTGACGTTGGGTGTTTGTGACTCTTTGCTGTTTGACGCAGCTTCAGTCCGACGATTAGTTTAGATTTGTCACAGTTTTTATTGATGGATTTTTGTGAACTTGGAGCACAAATCTGTCATTTGAGGACAAAATAAATCAGCTTAAACTCTTTATAACGTTTCATAAAAATGTTTAGTAAATAAATAAGTTAGTAATATTAGTCTGTTTCTCGTTAATTTAACCAACACAGCAGTTAACCTACTTTCTGTTCCAGCTGGCAAACTGACATTATAACCGCTGAAATCAATGTTAGTTCAGCTGCAGGCGGTTTGTTGCCACAACAAACTCAATATCTGAAGGACAAAAAGAAGGACAAACGTCTGCTGCTTTATACTCCAACTCCACTACATGTCAGAGGGAAATATTGTACTTTCTACTCCACTACATTTATTTGACAGCTTTAGTTTCTTTTCAGATGAAGATTTGACACAATGGATAATATAACAAGCTTTTAAAATACAACACATTGTTAAAGATGAAACCAGTGGTTTCCAACCTTTTTGGCTTTTGATGTCTTACAAAAAGCAGTGTGTAGTCGGGGTCACATTTCACATGTCTATGAGTTGTTAACAGCTCCACCAAATAGTGATTTTTCCCTCTTAACTTCTCACATGCTTTCATTTCAATAAATGTTCAAATGATCCAATATTTCAGCAAAAATCAAAGATTAGAGAAAAAGTCCAAAAACTGAAAACAGATTTGTGTATCAGAACTTTGTTTTTTCTTCTTTCCTCTCCCATTAATCATCTCACCACCCCTCAGATTTATCTGCTGACCCTTTGGAGGGGCCCGACCCCTAGGTTGGGAACCAGTGGACTAAACTAGCTAACTGTATATAAAGTAGTGTAAACTAGCTCCACCTCCAGCAGCTACAACAGTAACATGCTGCTCTAACACTGATGCTTCACTATTAATAATCTAATGATGTCATATATAATAATATATCAGTCAGAGGGACCAAACCACTACTTTTACTGCAATACTTTAACTACATCAAGCTCATAATACTTATGTACTTTTACTGCAATACTTTAACTACATCAAGCTCAGAATACTTATGTACTTTTACTGCAATACTTTAACTACATCAAGCTCAAAGTACTTGTACTTTTACTGTAGTAGGATTTTTCATGCAGGACTAGTCTATAAAATCTCAAAAAGTGATGAAAAACTGTCCAATAATTTCTCAAAACCCAGTATAATGTTTTCAAATATCTTATTTTGTCCGACCAACAGTCCAAAACTCAAAGATATTCAGTTTATAATGATATAAAACGGAGAGCAGCTGTTATTATTATGAAATTCCTGAACCTTTTTTTAAACATGAAACTATATATTAGTGATGTGTTTTTCTTCCTCGTCTGTCTCAGATCATCAGAGCTGCTGGACGCTGAGCTGCGGCGGACGTCATGGTGCTGAAAGTCTTCTTCCCGCAGTGCTGTAACCGGGCAGACAGCGGGCTGCTGGTGGGCCGCTGGATCGCCGGCCACGACTCGGCCGTGGTGCTGACGGTCATCCACTACCCGTTCATCCCGGGTCAGGTCAAACAGTACATCCAGCAGGTCAGTGCAGCAGCGGGGAGACCTGTCTGTCTTCTCTCAGGTCTGGTTAAAGTTCTAAAAATAATAAATGTCAGAAAATATCAATCAGTGTTTCCCAAAACCCAAGATGACGTCTTCAAATGTCATGTTTTGTCTACAAACCAAAGATATTCAGTTTATTGACATAAAGGAATAAAGAAACCAGAAAATATTCACATTTAAGAAGCTGGAATCAGAGAATTTTGACATTATTTCTTAAAAAAATGATTGAAAATGATAAATCGATTATTAAAATAGCTGCAGATTAATCGACTGATCGTTGCAGCTCTACTCGTGTATTTAAGGCAAGTCAGGTTTTATTTGTACGGCTCAATATCACAAATCACGAGACCCTCGATCTGAATAAGGAAAAACTCCCTAAAACAACATGGAGGAAAGTTCAGGAAGATCAACAGAGGAAGGATCTCTCTCCCAGGACGGACAGACAGGAAATAGATGTGTGAACAGAAGAGAAAAAAAATGACAAAATTACTGAAATGCAGTATAAACAAACAGGATGAAAAAAATATAGATGGACTGATAACACATATGTTTATTTGAGTCACAGAGTGAGAAGATTTTCTGAATAAATAAACACCAGATAATACAGTTTAACAACACTCACTGCTGTTCTGAAGGTTTTTCCAGAACCTGTAAAGACTCTCTGAACCATTAACATCAAACATATTCAACAGACGGACTGAATAACAGTTTGATCCAGACCAGGAACAAAATCTAACCACAACCTGACCTGAACCGCAGTCCCGTCACCTCAGCTGTCATCACTCAGCCGATAGTCGCCTCAGTCAGTGAGGTTGTTTAGAACGCAGGTTGATAAAGTAAAATATCTGTTAGAGCCATTTGTATCCATGTGTGTGTTAAAGTCACTTCCTGGTTGCCGCAGTAGGTGGCGTATTGAACAGCAGCATATGGAAATGCATATGTAGAAGAAGAGGCGATTACTCCTCAGGTGTGCTGCTTACCGAGAGACGTTTAGAGGCTAATCTAAAAGCCTTTTTTTGTTTGTTTTCATGCAAGTTATTGGTGTAAGTGTGTGTATAGCAAAGGCTTTATTGGTACACGGTGGTAAATAAATACATCTTAAGCACAAGTCCACAGATGTTTGATTTACTACATGGAGCCGCTGCATGATGACGCGTCAGTTACGTATCTCCTCACGGTGGCTAAGGTTGTTTTTTGTTTTGTTGAAATCAAGTCACTACAATATCTTATTCAAACCCATCCGAAGACAGACAAGGTCGTGTCTGAGTGGGAACGCAAAACGCCACTGCAACAGCCAGCATGTCTGTTTTGAACAAAACTATCCCGAAAAAACAGGAAGAAGAATCACAGAACTGAGCCAGTTGAAGTCATGATATCAAGACTCCAGCAGAGTTATTATTAAATCAACAATGAACACAGTGAAGAACTCACTAATAAACACTTACAGCAGTGTTTTCACCTGGACATCAAGTTTAAGGACTATAATACAGCGAAGGTGTCATTTCTGCCATTAATGCTGCTCATGTACAGTATTACTTTATTGAAATATCATCCTGTGATGCAGTGAAAATCCAGTCTAGATGAAAAAATATTTTGTCTGCTGAACGATAAAAAAGATTTTTAAGTTGCAACTTTTTTTTTTTTTTCCTGATCCAAACAAAGATGCTAGCTGGAGATGAACTCGACCCAAAATTATAAATGTTTTTCTGCTTTATCAGTGTCTCTTCCTCCTTCATCTTCCTCCGTCTTCTTCTCCCAGATGCAGGCTCAGAGTAAGGTGGAGCTGTCGGTGTTGGGTTCTTGGAGTTTGCCCAAAGAGGGTCAGGAGGGCATGGAGAGCTTCCTCAGGGACCTCAGCACCATCTTCCCCCAGGAACGCTGGCTCCAGATCAGCCGCGAGATGGGAAAGACGGGCTTCACCTGCCAGGTCCTCGACCGGGACTCGAGTAAGATCTGAGACTTTTCCAACTTTACAAGCATCAGTTTAATTTGAACTCTTGAATAATGTGTTTTCTTTTCATCTGTTACCTTTTATTTGGTATAAAATTATAACTGAGAAGGATGTTCTGTTCACTGTCCAGGTGGAAGAGCAGCTCAGCGGGAGTCAAAAAAGAAGGATGAGGAAGGTGACGGTGAGGCTGCAGGTGAAGGAGAAGAGAAGAAGGAAGAGGAGGAGGAGGAGGAGGAGAAGGTGATCTTCGTCCACTACGAGCAGAGGAAGGTGATGCTGTCGCAGCTTCATCCCATCCAGAACGGCGTCCCCGACCCTCAAGCTGATCCTCCGTCTGAGCTGAGACAGGTACAGAGAGTCTCCTTTTAAACGATTCAAACACGATGCAGCTTGTTTCCAGACGCCGCAGACAGGATGTGACCGGACGAGAGGAGGATGTTACATATTCCCTAACATGCTCCTCCTCCTCTCTCCGCTGGTCCAGATGTTCCAGACAGTGGCCCGGAGCGAGCCTCTGTTCTTCATGGACAAGTACGACGACGGGCCGCTGAAGTCGACTCACTGGCAGTCGGAGGGTCGCGAGGCCAGCATCATCGTGGAGCTGCTGAAACAGGCGTCGGTACCGCTCTGCCTGCTCATCAGCTGGCTGCTCTCCATCTGGACCTGGATCTGTAACATCCGGTGAGGAGGAAGAAGCTCAACATGCAGATTTTACTGAATCAATACAGTATTTTAATGCAATTTAGTATTATAAATTCTAAAGTTTTATTTCAGGGAAACGTGCAAAAGAACAAGTTTCAGCAGCACGTTTATTAGAAATACAGAGTTTCAGTTGTGGACCTTCATCAGGAATCCTTTCTTTTATTCTACATTTGTAATTTTAAAGTTTGGGAGTGTCTTTGAACTCATTAAGTTCTTATCTTACTCTCTTAAACTTGTCATGGATCTCTGGTTTCAGCCTGATGAAGGTCACCTGTTCACGAGCAGCTGAACCTTCCTCAGATTTCATCATCAGCATCATCGACGCCCCTAAAAATGTTCATATAAGACGACTTGTTCTGGACGAGTTTCATTCACGAAAATATTCCCAAAAAGAAGAAACCAGCAGAAACATTAATCAGTGTCAGCAGTCGTATTAGAGGAGATGAAACTATTAGAAAACATGAATCCATCAGAGCAGCTGTGACAGAAATAAAGACGTGAAGAAGCTTTGACATGAAGTTAGACACTAAAAAATGTCTTTCTAAAGAAAAATGTCTTTAGTCCTCCATGACAGTAAACTGAATATCTTTGAGTTGTGGACAAATCAAGTCATTTTAGGTTACTGTGCTCGACATTTTTCACCGTTTTCTGACATTTTATGAACCAAATAATAAAGATTAATGGTTAAAGAATCGTTAGTCGCGGCTCTGATCCTCACCGTCGTTGTTCTGTTTCATCCTCAGGATCTTCAGTCTTTACCCGCTGCGCTTCCTGTCCTCTAAACTGTCCACGTGTGTCCAGCTCAGCTACAGGACAGAACACATGAGGACGCTCAGTTCTCCGAAAGCAGCGGCGGGACACACGCAGTTCATGAGGTGAGAGTCTGGGATGATGATGATGCTTCTTCTACTTCTTCTTCTTCTTCTACTTCTTCTATTACTTCTTCTTCTACTTCTACTTCTTCTTCTACTTCTTCTTCTTCTACTTCTTCTTCTTCTACTTCTTCTTTTTCTTCTTCTACTTCTTCTTTTTCTTCTTCTACTTCTTCTTCTTCTTCTACTTCTACTTCTTCTTCCTCTACTTCTACTTCTTCTTCTTCTTCTTCCTCTACTTCTACTTCTTCTACTTCTTTTTCTACTTCTTCTTCTTCTACTTCTTCTTCTTCTACTTCTACTTCTTCTTCCTCTACTTCTACTTCTACTTCTTCTTCCTCTACTTCTACTTCTTCTTCTTCTTCTTCTACTTCTACTTCTACTTCTTCTTCCTCTACTTCTTCTTCTTCTTCTTCTACTTCTACTTCTTCTTTTTCTACTTCTTCTTCTTCTACTTCTTCTTCTTCTACTTCTTCTTCTTCTACTTTTACTTCTTCTTCCTCTACTTCTTCTTCTTCTTCTTCTACTTCTACTTCTTCTTTTTGTACTTCTTCTTCTTCTACTTCTTCTTCTTCTACTTCTTCTACTTCTACTTCTACTTCTTCTTCCTCTACTTCTTCCCCTTCTTCTTCTACTTCTACTTCTTCTTTTTCTACTTCTTCTACTTCTTCTTCTTCTTCTTCTACTTCTACTTCTTCTTCCTCTACTTCTTCTTCTTCTTCTTCTACTTCTACTTCTTCTTCTTCTACTTCTACTTCTTCTTCCTCTACTTCTTCTTCTTCTTCTTCTACTTCTACTTCTTCTTTTTCTACTTCTTCTTCTTCTTCTTCTTCTTCTTCTTCTTCTTCTTCTTCTTCTTCTACTTCTTCTATTTCTTCTTCTTCTACTTCTACTTCTTCTACTTCTATTTCTTCTTCTTCCTCTACTTCTTCCTCTACTTCTTCTTCTTCTACTTCTTCTTCTACTACTTCTTCTTCTACTACTGCTACTTGGAGCTTTAAGGCAGGTTTAGGCCTGTGAGAACATCCTGTATAAACATTTTGACCTGATGATGTTGCTAAATTAAAGCTTGAATGTGCTCAGTTAGTTTCACCTCAATCCGCCTGTTTGATTTTTACAAGTTTTGTCCAGATGATGGCGCCAGTTGAAAGGTCAGAGGTCACTAGAAGCATTTAGAATAATCGTCTGAAGAACATGAACATCCACAGAAATCAGAATTTATCCTGATAAACAAGATTCAGCAGTTTCATGTGTGAGAACAGTTTGGATTGTTGTTGCAGGTTTATTCACTGTAATGCTCCTCTTTTACGACCTCGGTGTTCTTTCTGTCCGTTCCGTGTAGGAAAGCCAACATCCTGGTGTCGTTCCTGGTGGACGTGGCTCTCGGCATGTTGCTCATCTCGTGGCTCTACAGAGACGATCACATCACCATGCTGGCCAACACTCTGGTGCCTGCAGCTGATGTGAGTGTGAATACGATCGATAACACATGATCGGTCAATTATGGCAACACTGAACAAACAAACAACAGATAAGAAGATGGTTAAATCACTCAGGACAATGATCTACACATATCATCAACTTATCTGCTGAATATTTTCTCGATTAATCATTTAGTTTATAAAATGTTAAAAAAAACAGCATTTACACTTCCTGAGAAGCAACAATAATGTCTTAAAGTAGCTTTTTTTTGTCTGACTAATAGTATAAAACCTTTAAAATATTCAGTTCACTCATATATGACAAAGAAAAACAGCTGGAACCAGATAATATTTGACATTTTTGCTTCTATCAACTAATCAATTAATCATTTCAGCACGACAAAAAAATAAACACGAAAGCCTCAAAACTACAATTCATAACTTAAGATAATGAGATATTTAGATGATTAGTTGATTAACTGATCTACGAAAAATGAATCTGTGACTGTCAGCTTCTCAGATGTAAAGACTAAAGATGTTTTTTCTTTGTTTTACATGATAGTAAACTGAATATTTTGGGGTTTTGGATCAAACATTTGAAGACGTCGCTATGAGAAGTCATCACGGGCATTTTTTACTATTTTCTGAGACTTTATAGACAAAATAAAAGGCAGATTAATCAATAAAAAAATAACGATTAGTTTCAGCCGTAATTAAAATAACAGTCTTGAGATAATGAGTCTAAAAAAAAAAATATTTGCAATTATACTTATTCCCAAACAAAAGATGGTATATAATTTATCAACAAGTTACTGTTCAGCTTTAGTAAATAATTTAAGTGGAGTCAGTTTTATTTTTCATTCTCTACGTTTTGTGTTTTTGTGATTGTTGTTCTGTTTTCTTCTATACGGAGTCAGAATCGATCTGAACAGAAACCTGTTTTATTTATTTATTGTTGTTGTTGTTGACATTCGTGCTGCTAATAGATCAGAGAAGGAAGTGAATGATTCAGTGAAACGATGCGTTCAGGTTTCTTCTGTGGTGTCGTTTATCTCTTGTGGATCTTCCGCAGCATGTGGCGAAAGAGCTGGACGAGCTGCTGCAGTGGCTGATGGGAGCTCCTGCAGGGCTGAAGATGAACCGGGCTCTGGACCAGGTCCTGGGCCGCTTCTTCCTCTATCACATCCACCTCTGGATCAGTGAGTTACACACACACACACACACACACAAACGCACACACACAAACGCACACACACACACACACACACACACACACACACCAACCACATGTGTAAATCCTCACGTCTTCCCGTGCAGGTTACATCCACCTGATGTCTCCCTTCATCGAGGGGATCCTCTGGTACGGAGGCCTGTCTGCCTGCTTCGGCCTGACCTTTGCCCTCTCGCTGCTCTCTGACATGGTGGCTCTGCTCACCTTCCACATCTACTGCTTCTACGTGTACGGCGCCAGGTGAGACCTCGTGTTCATCACGGCAGCAGGAAAGAGAGAAACAGCTGTGAATTAGAAACTCTGTCAGGCTGCAACACTGATGGATTTTAAAACTTAATTTGCAGACGAAGCTTTTAATTAACGAGCTCACTAACTGACCTCAGAGAAATGAGACAGAGATCAATTCTCATTACTGATCAGCAGATAGTTCATACTGATATGAAACTGAATGTTAATCCAGGTTGTTTTATGTCCTTCGAGGTCAATAAGAAGCTTTTAAATGAATCCATCAGAGTTTTGTTGTGTGATGCTGTTGATGACATCACTGCTAACGACAGAAACATGATTAATGAGCTTATTAATAAATATTGTTTCTATAACTGGTTTGACTCCGGACCAGCAGGCGGAGAGTTCAGACCAGACTTCAGTCTGTTTGGTGTTTTCAGTCTAAATAGTGAGTTGATTGATGCTTAAAGATGCCGAGATGAACGAGTCAGAAGCTCTTTGTGCTCACAGGTGTGAAACCTTTTAATGACGTCTGATTGGTTCCTGAGATTCTGACTGTAAGGACTTGTTTCATATATTTTCTAGTTAATTTTACTGGTTACTGTTTCTGTTTTTAGGTCCATCACATTTGACTGGCTTTTATTTATTAATTGATGGATTATATTAATATATTGTGTTTTTTATTGATTAATTAATGCTTTTAAATTGAAAAGCACTAAAATGTAAAGATCTGGTTGACAAAGTTGTTTCAAATGAGAGAAAGTTAAACGTGAGCTGAGAGGAATTTTTATGTTTAAAAAGCTTTTAGTTAAGAATAAAATGTAAAATATCATTGTGACGATGAAAGGAGCACCGATCACGTTTAAAAGACTTTTTAAAGATAATATATAGACGTTTAGTTTGATGTGTTCTTGAGTTGTTTCTGGTTGTTGTTTGATTTGATGGGTATCGTGGACGCTGGTGGAGGATAGTTGAGTTTCATATTAATCATAAAAGTTTATAGATAAAGCAAAAAAAAGGAAGAAGGACTAGAAAAGTTCATACTTCTAAAGCAGTAGGAAGGAATGCTTTATTTGAATAATTAACTTGGATTTTGATAGATATGCCTCGTTTCATGCTCATAAATATATGTATATATGTTCTTTTAACATGTTTGTTTATTGCTGCAGTGTTAGTTTGTGTGTTTGTGTAACTGTAGTTGTGGCAGTTTGTCTTTCATGTTGACGTCTATCATCACTGATACATTTTACATGCAGAAGTGTTGAGCTGATTGTAACGCTGGATGTTTATGTGTTATGAATGTCAAATGTCAAATATAGATTATTATTGTGGTTGTTTGAGGGTTTTTAACCTCTTTTGCTGCAGTCGCACTGCAGGAGAAACGTTTTATAGACTGATCAGACGATTGATCGATAGAACAACTTTGTGTCTTGATTCTCATTTTCTCCTGAAAAACGTTTTGTCAGTTTAACTTTTCTGATTTTTGTAAAACCCAGTTCCTCTTCTGGTTAATGTGACGTCTGAGGAGATGCAGCTGCACAGATGGTCTCGTATAAAATAGATACATGTAAACAGTAATTACTATAGATTAATATGAGTCAAGCATTCATGACTTCATTATAAACAGAGTGTCTGTGTGAGATCAGTAGAGGAGACGTTACTCTTGACAACCTGCAGGGGGCGACTTTCTCCCAACTTTCCCAACATCTCGTCTGCTCCGAGTGTCTAAAATGGGAAATGATCATCCAGTAGCATGAATGAGCTCCGTTGATCAGTTTTTGAGTTTGGACATATTGGCCTGATGTCAGAGGTCAAGAGGTCACTGAAGACATAAGGACACATCTTCAGGTGACAACATGTGACAGTAGTTGTTTATATTATGTTCACACTGACTGTTACCAAAACTCAGTCAGTGAATCCTTGAAGTGTTGAATCAGTTTCTTTCCTCATAAAAACATTTGCAAAGCAGATTTTTTTAAAATAATATTTTAAATCCTGAATTATTTACATCCATGTTTATTAGCTTAAACACAAAACACATTGCTGCAGCTCTTCACTCAGTACAGCAACCTTTAGATTCTTACAATTAGAGCTGCAATGATTAGTTGATTAATTGATTAGTTGCCAGCTATTTTAATGATCTATTAACCGTTTTGAGTAATTTTTAAAGAAAAAAACAGTAAAATTCTCTGATTCCAGCTTCTCAGAATGTGAATATTTTCTGGTTTCTTTAGTCCTTTATGACAGTAAACTGAATATCTTTATATGTTAGGTTGCGTCTGGGAAACAGTGATCGACATTTTCAGCATTTTCTGACATTTTATGGACCAAACTCAAGCATCACCATCACATCCTGATACAATCAGGCACTAAAAATAATGGACAAATAAAGCCTGTCCGCTGGCATCACTGTCACAAACTGAAAACTACTACTCATTATTGTTTTCTTAAATTAGTTTTCAAATGTATCAATAGTTTAGATACATCCAGAGACAAGACAGTACCAGAGTAACAAGCAGCACGGTGAACAGCAACTGTAAAATACCATAAACACTGATCAGCCTTCTGCATACAGGCCCGTCAACTCTGGAACTACAAAGGTTAAACGCCAGCAAACCACAGCTGTACGTATGTTTAGTTAATTGTATTGTACAAACTGTACATCACAATCAATGTAATTCAGTACGTGTATTTTATTGTAGTGCGCTGTGGTTTTTATATATATATATATATTTTTTTTAATTACACTGTATATGTATGTAAAGCTCAACTAGGGACAAGAGTTGAAAATTAGCAATTAGCTATAAACTCTCTGCTCTGTATCAGATCTATGTTGAATAGCATCGTCCCTATCAAAGCAAATTTAAAATAACAAACAAAAAAAAAACAACAAATCACATTAATTGAGGAAAATAATCAACAGATTAATCAATAATGGAAATAATCGTTGGTTGCTGCCGTAATTTGATCTGTGTCTTCATGCAGAGGTTTTAAATATAACAGAAATAATCATACTGGATCAGTCAAAAGCATGAATGTAATGTTATATCATGTTATGTTAAGTTCATGAAGACGTATAAAGATATAAAAGAAACACAGTAAAAACTCTTTCATTAAAACATTCACTTCTCTGTTTAAAGGCTGAAAACTGAAAACAGACTTCAGGAAAAAATCAGCCAAATAATAAACGACAGCAGCAGCAAAACCCTCTAAAAACACATATGAAGTCATTCATCCAGTAAAAGTAGCTGCGCTGTTTATTCCCCCCGAGAGGAAGCAGCACAAACCATTATGACTCTGTGTTTTTTTTTTTATTATAACTTACACAACAACGGTCTCGTCTTGCCGAGCAGGTAGTTTTGTTTTACGTCACTGTTGCGTAACAGTCAGATGATTGTAAAACATAATTTAGTGCTTGTTTCCTTCAGTCTGGTCACACACAGCTTGTCTCTGCTCTGTGGGATTATTCCAGACACACAGTAAAGATTATTCACATTTAGCTGCTTGAACTCCTGAAAATATTAGAAAACGACCATAAAATAAATCAACAGCTCTCTAAAACAGATGAAATGGAAGCTGTTGAGGTTCCCGCCGGCAGGATGAACAGATGTAGATCTGCGGCGCTGCGACGGAGGCCTGTATACTCTGATAATAGTCCTGGAGGAAAGAGAGAGATTTGACTAAATTATGCATTTGCTCTAAAGATAGCTCGGCTCCCTCGCCTGTGGCGCATAATGAAATATTACCCACTTTCCTTGTTACATATTTATGCTGGAGTTTGAGAAGCTTTTGTCAGAGTGACTTATTAAATCTGTATGCCCGCATCTAAAAATATCTCCTGCTGCGATCACAACTCGCAGCAGGAGGGCGAAGAAGAAGAAGAAGAAGAAGAAGAAGAAGAAGAAGCATCCAGGCTCTTTGAAAAGCTTCTCTGCTTGTCTGTAGGCAGGTTTAGATTACGGAGGATGTTACATTTACATGTTTTTTAAAAACTGACGCTGATATTTGTTTGCAGCAGCAGCAACATGACTGTAGAGATGACGGTTTCAGTCAGACTGAAATATCTTCATGATGGATTGACAGGAAGTTCTGTTCAGACGTTCATGTTTTTTCATTTGTCTAAAAGTTTGCTTTACGAGCAAACAACCTGCAGAACTACAGTAACTATGTGTTTAGTGCTAATTAGCAAACGTTAACATGTTGAATATGATAAATAACACACAGGTATGTAATAACGGTGATGTGTGTGTGTCTGTGTGCGTCCTCACTAGAATATGTGTGTTTTCTCCATTTCTTCAAGGAATTTACAAGGAAAAAGAGGGAGCGCATGTATCTGCCAGATACTTTATTTATTTATTTATTTATTTATTTATTTGCATGATAAAACAAAGCAGCAGAAACATAACAACAAAAGAGAAGAAGCAATTTGTGCAGGTGAGACGTAGAAAAAAAAAAAAAACCCCTCCAGAGGTTTATAGAAGGAAACTCAACGCAACAAAAATAAGCAAACCAGCAACTAAAGGATCAAATATCAAACATGAAGTCAGCAGCATAAATGAAGCAAAGACATAAAATATATAAAATAATGTGTTTGTGTGAACTGAAGCACACGAGTGTTCAGTTATAAGTCCAGTTATATCAGACGTGATGATAGTTCAGTTTGGTTCATTATATTTTATAGACTGATATACAGTTTGTATCTGTTCTATATCCGAGTCTCCTTTATGTAATAGAGAATTAACAGTATGAGTTATATTACATATATTTTAACCTTTTACTGACTTCAATAAACCTTTTAAAAGATGATAAAATCCCTCTTAAAATTTGTCAAATGAAATTAAAAAAAGACAAAATAGTTTGATGAGCAACTTTAAAGTATCATCAGTTGGTGAAAATATTCATATATTATATAATCAGTGTATTATATTGTATATTGAATCTATATTGTTAGAGCTGATGAAGATCTTAGTAAGAAATCTGTACTGGAAACCATCATTTATAATCCGCACTAGTTAAACTAGTGCTGTAATAATCAATTGATTAGTCGAGTTAAATTAATATTAATTGATGAATGTTTCAGTTGTTTTATTCCAGCTTCTTAAATGTGAGGATTTGTTGCTTTTCTCTGTTTTTATATTGTTTTAAATTAAATATCTTTGAGACTTTGAAGACTTTTTAAAGATTAAATGATTAATCAAAATATAATTGACAGATGAATGAAATCAATATGATTCAGCCCAAATGATGATCAATATAAACAGTCTGATCGTCCCTTTAGGTCACTGAACTCTTTATTATAATATTTGACCTTCTCTCTCACTTCTGAAGACGTAGCTTCTCCTTCATCCTTTCATCGTCTCTTTACACCGACGGTGAATCTGATAAGGTTTATTGATCGGCTGTATTAGTTCATGAGGACGTGATCGGCTCTGTGTGTCTCCGTCAGGCTCTACTGTCTGAAGATCTACGGCCTCTCGTCTCTCTGGAGGCTCTTCAGAGGGAAGAAGTGGAACGTTCTGCGGCAGAGAGTCGACTCCTGCTCCTACGACCTGGACCAGGTAGCACACATACACACACCATCATCATCATCATCATCATCATCATCATCATCATCTTCTCAGTTTACTATGAGTTTGTTTGTGTTTGTTGTTCTTCAGCTCTTCATCGGGACTCTGCTGTTCACCATCCTGCTGTTCCTGCTGCCCACCACAGCGCTCTACTACCTGGTTTTCACTCTGGTGAGACTCACATGTCTCAGTTACGACTTCCAACAGTGACCAGTTTACATGTTAGAAGAAGCTTCTCAAACCATCTGCAGCTCCAGTCTGGTTCCAGACCTCCGAATCACCCTCATCTCTAGTATATCAGTCATTCAGATACGTCTCGTTAGCTGGTTAGCTTCATTTGTTACATATGGAAGCAAATCACTGCCACAATAATCTGAATTATATCAGCAACTAAATACTAAATTCTGAAATGAAATCTCTAATGAATGTTTAATGTTGAAGTTTAAAAACCACTGAAATATTTGACTTTGAAAACCATCTTTCTAAATTTATTTTAAGGTTCTAAAACTCTGATAGAAAATTCTGTTGTTTAATATTTAAAAGCTAAAATCATGTTGCAATAAGTTTTTAAACGCACAATATGTAATTTCAGCCGCTAGGGGTCTCAATCAAAACAATAACAAAAGACGGAGTGTGATGACGGTGTGAAGTAGCAAGGGATCATGGGAGTTGTTGTCTTCGTTGTTAAATAACCAGCTTCACCGGGATAGGATTACTCCAGTGTTCATCATTCAGGATGTTTTTACCCGCAGAGGTCTCCTCCTCTCCAGAACAAACGGACCCGGAGATT
The DNA here is from genome assembly GCF_963924715.1 of Thunnus thynnus. Lineage (NCBI taxonomy): Eukaryota > Metazoa > Chordata > Actinopteri > Scombriformes > Scombridae > Thunnus > Thunnus thynnus. The sequence continues at coordinate 3,147,565 of NC_089533.1, read as the reverse complement.
ACAGGTAAAAACACTGAATAAAACTGTTTAACGTAAAAAATCAGTGTTTCTCCGACGATGTACGGCGACCACCGGACGTCCGGTACGGGCTGTTAGCCGAGCTGCTGCTAACACTTGTTCGGTTTATTTCTCTTACAACTTTAGATCCAGACGTTCGGCCGGTTTCTCCCAGGGGCCGAATTATCCGCAGAGGTCTCCTCCTCTCCAAAAACACACGTACACGCTGATTAAAATCGTTAAAATACTAATTAAAGCTGTTTCACCTAAAAAATCAATATTTCTCCGACGATGTTCGGTGACCACCGGACTTCCTGGAGGGGCTGTTAGCCGAGCTGCTGCTAACGTTTGCCCAGTTTATTTCTCTGATAACTTAAGATCCAGACGTCCAATGACTAAAATCCTTCTTCCAGCTAAAAGATATAGTTAAAAACAACCTAAATTTATCATGAAAATGTGGCTTAAAACTGAATAAAAGTCATTTTATAACAGTTTGTGTGGAACAACCACAACGCCGATGTATTATCTTGTATGTGTGTAAGTTACTCTTTGGTAGACGCCATTGTAGCGGACAAACACAGCGCCGCCGTATGCATCTGGTGCGTGTTTACTCTTTGGTAGAGGAGGTATGACGCCATTGACATGCGACCAAATGTAACGGTCCGTTACTTTGATTAAATGACAGATACAGATAAGTACACAACTCAACAACATATATAACATAGGTCTAGTTGTTTTTAGACATTTTAATGTGGAATAATTACATATTATAGCTTTAAATTCAGACACTATAATTCAACATTCAGACCTGACTAAATGGGTCAACAAGGAAAAACAATGTGAATGTGTGAATTTACTAATTTAAAATAATTATATACTGGAATAATGTTTGATGTTTCAACCATAAGAATTCAATAGTGATAAAATGTCATAATTTTGTGTTCAGTTGCTGATATAATTCAAATTATTACGACGACAATTTACGTCCATTGAGCAGATAAACGAGGCAGCAGCTGTGATGTTCAGTGTTAATCAGACAGCAGTGAACTGAGACAACACAGAACATCTTCCATGTGTAATATTTGTTTATTAGTCTTTATTGTTTACAATGCGGTTGATTGACTGGTTGCAAAATTCAAGCAAAAATGACAAACATTTGGTTGTTCCAGCCTCCTAACTGTGAGGATTTGCTGCTTTTCTTCATCATAAATGATTATAAACTGAAGATCTTTGGACATTTGAAGATACCGTCTTGAGCTCTAAGAAACTATAAAGGATTTATTTGACTGTTTTCTGACTTTTTCAGGCTAAAACAATAATGTGATAAATTGAAATTTTAGAACTAGTTAGCGGCAGCCTTAAATTCAGGTCAACACCAGTAACATGTTCCGTTTAGTGTGACGAGGTGGAAAGGAGTGGAAACCACGCCAACACACTGACAGCTGTTTCCCTGTTCCCAAAAAAACAAACGAGCCAATCACAGCCTCCCATTTCTAATCAGGCAGGATTAAGAACGAAGACGTCACCTTTTTTCTCTACCAGAGAGACGGAAAACTGTCTCCAACAAAATGTCCCCCCAAAAAAAAAAAAAACGGCTACAAGCATCGACGCAGCTGTTGAATTAACGTCGACATGTTTCTCTTTGATCAACATGATAAGTCAGCTGCTACCAAACCTCCTTTATCCACTAAAAATGACATCAAAGGTGGAAGATGCACAAAAGGAGACACAGACTATGCAGCAGGACTGGTTTGATATGATGCTGTGGATGGTTTTGATATTTAAACTTTGTCCATCGTGACAACTTGTCACTATTTGAACCAACTCTACCTGACGAATTGGAGCTGAAAGCAGCTGCTATTTTTAAATCAGCGCAGGGTGTGTTTGATAGTTATAAATAGATTCTGGGTGGAGCGTCGCTTTAAATCATGAAACATGTGCTTGGATTTCTTCACTTGATGTAATTGGACAACAGCTCATGTCTAAATAATAGATAATTAGATTGGAAGTCGTCTGTTGTTTTGTTTTTTTAATCCATAACACTGACTGGTCCCAGTTTTTAACAAAATGCTCAACAATTTAAATCATTTCCAGCAGGACAGGTTTGTTTCTGACCCCTGCGTGTGTGTGTGTGTGTGTGTGTTGTGTAGTTGCGGCTGGTGGTGGTGCTGTTCCAGGGCGTCCTCCACCTCAGTGTGGATTTCATCAACTCCTTCCCTCTGTTCGCTTTCGGCCTCCGCATCTTCCGGCCCTACAGACTAGCAGGTACATCGTCTTTATCATCCATTCAAGTTTATTTAAATCTGAATCAGCTCAGGTTCTCCGTGTGGTCTAGATGATCTGTTTTACCAACCGTGCTGCTTCATTTTTGCTTTTTTAAGGAGGAAAGATGTGTGTATGTGCACACCTGAAGCAATGACTTCACAGACAGGATGATGTAAAATATCTGCAGGTTCTTAAACCTGCAATAACTGAGAGCAGAAACACAACTCTGACATATCATCAGCTTTTAAGTTGATATGTTGAACATTATCATTCATGTGGAGTCGTGTTTCTGTCCACCTGGTGAATGTAAGTCTAATATTCACTCTCTTATAGCTTCTGTTTTTGCTCTCTACCAACTCCTGAGGGAAATATCTGGCTCTTTAGCTGCTAAATGCTCCACTATGTTCACCAGCTAGTCTACAGCTAACTGTGTCTGTTTGCCGTTTGGTGCTGAGCAGGTAGTGTACAGCGGCTTCTTAGAGCTTTTTCTCTGAAAACGATGCTATGAGAGCACTGAGAGTGAACCAAAACAGTAAAGTTGCAGCCGGACAGATAAACAATGAGCTGAAACTCACTATAAAGCTCCGTAAAGCCGAGAGGAGCTGCAGAGTCTCTGATAATTCTCTGTAGGTTCATCACTACGAGCCACAACCAACACATTACACACTGACACATCAGACTGTTATAAACAACATCGATTATAGACGCTGTAAAGTCTCTTGACAGGAATTTACATAAACGTTCTCATTTTGTCGATGGATGTATGACTTGATGAACATCAGTTGGTCTTATTCTGTGATGTGTGTCGTACTTTACAGAAGGTGTAAAGTTCAGGGTGCTGTGTGAGGAGCCGGGGACGGCCCTTCACCTGCTGATGGAGGTAAGACGTCACGTTTTCTCAGAGCCAAAAGTGATCGACTGACCAACAGTCCAAACCCCAAAAATATTCAGTTAACTATCATAGAAAGGTATTAAAAACAGGAAATATTCATGTTAAATATCACCTTATTGTTACAGTTCTAATTTGGTTCATAAAGTGTCAGAAAGTCCGACCAGCAGTCCAGAACCCAAATATATTCAACTTATAATCATAGAATACTAGAAAATCATCACATATTCACATTTCAGAAGCTGGAACCAGAGATTTTTGGCATTTTTGCTTGAAAATTGTTCACTAATCAACTATTTTTTGCATGCAAATAATGTAAGAATTTCATTTTTGTCTTCTTATTAGTCATTTTTTCATATTATCAAGCTGTTTTTGGTTTATTCTTCCTCAGATTAACCCCCTTAAAGGCAACACAGTGATTCAGACGTACCGCACCCCGACGTACAGCTGCTACCCCAAAGACTCGTGGGCCGCGCTCGTCAAGAAACTGTTTGTCGGCGAGCTGATTTACCCCTGGAGACACAAAACCACCAAGACTGACTGAGAGACATCAGCCAGAAATGTGAAAGAGAGAGAGAGAGAGAGAAGAGGAGAGAAGAGGAGAGATGAGGGAACAGAGGAAAGGGAAGAGACTGAATAAATAATGAGATGGAAACAGACAGATGGAGGGAAAGAGGGGAAATGGGAAACAAGGGTGAAACCGGTATGAAGAAACCTATTGAATGACGCTGCTTTCATGTTAGATGGGAAGAACGTCAGAGCTGAAGCTGCCAAGTCACCACACTCGAGGAGGAGAGTGATAAATGTGACAGCACAGCGAATGTGGCAAAGTATAAACCACAAAACCCTAAAAACCAGCAAGTAGTCACGTCCTGCTGTGGTGTTTTAACAGCTGCCATCATAAAAAGGGACTTTCAGTACATGGTGAGCACCTTTTCTTTTAATGCCACAATGAAAATATAAAACCCTTGACTTCACATTAGGTGGTTTTATTTTGATGTTGAGGTCAGAAATAAAATTAAAATATGAGGAATTAGACACGGCGAAACATAATAAACTGAGGGACCAAATCAATTACTTAATGTGTGTGTGATGAGAATTTAATCAAATAAGTTAAATTTCAAATCTGTAGATGAGATTTGAGAATTAGTTTACGCTTTGAAATGATTTTTAAAGGACTATTGACACTCCACTACAGATCTGTGACCAGCAAATAAACACCCGCAAGTCCGTTTACTGTAGTTTAAACTCTGGACCTCCAGTGTGAAACTCTTAATGTGAATGTGAATATTCCTACTGTTGTTTGGTGACCTCCTGACTTCTCCTTTATAGCAACTACAAGGTCAAGAAATATCCAAAGTTAATCGGAAGGATGCAACAAAATTTCAGCAGCGTCAAGATCTGCAAGCTGGAAGTCCACCACGCAAAATAGATATCTCTGAAATGCTGTAAACTCGTAACTTAATATGTTTACTGGACAGGTCTAATGTCATCAGATATTTAGATTAACATTATTTATTTAAACAACTTTAACTCAATCAGCAACTTGGTTTAATTGAGAATACACACAGAGTTAGCTAAAGCTAGCCAACAGCTAAGCTAGCCAGCAGCTAAGCAAGCTAGTGCTAGTTAGCTACAACAGATGATTATGTGGTTTTTTTTTTATGTATATTCATACAGGTTTTAGATTTCGACTACAAGAAGTCCAAAATCACTTCAAAGCTGTGATGGTGATGTCAAACACGGTGAGGGTATTTGAGAATTGTACCTCCAGTGCAGTAATCTCTTTATGTTATCGCTAACTTAACACAGTTTGATGTTAACCGTTAAACCCTGTTTGAGCTGATAAACCGGCGTCAGAAAGTCTGTTGCGATTCCAACAGTACCTGCCTCAGGATAACTTTAATACATATCTCTGTTGTAGCTAACTAGCACTTGTTTAGCCGTTGGCGAATTTTAGTTCATATTTGATGTATTCTCAATAAAACTTAAGTTCCTTATTGAGTAAAAATTGTTTGAATAAGTTCATCTGACTAAATCATGACGGGCAACATTAGACATCGCCAGCAAACACATTAAGCTACAAATCTACTGCCATATAGCCATCAGCATCTCTGAGATTATGGCAGTTATTTCATTGCTGAGAGACTATTTGTAAAATGTCTTGCGTGGTACATCGTATAGTCCCGCCCAGACTTCCAGCTTGCAGTCGGCAGCTTCTCGATAATATGCCACTCTTGTTCAAGTGGCATATGTTGATGCTGAGCGGTATGTCACGGTTAGGTTTTGGTATGCTGCCACTTTCCACTGACGTATGCCGATTCTTATTGACTTGCTGCTGCTTTGTGCAACTTATAATTGGCTTGTTACTCCTGTTACTACCACCATATACCGATAGTCTGCCACTCGATAGTTACAGATACTATTGACTATTCTCAGTGGTATGCCACTTTGACTTTTGGTATATTGCTGCTGCGTGACCGGCATGTAGAGTGTAGTAAAAACAATGTTTCACTGGCATATATAGTACCACTCCTCACCGGCATGTGACAGATTTTACTGACATGCCAGTGGAGTGACGTGCTGGTTTTAAGTCACATACAGTAGTGGGTGCAGTAATCATCAGTTGCAAATGTCAGTAAGAATCTCATGTAAATGCTCTCAAGTGCCATAAACTAGTAGAACAGCATCAGCAACATACCAAAAACCAACAGTGACGTACTGCTCAGCATTGTCATACGCCACTAAAATAAAAATGGAATATCATCATCAACTTTTCATCTTGGCATCAAGCTGAAATTTACAGAGCGCATTCATGCTCTCCAGAGGATAAACCCTTCCTTTTTCAGACACTCCATAAGCTTTCCTCAAACACCACCTTTAGGACCTCTCATACAAGATATTTCATAATCTAATGGGTACATTGTCATTAGATAAGCAGATTCATGCTCCCCAGAAGATAATCCCTTTTGATTTTAATGGACATGTCTGGTGAACTTCTGTATTTTTCTTATTGTCAACAAATCTCATGCAAAGACCAAAACCAACAACGATTTGTCCCTAATATCAAGTGTTCTTTGTGTTGCCAAAACCTGATAAATCTTATTCCTTTGTGCTGTAGAGCTCCGTTGTTCATCACCGTGAACGCTGTAGTTTATTTTCAATCCCACACTGACTGAGTAGTGTTTAAGTAATGTAAAAATGCTGATTTAGGAAATTACTGAGCCTTTTTAAAATATTTGTCTTTATACTATACTGTTTTTATGATATTATTGGATTTGTTGAAAATGAGATCCGTTGACAACCACCCCGAGAACAAACTTACATTTTTAGCTTCATTTAAAAATGTGGAACGTTGTGAACATTTGAGCCTCTGGAGTCGTGTTAAAGCGAGATTATGTAACCTTTGCTGGACTGTTCCCACTGTGTCCACTGGTGACACTGGTGGGATAATGCTAAATGCTAAAACAGTAGAATAGCACAAGTTTAAAAAGAGCCATCAAGTCTGCTATTATTTGTTTTTATTTGTTGTCGTTTTTAGTATTTTAATTTTTATTTATTAGACTTGGTATTGAATGTGAAAGTTCCTTCTTCAACATGGAAACAGTAAAGTTAAAAAACATCTTTCAAGATGCATTTTATAGCTGAGGAAAACCATTGAAAGCTCTCAGAGGCACTTGTAGATGGTCCTTGAGTTAAGATTTTTTTGTAAAAGTACTCGGTATCTTAAAGTTTGCTAACATTAGCCACCATAAGCTACTGCTCGTACCAGACCAAGTAAGGCTGTAGCAGCTAAATCCCTGAGTGTGTTAAAGGCTGTTTTTTTTTATTGCTTATTGATTTGACTTTTTATTTCTAAGAGAAAAAAATGTGTCATTTATTCTCTCAACAGTTACATGATCTCACTTTAAACTTTCTGAAATGAGAGATTGTAGAATTAATATCAGCGTTTTCATGTACGGGTGAACTGTTCCTTTAAAACTTATGTCCACTAACAGAAAGGACAGAATTCCACTTATAAGTAAATCAGGTATTTATGCATTAACTGCACTGACCTTGTAGATAGTTTAAGATTTTATGTTATTAAAGTATTAACATTAATCTAGTTTAAATTATACTAACTGAGCAAACTGATTAGGGCCTGAGAACAAAAGTCCCTGACGTTGAAAGTGTGAGGAACCTAATGTCTCTGTAGAGATTATTATTCTCCTAAGCCATTGCATTTTTTAAGGGTCTTTGGACGCTTGAAAACTCAGGAACACAAGTCATAACTGGCGAAAAATGCAAAGTTCTGTATTGATCAGGTTGCAGCGAGGCCAGCGGGCTCCATAGCGATCCCTAATGCGTGGCAGGCCGTAGTCGGAATAAAGTTGCTCTGATATTCATGAAATTTGGTACGCACGTTGCTCTCATCATTTCGGAAGTATTTCCCATTGGCTTTCATTAGCTCCGCCCAACTGGGAGTCGGCCATTTTGAATTTTGTGCGTTTTTCTTGTATTTTATGTGAACTTTTTCAAACTCCTCCTAGAAGGTTTATCGGATTCGTATGAAATTTGGTCGGTATAACCCTCGGACTAATGTGACGCTAAATTGTGAGGGAATAGTCGATGCCTCGAACAATGATGTCATAGGTCATGTGACAACACGCCATTTTAGGCAGTTTACAGGTATGGGACTTTTCGAAACTCCTCTTAAAGGATTCAACTGGTCCACCACAAATTTGGTCAGCGAAATCTCAAGACCTTCACGATGCCAAATTGCGAAGCTTTTGAGTTTTTGTGGAATGCTGTCGCCGTGGTGATACAGAAAATTTGCATGTTTTGCCATGAAAGAGGAAGCTGCTCTAACTTGACTTTACATTGTCCGATCTGCCCTAAACGTCATATGCTGGATAAGAGTCCAGGCCTGAAGACCTCTAGATGCCCATATTGAGTCGTAGTCATAGCGCATCCAGCTGACAACAGGAAGTCAGCCTTATGTTACAAACATCATCTGATTTACGTGAAATTTACATGACTCATAATTGGTGGGTGTTCTCTAGTGTCACAAAGTGGACACAGGAAGTGATATTTTACCCGTTCACACAGTGTCCGATAATCCTGCAAATTCAGAGCCGTGTGAACAGACCTCCAGTAGCGACACCACGGCTGCCACTGCCTCGATGCGTGCGAGGTGTGAGGGCCCGTTTATTGCTGCTTGCAGCTTTAATTGATTTTGTATTTTAAGTTTTTTTAATCTTAGTTTTAGTCTGAATTAAATTATTAATATTGTATTATTGTATTATCATCTGTTGCCATATTTCCTCCATGCGTTTGTTACTCTTTGACTTTGACGGATCAGTTACAGAGCAAAATTATCAATCATGCAACACCATACGGCATAAAGTAAATTCTTGAAGGTTTTGTCTGGCGATTTTCTATATTTTTCTTATTGTCAACAAATTTCATCTGTAGAACCAAACCAACAATGAATTGATCTACATACAAGTACTGTGTGTGTGTGTATCCAAAGCCTGATACATCTTATTCCTCTGTGTTGTAGACCTCTGTTGTTGTCCAAAAACAATTAAAAACATAACAATGAGCCACAGCGCTGCACTGGGTGACATGTTCCTTCATCATGAAGGTTTGGTCACGTTAGTTTGTTTAGAAACGGCTCCAAAGACTAATAACAGCATCATGTTTTCAGTCTCAGGAGAGTAGTTCTGTGGAAGGCAGACGCTACTGAGCATGTGCGGGAATATGGTTCTGTTTACAGCTTCACTAGCTTGTTGTGCTACATATCACAACCTCCTGACTTTGAACCGAAGGTCTTTGAGAAATTTACAATGTAGCACAAAGTCCTGCACATGCTCATTGGCGTCTGCCTTACACAGAACTACTCTCCTGAGACTGAAAATTAGTCTTTTGAGCCGTTTCTAAACAAACTAACATGACCAAACTCTTCATGATGAAGGAACATGTCACCCAGTGCAGCGGTGTGGCTCACTGACATGTTTTTAATAGTTTTTGGAACAACAACAGAGGAACAAGATATATCAGACTTTGATACACACACAATACTAGTTAGTAGATCAGTTTATTGTTGGTTTGGATCCAAACATGAAGTTTGTTGACATTTAAGAAAAATACAGAAGATTTCCAACCATATCCTTTAAATAAGCTTGATTCTGCTCAAGTTTGTCAGCATTTGTCTTTTTTTTTTTTATTCATGTGCCTAATCATGTCATTTTTAATTAAAAGTTGTCCGTTTTAGCCAGGAGATGATTAGCTTAGCTTAGCATAAAGACTGGAGTCAGGTGGAAACAGCTAGCGTGGCTCTGCTCAAAGTTTACCTCCAAAACTCAATAATTAACAAATTACATCTTGTTTGTTTAATCTGTACACAAACAGAAAGTCTTTTGGCCTCTTTAGCACCTTTAGGCCTCTTTTGTTGTTGTTGTTGTTGTTGTTTAATTTAATCCTCTAATGATCTGCAATAAATGTTTCATTGCCATTTAATAAAATTCATACATATTTAATATACTGATGTGTCTTCTTTTCAGATGAAGCTTATCTGGTTATAAACTGCTAATAAAAGAATTTAAGTAGAATCTCATGACAGTCTTGTGATTTAATCAAGTCTATAATGTCAGTAAGAGACTAAACCTGGAGCTGCTTCGTTAATAATTAATTCCAAACAGAATTCGTGTACATAGATTTAATGGGATTTATTCTGACTGCACTGAACCACAAACCGTGGAATCAAAATCCCCCGTCGGCACTGCCGCACGTTTCATATTTCCTACAGTTATTCTGTGATTGCTCATTTATATTCACAATATTTAAACAAACTGATCTGTCCTAAATCAGAGGTGACGCCTCGGTGGTTTTCAGACAGTCACACAAATGAGATAAAGTCGCCTCAAACCAGCGATCCCACCACTAAATGTTAGAGACGGATGTTTGTGATATTAGTATTAACAGTGGCTAAATCTTATCTGGAAACCTTGAAATTATCCAAATTGTTCTTAAATAGTGTTTTATCGTGGTAACATTTGATTTTAAATTCCTTTTATTTAGCATTTATAAGCAGCATAGAAACATTTAATAAATGGTTTATAATGCACTATAATGTAGTTGTAAGCAGATATAAGTGTTTATTAATGTATTTGTCATCAGCTATAACTCCTATGGGCACCTAAAAGTGGATGCTGGTATTAATGAATGAATATATAGTACAGCTGTAATAATATAAAATGTCTTTTTATAAGTAAAAGGAAGATTATGTTATTGCTTCTGTCAAAAGTTATATAATCACACTTGATTTTTGCAGAGATCAATATACTGTTTCCAACCTGTTAAATGTGCTTAACTCATCGTACTGTAATTATATTTAATGATGTCATTCAAGCGGCTGCTGCCAAGACCAGACTGTATCCTTCATTCATTATGTGAGTGTAGGTGTTCATCCTCATCCTTGTTCTGGCAAAGCTAAAAGAGAGGTGAGTCATGATGTTACGAAAACAAAAAACACATGACACAAATAGCTCAAACACACCACTGTACATCACATTTCATCAGATTATTCATGCTTCCTTTCAGTAATGCTTACGCAGAGGCACCACATGTTATTTTTTTCCCCTCCTAAAATGTCACTGTCACAGAGAAAATGACAAGAGTGGCCATTTCTATCAGTCGTATCAGGAATTGTGCAACTTTATTTCACTCCATTTAAACATTTGTCATGTTAATTTGTCAAATATTCAGAATTTGTGCAATTAAAACACCCGGCTTTTAAAGAAACTAAAGAGACTTCACATTTAAAAGAAACATAAATCAAAGCTTTAATTTAATCATGTTTTATCCTCGTGATTAGGACTGCAATTAGCGATTATTGTCATTATCGATTAAACTGTCCACTAGTTTCTTGATTAATTGATTACTCGTTTGGTCTATAAGATGTCAGAAAATGCAAGATGCAACCTAAAATGTCTTGTTCAGTCTCGACCAAAAGACCACAACCCAAATATATTCAGTTTACTGTCATAGAAGACTAAAGAAAGCTGGAACCAGAGAATTTTTGTATTTCTTTTTAAAAAAAATCACTCAAAATGATTAATCATTTATCAAAACAGTTGGCAATTAATTTTTTGATAATTGACTGATTGTTGCACCTCAACCTATGCTATTAAATATTCAATAAAAGGTTTTCTCTTTTCCCCTCAAAAATAAATAGTAAGTAGTAATAGAAATTGTTTCCCTTTAAAAAATAGTGAATGATACTTCTCTGTCAATCAGCAAATTGATCAATCAGCTAATTGTTTCAACTTCAATGTCAGCTATCGCTGTATAACTACCGATTATGACAGCTGGACTAAACTAGCTAACTGTACATAAAGTAGTTGAAACTAGCTCCACCTCCAGCAGCTACAACAGTTGCTTACTCACTGATGCTTCAGTATTAATAATCTAATGATGTCATATATATAATAATATATCAGTCAGAGCAACAGGGTACAAAATTAGCACCAGCCACCAGCCAAATGCTGGTAAAATAGGCAAGTGGCTGGTAGATTTGCTTCAATCACCAGCCAAAAAAAACCAAAAAAACAATGGTAATCTATTGAGTGGCTGGTAAAATTTGAACATTCACTAGTCATTTGACCAGTGGACAAAAGTTAATTTTACACCCTGCTGAGGGACCAAACCACTACTTTTACTGTAATACTTTACTTCAGTAGGATTTTTCATGCAGGACATTTACTTGTAATGGAGTATTTTTACATTTCTGTAATGGTACTTTTAGTAAAGGATCTGAATAGTTCTTCCACCACTGGACAGATTAATCAATAATGAAAATAATCACTAGTTGCAGCCCTAAAAGTTACAATTCCTTTTTTTTTATGTGGTACGCCTAGCCTATTTTAAACAGCTGTTTACAAAATTACATTAGATTATTTAAAATGACTCAAAATGATAAATCAAGTATCAATATATATATTTTTTTTGGTTGATTGACTAATCAATTAATCGACTAATCGTTGCAGCTTTACTCGTAATAAAGCTTGTTTTGCTTTGTTCTGTGTGTTCAATGAGAAAGGAATCATCTTTGTTGACAGCAAACTTTGATGGACGCTTTGCTCAGCCAATGATAGCCCCAGCGTGTGTCATCGTGAAGGGAGCGTCCAATCATACGAGCGAGTGGGCGGGGCTTAGAGCGGGAGGGCGGGAACACAGGGCAGCAGCGCAGTGTTGCGAGCCGATCTGTCAGCAGCGCATTCAGTGTTGTTGAGCGGCGGAGAGTGACCACAGCTGGGATTATGATTGAATATAATGGAGAAAAATGGAAACAGTACGGACTGAGATTACAGAGTACACCTACAGAGATTTGGACTGGACGTAAAAACCCCGCAGCTGTCTGATTCCGCTGCAGCTGTCGGCATTTTCTGGATGTGGATGTAACGAGAATCTTTGTAATCCCGGACTAAAGAAAGACAAGGGGGCCTGAAATTACACAGACGTCGGTTGAAGTTGAGCTACGGGCTGCGCTAGCTAAGTTAGCATTTAATTTGTTTTAACCACTAAGAAGTCAGTTTGTAAAGAGTGCAAAGCAACGCTATATGTGGCTGTGCGTAGCACGACACAACGCTACCAGTGTCGGTGTATTTTTTTAAATAATTATCGCGTCTATTGACTGCTTTGGGAACGTTAGCAGTGATAATAGCTAAGCTAGCTGGCTAGCTCTGTGGCAGGGCTAGCTTGTTGTTCCCCTGCAAGCTTCTTGTACATGGGAACAAAAAGACAAACTTACACCCTCCAGGTTTGGTAGTTTGTTTGCTTAGTAGAAAAAATATCTCAGCAGTGATATCTGCTCATAAATTTTGCATGGTGGCAATAACCACATAAAATATTATAATTACCCTTCCAGACAATAAGCATGATTTTATTTCCTTCATAGACTTGTGGCACAAGAGTCACCCCGTCCGGATACAGCTTGAGTTACACTATGAATGTCTTTACTTCTAATCTCTGAAAGATTTCACTAAATTAGTGTTTTGTTTTGTTTTTCTGGCTCAAGGAAGAATTTTAGTCTCAGATTGTGGTGACACTTTCTGTATTTGCCATCAATTGGAAAGACAAGTTGTTTACATAAAGTTAAACTTTAATGTTTATTATTTTATTATCTTTCGCAATAAGGATGTTTTGCGTATCAGAACCACATTCTTGGCACCCACCTTGCTTTTCATGTAGGACTTTCATGTGAGACTGTTTTTTAGCCTTGAGGTTACCTGCTTTCACACAGGTTGGAAGACTTAAAATCAACAAGCAAACAAGGACTTTAAGCTTGTGGACCATTCAGCAAATTCATGTCACAAACAAACAACAAATCTTTATTTTGGATCGAGTGAGTAGGATAACACACACAAGGGGGGTTTGTTGGTCACCCATCCTTGTCTTCAGTCACTCATCTTCAGCCTCCCATCGCCCCTGGGCTCAGATGTGAGACGCGATGGGCAGCCAGGGCAGCCCAGTGAAAAGCTACGACTACCTGCTCAAGTTCCTCCTGGTCGGAGACAGCGACGTTGGCAAAGGAGAGATCCTGGACAGCCTGCAGGATGGCTCGGCTGAATCCCCATATGCTTACAGTAGCGGTGAGTCACTCCTGCCTCAGCTGACTGGGACCCGCTGGTTCAGTTTAGCTCTCTCGTCGTGATGAGCTCCTCGCGTTGTGTCATGCTTGCTCATCACAAAAGTCCTGAACATACTAGCTGGGTGCATTACATACTAGCCGCATTCGACTGTGTGGGAATACACAATGAGCTCTCTTCACTGTCTTTGAAAACACACTTGCATACACTAACGCTCATAACACACACCATTCACATGGAAGTGAGTCAGACAGTCATGAATGTAGGCCTGTGTGCATTGTTGTTGACTTAGAAGACAATTAAACTTCAGGTTTTCATGACGTCATAAGCTAAAAACAAGACAATAGGTTTAAGATAAACGTATGATGTTCATATTAATATTCTTTAGTCAGCATCTCCTATATGAAGGTGGTTCCTTTATTTACTAAACAGCTTCAACTAAAAGAAAAACAAGCTTGTTTAACTCAACTATAACAGTGTGCTTACTTGTCTGCATGTATTTGAGCTGTTTGGCAGCTGCTCAGCTATGGCTGCAAGTCTGCTGCTCAGATATTTAAACATGACTAAGGCAAACAGAATTAGATACTTCAAAGAGTTCAGGAACACCAGCACTTTTTAGATGTTTTTAGTTCCATCCACCATGCGGTGGAGGGGAAGTCTGATGGAGCTGTGCCCGGTCAGATGAGCCCTCCCTGGGTGTGGGAGCTCAGATCTCGTCCTGGCTCTCTCTCTCTCTCTCTCTCTCTCTGCTGACAGCCACCATCTGATCACTGCCGGCTGCTGCAGTGAGCTGCTGGTCTGCGGCTGCTCTACGCACATAAGCGCACTGTCCTGCTCCCATCAAAGGAAAACCATAGAAGAAGAGCAGATAGCACAGAGGGGCAAAGGAAAAAAAAAATATAAGAAAGTTCTTAAAGGACCATTCTGGTGTTTTTTGTATGTTTTAGCCCATTTGGTACAAATCTTACAAGCATTAATATTAATATCCAAAGTGATCCATAGTGTTTATAGTGTTTTATTTTCCAGATATTTATTATTTCCTGCAGGCTGAGAGTTCATTTGCGGTAGTCAACTTGTTGGGGTTATGATATGGCTTCTATAATCTTTTCTTTTTTTTTTTCTAATAGAGACTTTATTGGTTACAACAGGTTATGTAACCCATATAGTTGCAGCTATAGATTGTTTTAACTATTTATTAATCTGCTGATTATTTTCTCAATGAATCATTTGGTTTATAAAATAGAAAATCAGAAAATAGTAATTAAAAAAAATTCCTGTCACCAAAAATATTCAGTTTACTCTTAGTGAAGAAAATCCTCACAATTTACAGGCTGGAACTGATGAATGTTTGTCATTTTTGCTTAAAAAAATTAGCTTAATCGTTTACCAAAATAGTTGCTGATTAATTTTCTGTTGATTGATAGTAACCAGTGATGGCTTTTTATTATAAATTCCATATTGCTTCTGCTCTTCTTTGTCCAAGTGGCTCAAGTTTTTCTTTGTTTTTGTTCAGGGCCGAGCAATATTATCAGTATTATATATAGTATATATATTTATTGTGATATGAGACTAGATATCGTCTTAGATTTTGGATATTGTAAAATCTTTTCCTGCTTTTATCGGCTGCATTACAGTGAAATGATGCTCTGAAAGCTGCGTTACAAATAAAAGCAGACGTGTCGTTCGCTCGCCGTTTGATGGATCACCCTCCGCTCTCAAGTATCTGGAAGTTGATTTTTAATAGTGAACAGGAAGGAGCTGCATGCGGACGGCAGGAAAAACACAATTCAAGGAACAGAAGTGCTGCCGTATGTCTCGGAAAACGGTCATTAATGATGTAAATGATTGATGAAAACATGCGTCGTTAACAGATGTAGTGAATGAATTCTGTATCGCAGATGTAAAGGAAGTAAAACACGGCACGTATGCAGCCTAATTAGACATCAGCTGCTCAGTTTTCTTCTTCCTTAAAGGTAAAAAAAAATGTGCAGATGTCGGCTCCGATTCCCAGAGTATCCATTTTGTTTTGTTTTTTTTCCCAGATATAGATTTCCATCTCCTCCCCTGCAGAAAGACAGACAGCAAAGCGTTCATGAAAAATACATCAGTCAGCAGAATGACCCCCTTTTCATCAGCGCTTATCTAATGAATGCTGCCAAAGGGTGACGCTGCCTGTTGGCGTTTGGCAGCCGCGTAGAGACC
This sequence comes from Thunnus thynnus, assembly GCF_963924715.1. Classification (NCBI taxonomy): domain Eukaryota; kingdom Metazoa; phylum Chordata; class Actinopteri; order Scombriformes; family Scombridae; genus Thunnus; species Thunnus thynnus. The sequence goes on along the minus strand of NC_089533.1, from coordinate 3,131,581 downwards.
CTCAGACTCAGAGGGCCAGTTCACAATCACAGATAAGTAATAACTGAGCAGAAGATAAGAGGCTCTGCTTTGTGGTTGAGGTGTTGCACTTATGTGTCGGTATTAAACTATGATTTATAAGGTAGGTAGAGAGGTAGAGCACAGCCTCCCGTTTGACTGTGTTAATGCTGGAACTCAGTTATTCTCATTAAAGCTACAACAATTAGTAATTTTTGTAATGACAAACAAACATTTGCTGGTTGCAGCTTTTCGAATGTGAGGATTCAAAGCTTTTTTTTGTGTCATACGTGATAATAAACTGAATATCTTTGGTTGATCAGACAAAACAAGACATTTGAAGACGTCACCATGGTCACTTAAGACATTAAAACAGACATTTTTACTATTTTCAGCAGATTTTTATCAGAGCCGTAGTCAACCAAAGAAAATCTTGGTCGACTAAAATCGTACATAATCTTCAACTAATGGATTAGTCGTGTGGGGGGCAGGAGGTAAACTCGGCAGTCACACATTTCTCTGTTCTGTATTTCTCTGTTTTGTGTCTTCAGGTTATGCTAACCCATTGTTGCTAACTTTGGAGCTAACCTCCTTTACTTTTCCAGCAACAACAGACGTGACTTTTTAGCATTTATTAACTGACACACTGTAGTCTGTACTGTACATTTACTGCCAGACTGACAACTTACCGCTAACCTTTTCCTCTGCTCCGCTCGCATCCACCGTCACTTCTCTGCCCCTCGCTCTTTCCTTCCCGCTCGCTACGCAAACACACTCCTTAACGGAGCCGCGCGATCAGTGGTTTCCCAGGCAACGACAGAGGTTGACTCACGTATCGGAACCGCTCTGCACAGAGACTCCCAAACGCTGTCGGTTCTCGTTGTGTCATTATGGAGAAACACAGATTCAGTAAACGTTGAGTACAGTTAGACCCAGCAGTCTCCGTTAGGTTGGGCGAGTTCAAAGTTGTTAGGTAATTTGTTAGTCTGTCCCTCCCACTGCAGGAAATAATGGATTAATCCTGGAAAGCTGTTGATGTCGCACTTTTCTCCTTATGAAAATAACACAGAGATTATTCGACCAATGAGAATTTAGTCGGACGAGAGCATATCGACCAACTAATCGACCAGCAGACTGCAGCCCTACATTTTATAATGTAGGGCTGTATATTAAAATGAGCTGAAACAGCTCATATGTCATATGAAACTATACTGTGTGTAATAGTGTAACTAACGAACTGACTAATGAGTCCTCTGTGTTTTTGCACAACCACTTCTGTCCTGACATCATAATGTTATGAACACATAATAAAACACAAACACCAACAGGTTTTGACCGGTCAGCATGACTCTTATACCAGTAACGTGATGATGCAGGTGCTGTGTGGGAGAGAAACAATCTAATAATTAGTCTCTCATGTTCATGTCCTTCACGCTAGTACGTTATTTTATGAAACGGGTCAGATATTCGCTAAAATGTAGGTGCAAGTTGATCAAAAGCAGCAGACTTCCTACGTCCGGTGTAGACAGGAAGTTAAAAGATCAGGGAGTAGGAGCTCTTATTTGTGGCTGAAAAAAGTCAATGTCATTACTGGATTTTTTTAAATCTCTCAGATATCAATATTGTTATCAGCCTCGTAAATCCTGAGCCCGGCCGGCTCTGTAAGAGGAAGCTGTCCTGATTGATGCCAGCGAGATCAAACGGCTTCATTAAATATGGAGGCCGAGTGGAGCGCAGCTGAACGGTCCTCCATCCCTCCAGCTCAACGAGAGGTTAGCGCGGAGGGAACGAGGGGAACCCGAAATATTTCAAAGAGGAGAAAATCAGGACGGAGGAACGGGTTTTGATTGGATGACAGTGTCCTCAGGCTGTGATTGGCTCCTTGGTTTAATTAGTTAGATAGACCAATCTGCCACAAGTCCTCCTCGCTGATCAGTGTTTAATGTGATTTATTGATCAGAAATTTGGTGAGGAGTGACAAACGTGTCATACGTTGTTTGTGATTAACGATTATTTTCATTATCGATTAATCTGTTGATTAATTGATTAGTTGTTTTGTTCCAAAGTGACGTCATCAAATGTCTTTTTTTCCTCCACAACCAAAGATATTCAGTTCACTGTTATAGAAAATATTCACATTTGAGAAGCTTTTCCTTAAAAAAAGACTCAAAATGATTAATTGATTATCTGTAGTTCCTGATTAATTTGATTGTTGGCAACTAATCAATGAATTGCTGCAGAAGGACAGAGATTATGGTGATTTAATCAAGTTGTTTTTGGCTCTCTGGTAGTCTTCATGGTGCACTTTGGGATATTTTTAAAGGATATTTTTGGGGGATTTATTGGATATTTGATAGTTTGGAGACAGACGGGGAACCAGAGGAAAGAGAGAGAGGTTGGTATGACCTTCAAAAAAGGATTAATCAGCCAATCACCAACATTTTCCCGGTTCTTTGTCTAAAGGCTCGTTCACGCTGCGTGACTTCGGTCTGAGAGCTGCTGGATCTCACTGCGAGACTCGACGGCCGACGTTCAATAAACTTTACACCGTTGTTGTCAACGCACAGTCTGACGGCGCCTCATCGTCTGTTTGGAGGTTTTAGACGTTTCAGGCAAAGTCGTGTCGGACATTTTTCACACTTTTCTGACATTCTACAGTTAAAACGATCAATCAGCAGACTGAATAATATTGAGACTAACGGTTAAATAATGGATTGATTAGGAAAGTGATCTGAAGTTTAATTGGTAGTTACAGCCTCGTTCCTTCATCATCATCACACAACTGTAAATAACCACATTGATCACTAATTAAAGGAATTAAATACCTGACTAGAGCTGCAACGATTAATCCATTAAATGAACCGTCAACTGTTTTGATAATCAATTTGTTCAAATTGTTTCTTTGACAGTAAACTGAATATCTCCAGTTTGAGGACGTCGTTTTGGGTTTTTGGGAAACACTGATTGACATTTTTCACCATTTTCTGACATTTTTTAGACCAAATAACAAATTGATTTAATGAGAAAACAGTCGACAGATTAATTGATAATGAAAGTAATGAAAATAATGCTTAGTTGAGGCCCTGAACCTGACAAATCACCTCCTGTCAAACCTCTAAATATGATATTTTATATTAAATGAAGAGCTTTTTTTGGCGTATTGAGGTTACAAATAATTTGTGAGATTTCAGGATTAATATTTCACGCTGCGATAAGGTTTTTTTTTTTCTTAAGTCACCATCAGATAACACCCCTCGAAGCCTTGAAGAGAGTGAAACTAATTAAAATGCAAAAGCAGGTTTGAAAAGATGTTTTTTTTTCCAGTGCAGCTGCGAGACAAGTGAGACTCTTCAATCTGTTTTTATTCACACACACACGCGCCAACAAAGACATATTCCCCAGGGGTCTACAAAGCGAGGCGGTCCATTGTTTCACTGTAGCGGTGGTATATATCCATAGACAGCAGTTATCTCTGGATGCAGGCCAGCTCACAGATAACCCCCCCCCCTCACATACTGCCTTCCTGATGGAGACCAGTATAGGGGAGTGAACTGGTAGGTAAATGAAAAGCTGAACGTGGTCTAATCCTCTTGAAATGTGCACAGAACTGAGCTACAAATGCTGTCTCACTGCTGTCAAATCAGATTTTCTGCACTTCTGCTGCTCTCGGCCTCATTTCCTGTTTCCTTTCTTCTTTTCACAGCCGCGACGTTAAGAGAGTCACAGCTTCTTAAAGAGTCCAAGCTCATGTCTTCACATGTCTAGGCTGCTTGTTTTCATTATCAATGAACCTGTCGATTAGTTTTATTATCATTTTCTATAATTGTGATCATGTTTAAAATAGATATCTGACATTATAACAGTATATAAATAACAGAAAACCCCCTTTAATGTTGGGAAATATGACAATATATTCTGCTGTATTTCTGATCTGATCTGCTGCATGGTTATATTAGTGTTTAAATAAAATATTTTATCAGGATATTCCAACATTTGTGATATAAACCTGTCAAACGTTCCCGTAGAGCTGAATCAACACCTCTCTGACACAGTCTCAACAAAAGCTGAACATTATTATTATTATTATTATAAGCTTCACTCATCCTGAGAAGAAACAAAGTCAGCAGAACTCCCAGAATAGAAGCGGCGGCAGTTTCCAGCCAAGACATCAGAGAAGCTATTGATTATCCGGGATATCTAAGTGAGCCTTGGCAACGAGAGGAAAGGGAAGCGCTCGGCTACGAAGCCCTCGCACTCACTCCAATTAAATTAAAGACGAGGCTGAGCTCAGCAGCTTTAGCTCAGCGGCAGCTTTATGTTGCCTGGAAAAAAAATTGGAAGATATTGCTAATGTTGTTAGCCAGCAGCTGCTACCTGCCAGAGGCTGATGCAGTCATGTGGAAGAGTGTGGGAACAGGAGAGGCTGCGCTGTTGTTCCTGTTATGTCTCTCTCCCTCATGTTTTAATGTGGTTGTTGACAGTTAAGAGGAAATACTGATGTATATTTAAACGTGCGTCTGTTCAGTCGGCGCTGCGGCCAGAACGACCCCTGAAATAATCTGTTTAATAATCAATTTGTTGGAAAACTGAACGTCACTTTTGATAATAATTTTAGTCAGATGTCACATAAATATACAAAGCATCTGCTGTGATTTTATATTTCCCCAGTTCATATTATTTATTGGAATATCTCGGTGGAGTCGGAGGTTCTGACTTAATAAATTAATCATTTGGTCATAAAATAGTGAAAACTTCTTAAAGACACAACTCAAATATATTCCTTTTACAATTATTGTATATAAAACAAAGAGAAGTAGATTGATTGAAAGTTTTAATATGGTTCCATTAAATAAAAGTTACATAATACATAATATTATTATGTATGTTTACTATGTAAACAAGACACATTAATAATACATTACATTGGACAAAAACTGGAAACAAATTCACAATACAGACACATTACAACACAATATTAGCACAAACAAACAAACAAAATAAATAAAAAGTCAATAAAACTGATCAAAACAACCGTTTTATATGCATGTTTAATTACAAGCACACTGTTATATGTTTGTTGAGCTCAAAGCTGCTGAATGTGGTCGTTCAGGAATCAGTTAATTATAATATAGAGGATGTTTGCTGCTTCATTGATTATCAAAGTAGCTGCTGAATCATTTTCTGTTTAATCGACTAGTTAATAAATCAACTAATCGTTCAGCTCTGCTGTCTTCATCGTAAAATTATCAAAAGGTGGATTAAATCATTAGTTCCAGACAAAAACCAGTACCCATGACCAACGATGTCGGCGTTTCCCACAGTTGACTCATCCTCTTGGTGGAAATGTCACTGAAATGTCAGGACGGGTTGAAAAACATTTCGTAACAGGTTCCTCAGACTCTCAGATAAACATGTCATCACAGGTAAATTATCCGGTAGTTCACCTGTTTGGCCTCAGGTGGAACCAGAGCAGATCCGGGTGAACGTGTCCAGACGTGGAGCAGCAGGGCGGCAGGTGCAGCAGTCAGGCAGGTTTTGTGTCTGAGCCACAGCAGAGAGGGCTGTTAGCTGCCTGAGGCGGGATACAGACGCCACCGCCGCCGCCACCGCCGCCATCCTGACGGTTGAACAGTAAACGCTGTCTGTGTAGCGCTCGTTAGAAGTCAAAAGTGAAAGTTTATCACCGGGGCAGTGCTTCAATCAATTATGCTTTGATTTATTTGAATGAATAAATGACTGTAAGCGGTCGTTGACGTCCAATCAACATGTTTCAGATGTGATTCAGCTCCGACATGTACGGATGGATTTGAGAAGTTGACATAAGGAGGAAAAAAAAGTGAAATTGTTTACGAGGAAGCTTCCTGAAGCTGACCAATCAGAACAGAGCGGGCTCATCAGGAGGCGGGGCCTTAAAGAGACAGGAGCTAAAACGGCCTGTTTCAGACAGAGGCTGAACTGAGGGGCTGCATAAAGGACCAGTAGAAGATAAATAAGGAGTTTTTAACCCCCAGAATATAAACATAGATGTGTAAATGTGGATGTAATGTCTCCTTTAATGCCGACAGACACACACACACCTCTCAGTAGTGATATCAGTGATTACAGCAACGATATCTGCCAGTTATATTTGGCCTCAGAAAACAGCTGCACGGTGCAAAAACTTCAGGCAGATTGTTGATTGTTATTGAGTCTGAATGTTAGTGAAGGACCTTCACTTTGAATGTCACAGAGTAAATCAATTTCTATTGTTTTATATGCAAAATAATAAACACATGAGCACAAAATTAACACATGAGCTCGAGACAACATCTATAAACCAGTCGACAGTGTTGCTTCCTTCCTTTGGGATAACGTCCATTTCTTTCACTTTTTCTCCATTTGGGTTTCTTGCAGTGTCACAATGTGTCAGTTTTTTTCCATCAAACAGAATCAGCTTTGCTCCGTTTCCATGTTAAAGCCTTTTTACAAGCCGCTATTAATTTTTTTAACCAGGTATTCATCCTTTCAAGTCAAGTCAGGACTTCTAAACGTGCTGCTCACGCTACGTTTACTGTGTAGACGCACTGTAAACGTTAAAAAGATTGCGACGTGTACTGTGACAGTAATTTAACAGTAATTTTAACAAAGAATCAATCGTCTCCACAAACTACATAAAAAAATGTGTTTAACTCAAACAGTTAGTGAATGATAATGATGTTGGTGAACAGCAGTGATGAGAAGGGTAAATCTGATATTCAGAACATGCTGAAAGATCTTCACTATCAGTCACTATTGTCACACTTTTAAAAGCTGATCAAAGTCCTAAATTTACACTCAGATATTCAGTATTTTTATGTGGATCCTTTAGCTTCCACAAAGTGGTTTCTAGTCTTCCTGGTGTCCACAGAACAGCAATAAAACAGCAATTTAACTTTAAATTAGTCAAAAAAAAAAACAAGAAAAAGCTCAACAAGCCGAATCCACAGATCAGGAAACAAGTGAAACAACATTGCGAGGAGCTGACGGGTGATGTCGTCGAGTGTTGACTGCAGTGTTGTTGTTTTTGATTGATGTTGACCTTCTTGATGCATCTGTTTGCCTGACGTCCGCCTCTCTCTCTCTCTCTCTCTCTCTCTCTCTCTCTCTTTGTGTTTCAGGCATTGACTATAAAACCACCACCATTCTTCTGGACGGGAGGAGAGTGAAGCTGGAGCTTTGGTAAGCAAACATCATCACGGCTGAACGTGTAACCTGTTGTTGTTGTTGTTGTCCGGACAACAAAAGAGAGAAACGACTGCTGCTCTTTTTTTTGTTTTGTTCTGGCACTTACTCTCAAATCCCCTCGTCGTTCTAGACCTTAAAGGGTTTGTTCACCCAAATCACAAAGGAACATTTTCTCACATTTAGTTTCTCATTTTATACCACAAATACCGTGGTTAAAAATATAATTAAATTACTTCACGCCATGATTTAATTAAATGATTATTAAATACACCTCACATCGATGTGACTAAAATTATGTCGGTTAAAGAGTCATGATGTCAATTTCGGTTTCTTTTTGATTTATTACCCAGTCATCCCACATCCACACATCAAAAACACCACAAACCAAAAAAAAAAAAGCAGGTTGTTGTTGTTTTGATGTCTGATGCAGCTCAGTGTCGCTTTAGCTCAGATTCTCTGCATGTCCTGGTTTGTTTTGTGTGTTAATAGTTGTGAAAAAAAAACACAAAAAAATGTGTGTAATCTTGACGCTGGTCAGTCGATACGAAGCCGCACTTCAGCAGGTCGATGAGCTGCTGTTAGCGTAGCGAGTCGTGGCCGCAGCATGTGTTTATCTGAAGATGATATTGTTTTTGTTCCATTAACGGCTTAAACGCACAATATGTAATTTCAGCCGCTAGACGTCTCAATCAAAACAATAACAAAGGACGAAGTGTGATGACTGTGTGAAGTAGCAAGGGATCATGGGAGTTGTTGTCTTCGTCGTTAAACAACCAGCTTCACTGGGATAGGATTACTCCAGTGTTCATCATTCAGGATGTTTTTACCGGCAGAGGTCTCCTCCTCTCCAAAAACAAACGGACATGCAGATTAAAATCATTAAAAATACTAATTAAAGCTGTTTCACCTAAAAAATCAATATTTCTCCGACGATGTTCGGCGACCACCGGACTTCCTGGAGGGGCTGTTAGCCGAGCTGCTGCTAACGTTTGCCCAGTTTATTTCTCTGATAACTTAAGATCCAGACGTCCAATGACTAAAATCCTTCTTCCAGTTAAAAGATATAGTTAAAAACCACCTAAATTTATCATGAAAATGTGGCTTAAAACTGAATAAAAGTCCATTTATAACAGTTTGTGTGGAACAACCACAACACCGATGTATTATCTTGTATGTGTGTAAGTTACTCTTTGGTAGACGCCATTGTAGCGGACAAACACAGCGCCGCCGTATGCATCTGGTGCGTGTTTACTCTTTGGTAGAGGAGGTATGACATCATTGACATGCGACCAAATGTAACGGACCGTTACTTTGATTAAATGACAGATACAGATAAGTACACAACTCAACAACATATATAACATAGGTCTAGTTGTTTTTAGACATTTTTTTTAGATATCTTCCAACATAAACGGTCTTTTCAGTATAAAATTCCCTCTTTGTGTTTCTCTGTTGAGCTGCAGTAGAGAGACATTAAAAAAAGGGGGAATTTTGTACTAAAATGACATCTGAAGCCTCATATTCTTATCTTCATATTATCTTCAGACAAACATTTGAATTATTTTTGCACAAAATGAGGATTTTGTCGCACATCACCTGCACTGGAAGCACACTGGGAAGGGATCTTTTAATATCCAGTATAATATATTCACATGTGCGACTGACTGTTGTTTTAAGACTGACCTGAAAAGCTGTGAACTCGTCCTTTAAGGGAGTCGTTTTGTTTTTTTTTGTAAATCTCTTTGACCTCCTGGTGAACCAGTCCTTACAAATTCATGTTGTTTAGTCAAACATTGTTCAAACCTACAAATCTTATTTGAAATTCTAGCAAAAATCTCAAAGTTGCCAAAGATACTAAATATGTCAGACTGAATTTTGGAGGAAATTTGTGGAAAGATGCAGCCATAAAAAAAAAACATGAGTTTGAATATTTAACATGATGAAGCTTTGCTGAAGAACATGATGCAGAATATATCTGTCAGACAGTGTGAAATAAGATTTTTCCAACCTTTAAAGCTGCTTAAAGGAGAAAAGGGGGGGGCGGAGGGGGTAAAATTTGCATAATTCATCACATTAAGCTAATTCGTTAGACACCTCGTAGTGCTGGTGTACAGAGAAGCTGCAGGGTGCTGCACCGCCAGCGTTGTGTTGTGGGTCCTTATCTCCTGCGTATTGTTACACGCCTCACCAATAATCTTGCATCAGTAGAGATGCAGCGGATGCATGTAACCGTCAGAGAAGACGCTCCGCAGCGCTAGGCGAGGCTCGCTCGCTCGGTGGAAGCGGGCCAAAGAATTCAACTCTTCAGGGGGAGAGCCAACGCCTCGTCCTCCCCTCCGTGGAGAGAACAGTTAACAGTTTTTTTTTTTATTTCTGCTGCCTCAGATTTTCCTCCTCTCCTCACTGTCTCATTGTTATTTGACTGTCTAAGGATCTTGCTCCCACTCTTTACCTCGTCCTCGGCTTCCTCTTCGTTTCTGTCTCCGTAAGAGAGAGAAACTAACAACTTAAAGGATTAGTCTGCTCATTTTCTGTGTTAATTATTGTCAACAAATCTCATACGTAGAGCCGAACAACGAGCTGATCTACTAACAAGTATCATGTGTGTATCTAAAGCCTGATATATGTTATTCCTCTGTGCTGTAGATCTCTGTCGTTGCTCTAAAACTATTAAAAACACATCAATTATTTTGATTTAATCACACACACAAGCCAGAAATACTCACTAGAGCAGCAATCTGCCGCTAAAAATAGTCCCCAACAGATGCACTATTTCCTTTTTTTTTTGGGTAACGTTTGCTAAAAATATCAGCTCAGCTGTTTTTTAGGAAATTATTCAGTGTTTTTTAAAAGGTTTTATGACTTCAGTAGGAACCCGTGGGCTAATATCTCATAACTATGTGCGCAAGAAGGACACAAGTTGCGTCAAAATTCGTATCTTATGTGTCTTAAACCAGGAGTCAGGTGTCCATAGCAACAGTTAATCATTCCTCCTGTTCATACTGGATATTAAAAGATCCTTCAAATGTGTTTTCAGTGGAAGTGATGGAGGATAAAAATCCACAGTTTTGTCATTTTAAAAAGTCTCTGTGAAGCTTCTATGAGGCTTATAAAGGAAACTGGTGATGAAGTAGCAGAAGTTGTGAAATTTTTACTTCCTTTTATATGTTTTACGCCTGTTTTTTAAACAGCTGTTTATAATATTTTGGAGTTAAGAGGCATCAGGTCACAACATCGTTATCTAAAGTTAATTCTCTTTGTGAAAACTGGAACTATGGGATGTATTCTGGTCCTGCAGAGCTGAACGTGTGTGACGAGACAAACTGTTGTTTTCTATAAAACCTCGAATCTCTAAAAGTCTTTTTAAAGAGCAGCATTAAAGTTTGATCACTGCTGCCTCTAATAAAACTGAATCAGCTGTTTTTAGATCAGTGTTTTGTCCTTGATGCTAAAACCTATAATATTACAGTTTAATTGATCCATATTTAACATGCTGTAAGATTTTAGAGGCCAGTACTTTTCCAACTGATCTGTATAAAACGTTGCTGCTGCAGAAACAGTTTTTACTTTTTAAACTGCAGTTATTGAATATTTTTGACCTTCTTTAAATCTCAACATTAGTTTTTAAAGTTGAGATATAAGAATGCAGATTTACCTCAATTCATAAAATCATAATTATCCAACTAGACAGGCTGAAAATCTTCATCTTCCTTTGTATAAAACATCACGTGTTCAGTTTAAATATCAGATATTGAAGATTTATCTTGTTGAATGAAACTGTACATCTAATAAATAGATTTAGAAAATATCCTGCTGTCACATAAACTGACGTATATCTTCTTTACTCCGTTTTACTTCTGCTGTCGACTCTACAGTATCGTTACCTTCGTCTCCACCTTACAGTTCATTTTGTACATATTTTTAATCGTATTTTGTTTTTGTATCTAGTGTTTTTGGCACTAGATACAAAAGCGTCTTAGATAACCGTTAGCCAGTCACTCAGTGTAGCACCAGTGCTGATTTTCACAGCTTTAACGTTAAGTCCTTACGGCTTCTTTTTGACACTCGCTGTCAGAACTGATGTATGAAAGCGAGCAGTAAATCTCCGACCTCACTGCTGGATTAAGGGGTTTAAATTGTACGTTTCCAGCTACATCTTCAACTACGAAGGTGAGTAACGTTAATGTAAAAACTGGACTTTTGGGTTATTTCTGCATTGGCACACCAGTCAAAGTATGAGGACCAGAGATGAGCAGTTCAACAGTTTATTGTCTTTTCCACAGGTTTACAATGAATAGTTGACTGTCAGATGTTGCTGATGATGATTTAAAGGCTAAAAAAGGCAGATGAAACAATAAGCAAACAAAGATACTCCAGTAATCTTAATCAAAATGATTATCGGTACACAAAGGGCACTTTAATACTTTATAAGTCTTAACTCAAACTCATTCGGCTTATAAAGAAACCACAACTTACTGCGTCTGATGCACAGTCAACAGGAGACGGAAGCTAACACGCACAGCTCACCGTGCTGCAGCAGACAACAGGAAGAGACGGAGCCAGGCCTCTTATTGGTTCAGGTGTGGCTGGTTAGATGGTGTCCCGCCCGCCCAGTTAACGTAACTCAAACGTTCACTAGTGTCGTTCTCACGGAGGAGTAAAGAAGGACTGAGCTGAGCGCCCGGCGAGGCTAGCTGAGCGGCTAACCCGGTTATTTAAAGAGTTGACAGCAGGTTGACAGGAAGTGACCAGACGTGCAGTTTGTAAAACGTCATGGTGGAGAATAACCATCAGTCCCAGTAACTGTTGTTCATGATGTTAATACAACAAAACTCTAATCTAATTTTACACTGATTTTATGATGCAATTTTATATTCTAATTCTAATATTTAAAATGTTTTTGTGATTTTGTATGTTTGTGTTTAATGTTTTTCATATTAATTATTAAAGGTTTCTACCAAACTCTCACATGTACTTTTTATATTTCATTCATGTGTTTTGTCTTCATGTGTGAAACAAATTAAACCGAACTGACTCTGTTTGTTTCTGTCCACCTCTTCTTCTTCTTCTTCTTCTTCTTCGTCTTCTTCTTCTTCTTCTCTGCAGGGACACCTCGGGTCAGGGCAGGTTCTGCACCATCTTCCGCTCATACTCCCGCGGCGCTCAGGTCAGAGAATAGAATAAAATAGAATAAAATGGAAACAAATCCAGTCTGTAAGAAGTCAAACCTGCTAATCTAAAGGTTGTGTTGACTGTATTAAACTTTAATACTCTGAGAGTTAATTTCGTGCGTCTCTTCTTCAGGGGATCCTGCTGGTTTATGACATCACCAACCGGTGGTCATTTGACGGCATCGACAGGTGGATCAGAGAGATCGACGAGGTGAGTTTAACGGACGGATGGATGGATGGATGGATGGATGGATGGATGGGTCGTGTTGCGTTGAAAGACGAGGCAATTACGTGTTCTTAAGATAAATACATTCATACAAAGGAGTGAATGAACAGTAGAAAATCAGTAACATAACTAAAGACACACAAACATGAACACACACACACACACACACACACAGAACTAATTAAAAGTTCAATTAAATAAAAAATGTCTTCCGCTCAGTTCACTGAAAGCTCTGTCGCCAGTTTAAGGTCGTGGATTTGGAGGAAATACCTCTATATAATATCTATATAAGCTGGAGCCAGACCAGTCAGTGCTTTGTAGACCAGTAGTCGCTCCTGTACTGAACAGGAAGTCAGTGGAATTGTTTGAGTGTTGTGGTGACACAGTTAAACATTCAGGTCCCGGTCAGGATACAGCAGCTGACGCCGTCGTGCAGCTTTTACAGGACGACCAGTGAAAAAAACAGAAGCATGGATGAGTGTTTGTGACTGTGAGATGGAAAGAAAAGAATGTTTGAAACATTTCTCAGGCTGACTGATGTGTCGAATAGAAATTCAGGTCAGCATCAGAAATAACTGGCAGGCATGTTGCTGCTACGCTAGCGAGCGTCTCCCGGTGTGTCTCTACACGAGTCTGTCGGTGTCAGTCAGCGCTAAACGTGTTAGCTCAGGTTCTGAAGGCTTGTGCAACCTGTTTTTTTTTTTCTGCCGCCGAGGAAATAAACTCATGACGAGAGAAAACGAGTCCGAAGCGACTTCTGACGTCTTGACAGGAAAGAACGACGAGAATCACTGAATCACAGACGAGGAGGAGCTCAAACAGACAAAAAACAGACTGAAAAATGTGGCAGAGAAGATACAGATTCATGTTTTCACTGCTTTGATGGAAGAGAGAAAAGACTCGAAGGATGACAACGACTCCTCACTATCTCTGGGAAACTTTCCCAACAGGACGAGTGTGAACGTCTGTTGTATGAAAATAATAAATAAAAACCATCTCATTAACTTGTAGATGGATTGTTGAATCATTAGAGTAACGAGGAGTCAAAAACTGCTGTAGAATAAAAAAAAAAACAATTGTAATTTGCTTGTTTTTTGGCTGTTTTTGCTGTTTTTATTGCTGCAACGATCCAGCTGGATCTTCTAATGATCCTGCAGGGATCAATAAAGCTTCAGTGATTAGAAAACACTCCTGTTCCATAAAACAGGAACAAAAGTTCAATACAAGTGAATCACTAAAGCAACCTGAGTGTGTGAGTGTGTGAGTGTGTGTGTGTGTGTGTGTGTGTGTGTGTGTTACTCTCATCATCTCCTTCCGCTTGAGGACGAGGATGTCCGCTTTGTCTGCCTGCCTGTGTGTGTGTGTGTGTGTGTGTGTGTGTGTGTGTGTGTGTGTGAGTGTGTGTGTGTGTGTGTGTGTGTGCGTGTGTGTGTGTGTGTGTGTGTGTGTGGTTTTATTTTTGGCCTGTGGAATGTATGCTTTAGTTTGGCCTTTCCTGCTCCACCTCCACGGACGTGGTGCGGTCGACCGCTGTTAAAGACAGAAGTAAAGCAGAGATGGAGGGATGAAAAAAAAAACGTCTGCAGGATGAGATTTAAACGCTGTAAAAAAAGATGTTGAAGGACGGATCGCTGTTTATTCTTTTATGTACTTTATATTCTACCAGCCTGAACTGTGTTGTCTCAGTGAAACTAATGATTATGCAGTTTTTTTTCTATTCATCAGTCTGTAAATTTGTTCCTCACATTTCACGGCGACATATTAAAGTTGTAAATTGTCCAATTAACAATCCAAAATATTCAATTTACAACAATACAACACTGAGAAAAGTAGCAAATCACCACTTATGAGAATCTGGGAACAGAAAATATTTGACCTTTTTGCTTAATAATAAATGAGTTAATCAATGATTTGTTTTCATCAGTGATTGAATCGTATCGTGGATCAATCAACAGCTATCGATTCCTCGTCAGCAGGAACACAAGGAATCTTTTCAGCGCTGATCCAGAATGAAAACCTGCAGAACGCACGATACATGAAAACAACCTAAAATGACCTCAAACACGCTGGAAGAAATGTTTAGTAGATTTTAGTAGAACTGTTGAACATTTCAAAACAAAGAGTTTGTTGGAAAACTCGACGGGCTTAAAACACACACGGCCAATAAAATGCAAGATTCAATGTGGAGCAAAAATGACAATAAACACAATAAATACAATGATTAATGTTTTTCTCTCTGCAGCTGAGCAGCTGATTAGCATCTAGCTGCTAACTGACGTTAGCGGTGAATGTTTGGTATCATCAGGTTTTGATGATGTGGACAGAAGCTGTTTCATTCATTGTTGAAAAGAGGAAGGTTTCATGCCTCATATTACAATAACTGAGCATTAAATATTTTATATATTTTATTTTATATAAACATTGGACATCTTAAAAGTTCCTTGCTGTTTCTGTCTGATCCTAATAATGATCTGATCCGTGACTTAAATCCGTGATACGATCCGAACCGTGAGTTTTGTGATCCGTTGCACCCCTAGTGTTAACATGTCAGCTTTTGTATGTGGTGCACATAGATGAGAGTGTGTAAGTCATGTATTTGATACATGCATTAACACTTTCTGATGTGAACCTTCACTTATAGATCTGTGAATGTTTTTAGTGTTCAGCACTGATCTGTTCCTGTATCACATTATAAACTTTGTGCTACTTTATATATTTCTGTATACTAAGAAAATAGCCCCCCCCCCTCCCATTTCATCAGGTGGGACAATGATATAGTTTGATGCGTCGTGTTGGTTTTCCTCTCGTCCTCCCCAATTTTTTGAGTCGCCAGCATAAACAAACAAATACATAAATAAATCACTGGTGAGGCCTCTTTGACCTCAACTTCACCAAATATCTCTTGGTGTGGTCCTGCTCGTTAGTGCCGTTAACACTACAGCTACTTCTTCTACTCTACGACTAACTCATACAGTTACTGCTGTTTTTGCTACTAACGAGTGTCTGATCTCATTATAATCAATCACCTCTTGTGCTGAAACGATCATTAGATGAACAGATCAGTCAGCTGACAGAAAATTAATCAACAACATTTTAGATAATCAGTCATCAATCATAATTTGCACCGTTGGTACAGGTCAGTGTGACTGACAAGCTGATAAAAACATGATTATTGTCATTATTGATTATTTTGTCCATTAATCGATTGATTGTTTTAGTAAAGACTGTAGTGAGCTGCAGTTCAACCCTCACATCATGTTTTATTTCTCAACAAATGCAGATAAAAGCACAGAGAGCGTAAAGTCTGTAAACATGTTCAGTATTTGCCGCCGCCGTCAGTATGAGAGCGACCTCGGCGGAGAGGCTGATGCGTGGTGACAGTCGGGAGGAGAGAGGTCGGCCTCTCGCTGCCGTAACGTTTCATTCGCTTTGTCAGAACAGATGAGGATGAATTAAAGAGAGGCCGAGAGGCCGAGCGAGACGCACGCCGCTCCCACAAGCTCCTTGAATTAGTAACGAGCCTCCGCTGGTCACTTTGTATGAAGGTAACGAGCCTCAAACAGGAAGCTGTGGTACCAACAGGTTCACTCTGAAGAGGCGCGTCACAGTGATTCAGGAGAATCTGTGGCTTTTATCAGTTTTCTCGTACAAAAGAATTTTCTGAATTTTACGAGTTCAAGCCGTCGTACGAGTCTGAATTTCTTCACAAGAGGAGAAATATTTGTTTAAATTAGTCATAATGTCAAAATGAATTCAAATAAAACCAGTTTATTATCATATATGACTCAGAAAACCATTAAAGCATCACATCTGAGAAGCTGAAAACAGCAATTTTCTGGCATTTTGGCTTAAAAAAAATATTAAATCAACTATTAAAATAGATTAATTTTCTGTCAATCAACTAATAGTTTCAACTCTGGTGTCCGTTAGCTATCGCTGCAACTATCCATTATTTTCTTGATTAATTCATTTTGGTCTATAAGACATCAGAGTCCAGTGTAACATCTTTGTCTGACAAACAGTCCAAAATATTTCAGTTAACTGTAACAGAAGACACAGAAATGCAGCAAATTCTTACATGTGAGCACCTGAGATCAGCAAATATTTTACTTAAAAATACTTAAACAATGTGATATTAAAAAGAATTAAATTTATTTAAGGGGAACGTTGCAGAAAGTCTCCTTTAAAATAAGTTAAATCTGTTGCGTTTATCAGTTCAAAGAGTGTTTTTCCTTCCTAGAATATATTAATTTAGGTTTTAGTATCATATAACACATCTGTCAGCTACGTGTAACGCCGTGTCTTGTTTTTTTTCTCCTACCCAGCATGCTCCGGGGGTGCCTCGGATCCTCGTGGGTAACCGGCTGCACCTGGCCTTCAAACGGCAGGTCCCCACCGAGCAGGCGAGGGCGTACGCCGAGAAGAACGGCATGACCTTCTTCGAGGTGAGCCCGCTGTGCAACTTCAACGTCATCGAGTCCTTCACGGAGCTGTCGCGCATCGTCCTGATGAGACACGGCATGGAGAAGTTCTGGAGGCCCAACAGAGGTGAGAAAAAAACAAGACAATCTGATGCATCAGCGGGCCGCTTATGTACCGCAGTTATCATCAGGTAGAAGTCATATTTCAAGCCTCTCGTTGGATAATTAATCCTCCCTCGTTCCTGTCGGTTTCCGTCTCCCTCGTCTGTAATTACAGAGTGAAAGCGAGTGGAAGTGATGTGCCGCTTGTCTTCAGAGGATTAATAGTGAACAGACTCAGGCTCGCTCTGCTGAAACTTAATTTGACGCGTTAAACGACTTTAACGTCAGCGGGAGGAGCTCAGCAGACACAAATAAAGTCTGAGTCGTCCTCCTGGAACCTCTGAAATCCACCTAAACTTTGTTTTCTTTGTGTTTGTTCTTACTGTGTCTACATATTAAGTATAAGAATAATCTATAACAGATTAAATGTTTAACACTGTTTGCTTACAGGATAATTAGTATTTATAATAAATACTTTGTTGTCTCAGGCAGTGCAGTTCGGTTCTGTCCAGGGAGGCACGATACTGATATTTCCAACTCATAGTGGCCGATACCAATACTGATATATGTGCATATTTACCAGCTGGCTGAGGAGACTATTATACATGCAAGTATAGATTATACTAAGTATGATCAAGAAAGACAATATATGAAGGAAGAACTGAGGAAGACTGGAGTTCAGCATTAAAACTTTAATGAACCTGCCGAGTGGGAGCAGCAGCAGAGTTTTCTTTGAGTTTATTAGACAGACAGGATTAATGTGTAGGATTTAATCTCTGGTTCAAACTCCGGAGCAGAAGGTGGCGGCAACAACACAGAGTATCTGCAGGTCTTCCTAAAAAACCCCTAAAACAAAAAAAAAGGAAACAAAGGCCGTAGATGGCATTAAAAAGTCTTACATTTAATTCACAAAAGCATCAATATTTACTCTCAGTAATGTAAATTATATATCATGTATATATATATATATATGTATGTGGTTGCTGGTTGTCATTAAACATCTATAAGTGAGACTGGTGAGATTCTTCATGCTGGAAGCTGCAGACCAGTTTCTCATAACATGCAGGTGTCAGTTTAAGCAAAAATGCTCTCTGTATAGATATAAAGGGCTCATTCAAAGCCAACAAAAACACAACGGTTCTTATTTTCAGGTGATTATACACTAATTAAAACATACTTATGGATATTATACTCCATTTCTGCCAAGTCTGCTCTGCTAGATGATGCCACTAAATCTCACACACTGGACCTTTAAAGGAGCTACTCTCATAACAGCACCTCTCACATAGATGTTCTTTGAATAATGAGGAGAGGATGATCATTAATAGCCCATTGATATTGATTATACACTAATTAAAACAACATTTCTGATATTTTTGCTAATAGAGAGTACTGAAATAAGATTTGTTCTAGTAATATATAATTATATATCTCGTCCCTACTGGTTTTCTATCCTACTTTCATGCTGACATGAAGGTGAAACAGGTATTAAATTACATTTTATGTTGCAGTGAAACGTCCACATTGACCTCGATGAACTCTGCAGGAAAACCCTGAACAGCTGTTAGTCTTCTTCGTCTTCTTTAGCTCTCGAGTTCACCAGAGTTGAACAAGAGAAACTCACTGATACACTGATGGTGACTCACTCTGTTGAAACGAGCTGCCAAATCTCACTGTTTTAAAAGCGGGTGTGACCAGGCCTTTATATATATATATATATATATATATATATATATTTCCTTTTTTTTGGCTACATCATCTGGTTTACATAGTTTAACAATACAATAATTTACCAGTGTGAGGTTCAGGTGCATCACGTCATCCTCTAAACACCGTCCAGCTCTCTACACTCTCCTCTGTTTAGTCCGTTTCCAGCTGTTTCTCATCAAATGTTTTCCAGCCTGAAATCTGGTAGTGAAAACTGAACTCCTGACTTCTCTGCAGGTTTGTTGAAGGTCGTGTGCAGCTCAGAGTCTCAGTATCGAGTGTTTTAGGTTGTGCTTAACTTCCTCTTCCTTCCTTCTCCGCAGTCTTCAGCCTCCAGGACCTCTGCTGCAGAGCCATCGTGTCGTGCACGCCGGTCCACCTCATCGACAAGCTCCCCCTGCCCGTCGCCATCAAGTCCCACCTCAAGTCCTTCTCCATGGCCAACGGCATGAACGCCGTCATGATGCACGGACGCTCCTACTCGCTGGCCAACCCGGCCGGCGGCTCCAAAGGCAACAGCCTGAAGCGCTCCAAGTCCATCCGTCCACCGCAGAGCCCGCCGCAGAACTGCACCCGGAACAACTGTAAAATCTCCTAACTGTCCCGAGTCGTCGACGACGACGAGAGACGACGACGACGACGACGGAAGGAGGAATCGACGGCATCATCGGGAGACAGACGGGATGTACAGGATGTGTGTGAGCCGGAGGGGAGGGGACGCGATTATCTCTTGAACCTGAAGAGCTGAAGAGCAGGAATGATGGATAAAGGGATAAAAAAAAAAAAAACTGAAGCGGCTACCTCCCTCCTTCACGAGTGTACAGGACTCTCCGGCTGTCGGGGGGACGGAGGGGGGGAAGGGAAGGAGGGCTCTAACGGTCTCAGGATATCAGAGGAGAACGAACCTTCTGGTCTCTGCAGGCCTGATTTTCTCACTACTTAACCAACCGCTAAAGAGACGAGTGTTAACTACATGTACAGAAATCCTTCACCGAAACCATATTTAGTTACTCTACATGCAACTCATCGTGTCTGTCGGCGTCGCAGACATCACCTCAACATTCTTTCACTTTTGTGTGTCTCACATTTCTTTCTGTCTGTCCACACGTCCGTTTTATTTGCTGTTTTTTTTGTTTTTTTTGTTTTTGAAAGACCAATAAGCTACAGTAACGATCCAGACACTAGTAGAAGTCAGTCGTCTGTTTGTCTATCAGCTGTGTGTTTTATCGCTGAAGGAGAAAATCTTGGTGACGAGATGAGAGGAAGTTTTCCCCGTCGTGGCCTTTAGGTTCTAAACTCTCTTCAGGTAAACTCGTCCCCCCCGTTAAAATCCCAGAGGGGACGCAACCTGAACCTGGACCAGGTCTCAGGTTGCTCTCACGTTGTGTCGGCTCCGATCGGACAAACACATGCAGCTGTTTTTTATCCGCTTAAAGCACGACGACGACTAAAAATATGAAATCGACGAGTTAAATTCCTCCGTAAACGGATTCAAACCTTTAAATGTTTAGATTTTACGTTACGGTTCACACGGATACCAAATAATAAATCGACAAATTTAAAGTTCCCTCCATTTTTTTAATGAGTTTTCTGCTCACCTTCAGGTTTCAGTGACATTTAAAAAGCTTCTGACTCGACTTAATTAAACTTGACGTGCAGATAATTAATTTTATCGTTAAAGTCTTTTCTTCAAATCCGTTCAGAATACAAACTGTGGGTTTTTTTTTATTTATTTAAAGTTTTTAAAGAATAAAGCTGGAATTATTCTGTATTTTTGTTAATGTCAACAAATCTCATGACGTCTCTACTCCGTCTGCGGCCGTCAGCTCCGAACCCGTCGCTTCCTACTGAAGATAGAAATCTTTAAAAATGTCTCATGAATTTATATTCTATACAAACAACAACTTCTCAATAATTTCCCTAAATCAGCTGATCACTCTAGTTTTTTTTTTTTTTTTTAGCAGACAAAAAGGAGGAGATGGTGCATTTGTTGGGGTCTATTTTCAGCGGCGGATGGATCCACATTTGGTGCTGTAGAGAGCATCACTTGTCAGTCAGTTTGGGTCTTTATGTGTCATTTGTTGGCAATAATAAGAATGTTTAATATCCACTTTGGTTCGGATCAGGAAACATTTTCTTTTTGACCAAAGAGCTTCTGGGAGTTGTAGTTTGGAGATGATCTGCTGTCACTTCCTCCTCCTCTTCTTCTTCTTCTTCTTCTTCTTCTCTCTTGTCGCTGAGTGTGTCATGTCGCACCTTTTACACGCAGTGAAAACTCTTTTATTAAAGCTGCAACTATTAGTTACTATTTTAATAATCAATTAATTGTTTTGAGTCATTTTTAAAGAAAAAAAAATCTAAATTCTGTGAATATTTTCTGGTTTCTTTCATCTTTATGACAGTAAACTGAAGATATTTTGGGTTGTGGACAAAGCAAGACATTTTAACTTGTATCTCGGTTCTTTGTGAAACAATAATCAAGATTTTTTTCATCATTTTCTGACATTTTATAGACTAAACAACTGATCAATAACGACAGTAATGATCAGTTTCAGGCCTGAAGTCCGTCTGCTGCAGCCAGAATCTGTGTTTCCTTCTGTGTGTTTATTACGAGCCAAACATAACGAGCACACAGACGGAGAGAAGATGAGACGTTTCCCACCATGAAAACTCTCGTCAGACGTCGAACGTTTCGCCACTAAAAAGACAGATTTTTTAAACTCTCCTGTTCCAAACTGCCACACCTTTTTAAAGCAGCCAGATCCTGTTTTTCTGCTCTACGTTGAGCCCCCCCCCCATTCATGCTATCTACTAATGTGTTTTCCATACGTTCATTGCACCCCCCCCCCCCCCCCACCCTGAGGTGATGTGAAGCAGAGATATGTGAGGCTGTAAACAGAAACCAGTGGGTCCGGTAAAGTGGAATATTACCAGTGTTGACAGTAAACAGGGACCCGTGTTTGTCTCAGTGAATTTCCCACAGTACATTTAGCTGTTATAAGCAGAATATAAACATTTACATAATGTAGTTATGAGCAGGTAGAGGGACATTTTAACAGTTATAACTTCTCCTATCAAGACATATTTTATATTATTACAACTGTGTTTTACTGTGTTGTAGCCTGCAGTTACCAGTGTCCACAGGAGGAGTTATAGTTGTTGACATTATAGTGAGTTATTAACTGTTTATATGCTGATTATGAACACTAACAGGACCAAAGGACAGAACTCCTCGTGCACAGCCGGTGTGTCCAGTCAGGTGCTGGTCGGTCGCAGGAACATAGAAGGTGAAAATCAACAGTGTAACGACTTTACTGTGACTTTATTTAGAGCGAACGAGGCGTTTCACCTGTAGCTTCTTCAGGTTCACTCAGATAAACACATCTGAGTCACATGACTCATTATCACAGTCTCCATCCCCTCAAAGGGCACGAGAATGAAAATATACATATTACAAAAAAACATGACGTGATTAATGTTACACAAAGTTACAAGAATGACAGCATTTTATATAATTAAACTTCATTAAACATCTGACTGAACAGGATGAACAGACTACAGCTGTCCCTCTATAAATGTTCACTTTGAGAGAATGAAGACTGTGATAATGAGTCATGTGACTCAGATGTGTTTATCTGAGTGAACCTACAGGTGAAACACCTCGTTCACTCTTAATAAAGTCACAGTAAAGTCGTTACAGTGTGCGCTGCTTAATGTTTCACTATTAGGACCAAGTTAGTGTTTTATAGGACAAACATGGTGATGTTCTTTAAAACAGATCACAAATATATAGTTTCATTTTTTTTTTTTTAACGGCTCAGTGATTTCCTGAAAAAGCTGCTCACTGTAGTTTTTTATCAAACAAACAGGAGGAAATAAGTGTATTTATTGGGGACTATTTTCAGCGGCGGATGAATCCACATGTGGTGCTGTAGTGAGTGTTTCTGGCAGCAGGACGGTGTGTGTGGGATTGAATCAAAATAAACTACAGGGTGTGTGTTGGTGACTCAAGAGAGAAACAGAATCAAACCAACAATGAACTGATTTACTAACCAGTACTGTGTGTGTTCATCCAAAGCCTGATAGATATATATTATATATTACTCCTCCGTCGTCGTCGTCCAGAAACCATTAAACTGTGCTGCGCTGGCTGACGTGCTCCTTCGTCATGAAGAGTTTGCTCGTCTTAGTTGGTTTAGATCATGTTTTCAGTCTCAGGAGAGAAGTTCTGTCACATCCTCTTGACTTTGTTCTGATGTTCTTTGAGAAAAGTACAATGAAGCACAAAGTCAACGAGCTGGAGAAGAATTCGGAGCCGTTTCAGTCGTTTTTGGACGACAGCGGAGGAATAAGATACATCAGGCTTTGATCATAGACTGTAGTTGCTGTGACGTCACCCGTTGGTTTCTGAAGAGCGGTTCTCTCAAAGCGAGCCGCTCCGGCCGTCGCCATCTTGGCAGTGCGTGACGCTGCCTAACTCCCAGCCAATCAAAAACAGGCAAAGAGGCGGGGCCAAATGGCTGAAACAAGCCACCTAGCGGCTGGCGGACCTGTCACTCAAAGCAGCCATGTCCTTCATTATGCAGAACTTTACGGCTTAATAACATTTAAACGGGTGAGTTATAAAAAAATTCACCCCCCGTACAGTTGTCATGAAAGAGGAAATTAGCTACAGAGACCAAAACCGTTGTTGGTACCAGGCTGTAAACATGTTTATTTCTGCTGTTAAGTTGGGCATTTTAACATGAGGGTCTGTGGGGATTGACTCGCTTTTGGAGCCTCAAGTGGCCGTTCAAGGAACTGCAGTATTTGGCACTTCCTGTTGGCTTCATTTTACAGCTGCTTGGGTTTGATACACACACGATACTGGTTAGTAGGTCAGTTCATTGCTGGTTTGGATCCGAACATGAGATTTGTTGACAATAAGTAAAAATATAGAAAACCAGCAGACTGATCCTTTAATATCTGATGATGAGAAAACAGTAAACAGGTTTCATGTTCCTGCCGCCTTCATGTACAGCAGGAAAAAGACGACACATACAAGCGAACGTCTTGTAAATATAGTTTTAACAACAAGGAAACATCTGCTGTTTGAAACACAAGATGTTTCACTTCATGTGTGATTCGACGGTCAGTTTGAACATTTCTTTAAAAAGCGCTCCGGCTGCTGGATCTCCCACAGGAGCGAATGCAGCATGTCATCGTCTTCGTCTTCTTCTTCTTCTCCTCTTCTGATCTGCTCCACCGCCTCCGCATGCCGTCCCATGATTCATAGCTGCTGAATAATAGATGCTCTCTTCATAGATCTCTGGAGGGCTTCATCAGTACGCCCCGGCTCCGTCTCTGCTCTCTTTCATCCTCCACTCCTCCTCTAGGAAGCTCTGCCAGCTGCGTGCTTTGTTTCTCAGTAGGTCCTCCTCAGCATCTGTTACCGTCTTCTTTTATTCCTCAATAATATACCGAACTAACCTGCCAGCGTCGTCGCCTCTTTTAACACCGGGTTACGCAGATATTTCACCTCTAATAGTCTGTTTTTTGGTTGCTTCTCCTCGTTTATCGACCTCGGTGTGTCTCCACGCTCAGATTACTGCAGCGTCTTATTACCTGCTTTAGTCCATCTACTAGTCTACTGCAATTAACCATTACTTTCATCATCAATTATGTCACTAAAATGTCACAAAATAGTGAAAATTCCTGCTATAATAACGTAACGCTCATGGCGATGTCTTCATATGTCATATTTTGTGTCATCAGCAGCACAAAACCCCCAAAAATATGTAATTTTCTCTCACGTACAACACAGAAAAACCTCAAATCATCAAGTTTTTGGGCGTTTTTGCTTTAAAAAAAAGACTAAAATGATTTTTTTCAATCATCAAAACATTTGTTGTTTTAATTTTTAATTGTTTCAGCTCTAATTATCAACTGTGAGGTGACCAAGAGTGCAACTAATGATAAATTTTGATTAATAATTCATCTTTTCAGATAATCAATTATTCATTTAGTCTATAAAATGTCAGAAAATAGTGATCTAATATATTCCATTTAAAATTACAACCCTGTTTGATACAGAAACGCTTCAAATCGTCAAATTTGAGAAACATTTTTGCTTAAAAAAATGAGTAAAATGATAATTAGATTATCAATGGATCAACTGATTGATTAAGGGACTGATTGCTGCAGCTCAGGTTTCTTCTTCTGCTGTATCTTCATCTCCCGACTCCTCAGTGTGGAAACTATAATGAGAGTTGTGTTAAATGAGCTTTCTGCTTCCTGTCTGCACATCCGACGCGTCGCCTTCGTTTGTTTCGTCGCCGTCAAACGATGTAAAAGGAGCCCGAAAAACGGAATCAGACTCGAGCTCGTCACCAAGATTTTCTGGAAGAGGTTTCCCTCTCTGTGATAAACAGGAAGAGGTTTTTGTTTCGTGCATCAGCCTCGGCGTGTGTTCAGTGATAACGACCGTTTCCATCCATGTTTTGGTTCCTCGAGTGTTTGTTGACTCTTTGCAACAGTCTTGTTGCTCCTCCATGTTTGGTTTCCATGAACTTTTTTTTTTTTTAAAGATAGAAATGTTTTGTAGAGGATGGTGGGAAATTAGATTCAGGACCCCTTCAGGGATGCCCTCTGATATCGCCTGTTGTGGAAGTGTTTGTGTAACGGAGCATAAAGGAGTGTTGTGATGATAACTTAAAAAAAAAACAAAAAACAACAAAACAAAACAAACAAACAAAAAAAAAAAACACTTGTAAAACACTATTCTTGTTTTTTGGCTAAAGCTGCTGTGTGTGTGTGTGTGTGTGTGTGTGTGCGTGTGTGTGTGTGTGTGTGTGTGTGTGTGAGAGAGAGAGAGAGAGAGAGAGAGAGAGGATGTTCTTCAAGCTGAACATTTTTCTTTTTTTTTAAATTATTGATTGTACAGTTTCAAGGCGAGGGTATGAAGAGAGACTTTTTTCACAATAAAACTATTGAATGTTTAAGTCGAGATGTCTGCTCTTTATTTTTTACATCATTCACAATTTATTCAAGTTTGTCTTAAACCAAACAGTCAGTGAAACATGTTTTTTCTTGCTGTAATCATTCCTCCTGTTCATACTGACCATTAGAAGATCCCTTCATAATGACCTTACAATGTAGATATCTTTCAACGTTACAGTCTTTAGTGCCAAAGTCCCTCTTTTTGTTACTATACTTCCACCTGCAGCTCAACAGGGAAACACTGTCCGAGGAAACACAAAGAGGGAATTTGATGCTAAAAAGACTGTAAATGTGTCAGATATCCACTTGATATGACTAACTCAGACTGATGAAGCTGAATAGAAGCTTCACACAGACTTTTAAATGACTGTGTGGACACACTGTGGATTTTGGCCTCCATCACTTCCATTGAAAGCACATTTGAAGGATCTTTTAATACCCCCCCCCTTTTAATCGGAGGACAGACAGCATTATTTCCAGTAAGGTGTGTCCTTGACAGAATGATGGACGTGTAGGTTTGTTTGCAGCCTCTTTCACTGTTCATTTAGGATCCTGACTGTTGTTTTAAGACACACTTGAAAAAACTGTGGAACTGTCCTTTAACGGCTCCACTGCTGCTTTAAAATGTGAAGAACTTTGGTGGAGTTTAGTTTGGGAAGGCTGCCATCTAGTGGACTTTACAAACACACACACACACACACACACACACACACACACACACACACACACACACACACAGCATCATCATCATCATCATCATCATCATCATCAACATCATCATCATGATGTCGACAGAAAATAAAACTACAGATGTTGCTGGTTTGAAGGAAAGAATCAGACATTTAGACTACGTTCGTTAGTGGATTTTATTATTTAAATGCAGCTTCATGCTTCACACACTAACAACGTATGAAAACATTTAGATATTAAATCAGAATGAAAAGTATAATAGAACAAGGTTGTAACACTGAAGAAAGAAAAGGAAACTACAATATTTAAAGAGGAAGATATGCATCTATGTACATAAATACACATAATAAATACAGTATATCTATAATGTTGTAGATCTTTGAGCCCGGAAGTCCTAAAAGGTAATTTTTTAAAAATTTAATTAGTTATCTTGTGTGCAGATATGCATCTCGATCTCTCAAGTCATCCACATCTGGTGTTTATTAGATTATCCTATCATTAGTGCACGAGATAATAGATCCGTCTTGTTTGCAGACGTTATTATATTAAAGGCACAATGCACTTTATTATCTCTTGTGTGCACAAAAAAAAAAAAAAAGTATCTTTCAGGACTTTCGAGGCTTTAAAAATATTTCAACAAATAAATCAAAAGGCGCCCCTTACTCTGCGTCTGATTGGCTGAGCCTGATATTCTTACTCTAACATTAACCAATCTCACTCCTCACGCCCAAATCTGACCAACGACAGCAGCCAGTACCAGCCAATCAGAGGCAGAGTAGGGCGGGTCTATGTGGAATGTGGGTGGGCATCAGCGTTGGTGATTATTGGGAATTACGGCTCTTTAAAGGCTGGCGGTCAATAAGTTTATCTGCGAAATAATCAGCAGGATAACGATACAGTAAGATTTAGACTTCAAGACATCACATCAATATAATTTCACAGGCGTAGACTTGGTTTAACGTTTATGATCTTTATTGTAAACATTACAGGAAGTGACGCCGTGTCGTCTGTTTTATCAGTGATTTACTATGAATTTACCCTCTGTATGAAAAGTGTTATATAAATAAAGTTGCCTTGAATGCAATTCATACAACACTTAATATTAGATAACTTTTCATTGGCACAATAAAAAAAACAAGTATAATGAACTTTTGCGCAAAAGTACGGAAGCCGAGAAGTGTCGTGCTTGCAATTAGTTTTTTTAATGCTGTTATCTCGAGATAATAATATTAATAATAATAATAATAATAATAATAATAATATAACTTACAAGGCTCAACAAAACACATTTAAAACACTTAAAAAAATACAGTTAAAACTACAACTGACAAGAACAATATTAAACAGTACAAGTTTATTATTATTATTATTATTATCATGATCTGGAGATAACAAAGCTTGTTTTCTCTTGATAACGGGTTAATTTATCTTGTAATCGAGAACAAAAAGGCAGATTTTTTCAGATAACGACTTCTGTTTTATCAAGATCACGGGATAATTATGGAAAACTCAAAAACGAACATCTGGTTCATTTGATCATCTGATTTCAGCCTCTAAGATGACTGTCTGGGAGGATTCATCCATAATTCATCAAAGAGTTTATAAATCTAGTAAAGGGTAACAATGAACCTTATTAACAGATGATTAATTATCTCCACATATATTTCTACATCTACACACGGAGACAGTTTTTGGTAAATAACCATTACTGAGTAAAATATGACATCAAAGCGATGACAGCGGTGAGTTTACACATATTTTGCCTGTTTCATGACGTCTTGCCCTGAATCTTTACATATAAAAGTAAAGTCAAAGCTGCCCAGCAGATGTCGCCATTTAAACTGTATCGAATGCTTTGAAACAGTGAAACATTTTCAACACAACGGCTTCATATGAATCACTTGAATCTCTCCCGTCACTAACGCTGACGTGGCGCTCCTGATAACTGATTAACATTACAAGTAATAAGAGGAGACAACCTTCCCCTGATAACGAGGTGATTATCTCGTTATCTCGAGGTAACAAAATAATTAACTTGTGATCTTGAGATAACAGCGTTTAAAAAAAATAAATAATTGCAAACTCCGCACCTCTCGGCTTCCGTACAAAACAGATTTAAAGTCCGGATGAAACAGCATTTCGAGAGAATCTAACTTCCGTATCGTGACGTATTTCCGAGTGAAACAGGAAAGAAAGGCGAGATGTTGGGATGAAAATTAAACGCTGAAAAGTGGGCGTGTTATAATGAATCTCAACTCTGTGCTGCTAAAAGTTGAAGACTGATTGATGGTTTGAT
The DNA here is from genome assembly GCF_963924715.1 of Thunnus thynnus. Taxonomy (NCBI): domain Eukaryota; kingdom Metazoa; phylum Chordata; class Actinopteri; order Scombriformes; family Scombridae; genus Thunnus; species Thunnus thynnus. The sequence goes on along the minus strand of NC_089533.1, from coordinate 3,102,790 downwards.
GTCACGATATTATTGGTTGAAACCAGTCGGTTCAAGCCTACGTAAGCACGCGTCGTATTTTGTTTTACAGGAAGAAAACATGATTGGATTTCCATATAAATAGCAATGAAAGTGATCTGGAAGAAAGAACACCCGTCCCTTCACATTTACTGTGAGAGAACTGATTTCTGAAGGACGCTTCACACATTTTATATCCTGAATATGATCTGTCACCTCCAGTTAGACGTTACAGAGTCAGCAAATGTAAAAACAGCTGCATTAAGCTTTCTGTCCTCCCTACATCTATAGCACTGTTGCATTTATCTTTATGCATTATGAATTATGGTTTTATAGTTTCTATGATTTCATTCTTCATTTTATAATGTTTAGGTAGTTATATTATATTTTATCTCTCAGGGCATGTGCAATATTTTACGTTTCTTATGTATTTTGTTGTGTGATAATTATTATTGTGTCTTTGATGTACAGTTTGTTGGTTACATATTGTATTTAGGTTGACCGTAGTGCTACACAGCTGTGTGTAGCACTACGGTCAAAGTCAAATTTGCCCTCAGGGACAATAAAGAATATATTATCTTATAAGAATATAAAGAAATTGATTTTTTTGTTGTTGGTTTTTTTTTTCATATATTGTTAAACAGCTGCACAATATGACTAGGGATTCATTTCATCTCGACTTTTAGTGCAAATCACATAGATAAACAAGTATCTGATAAACAGTTCACACGAGAAAAATCTTCAGAATAAAACAACTTTAAAATAAAAAGAAATCGGCTCTCAGAAGGAGCAGGTGTTACACCGTATTTGGTGACCCTCCAGAGGTTGTGACCCTGCAGTGTTGGTAGAAGTATTAAGATCCTCATGTAAAAGTATCAATACCACAATACTTCATTACAAGTAAAAATCCTGCATTTAAAATCCTACTTAAAGCACTAAAATAAAAGTAAAAGTGCCCGATTTTCTTCAAACTACTTTTACTTTTGTGCTTTCTGTAAATGTAGCTGGTAATACCTCAAAACTTTTACTTAAGTGGGATTTTAAATGCAGGATTTTTACTTGTAATTAAGTATTTTTACATCGTGGTATTAATACTTCTACTTACGTAAAGGATCTGAGTTACTTCTTCCAACACCGCAGGTCACAGAATCTGATAGGTCACCATATTCGGTGTAACACCGGCTCCCGTCGTTCAGACTCGTTCACGGCCGACACATCACTGGTCAGCTAGCTTGACTACAGTGAGCCGCTGCACGTCGCGCTGCCGTTTTCACAACAAAAACTACATTAAAAAACCCCGCTGAACAGCTGTCCGAGCCGCCGGTTCACCAGCGGAGAGTCCGCCCGCATCATGTCCAGCGTCCTGCGGCTCAGAGAGCTCGTTAACGAGCGGCTGTCTGCGGCCGCGGAGGAGATCTTCGAGGCGGTTAAAAAAGCCATCGCGGGCTACGAGGAGGAGATCCTGCTCTCCAGACGGGAGATCCGCCGGCAGCGCAGGATGCTAAAGACACTTTCTAAACCTGAAATAAACATTAACAAACACTCAGGTTTGTGGATCACTGGCATGCTTTCTTTATTTAGCCACGACCCGGCGCCGGCTATTCACTGGGTCGCTATCTGATAGCGATCTATTTTTTTTTTCCTAGGACGGCGAAGTTACCACCCGCCCTACTCTGCCTCTGATTGGCTAGTACTCGTCGCCTTTGTAGGTTGGGTTGGTTAGGATCAGGGTAAGAAGATCAGGATCAGCCAATCAGAGGCAGAGTAGGGCGGGTGATGTCTTCACTATCCTAGGAAAAAATATCGCGTCCCGTCAACGCCCACTTTCCTGGAGAAAATGAAGTGCGACACAAATATTTAGTGAGTTAGCGACGTCATCGGCTTTTATTAATATGACAGGACATTTAATACTTTGGTAGCTAAAGTTGGTAAATGTTAAAGCAGGTTCATTCTCAGGTTCACAAGCCGCACAGGTCCTTCCGGGGTTGGATACAACCTGCCTACTGGAGAGAAGCCAAACTCTGGTGAAATATCTAGAAATGTAAAGTTTGCTTCTATATCTGTAAACGTCTGTATATGAAAGGCCACGATTTAAGATATATTCTCTATTTGAAATGTATGGTTTAATATCTGGCAGATATCCACCAAGCAGCATGACATTAAAGGACGGGTTCAGTTTTTCAAGTTTGTCTTAAACCAACAGTCAGAAGCCCAAATGAACATTAAAGCTGTTTTTCTTGCTGTAATCATTCCTCTCACTGGCCATTAGAAGATCCCTTCATAATGACCTTACAATGGAAGTGATGAAGGACAAAATCCACAGTCCTCCTTCTGTGCAAAAATGTATTTAAATGTTTATCTGAAGCTAATATGAAGCTTCAGCGTCCAAATGAGTCAAATCAAGTAGATATCTTTCAACGTTACAGTCTTTTTAGAGCCAAAGTCCCTCTTTTTGTTACTATACTTCCACCTGCAGCTCAACAGGGAAACACTGTCCGAGGAAACACAAAGAGGGAATTTGATGCTAAAAAGACTGTAAATGTGTCAGATATCCACTTGATATGACTAACTCAGACTGCTGAAGCTGAATAGAAGCTTCACAAAAAATATGTAAAATATAATCTCAGTGAGAAGAGCTGCTGCTGGCTTCAATTTTAAACTGAAGAGAATAAAATACAAAATATCAACCAGGAATGTTCAGATGTTCATAGTGTAAATAGTATATACAGTATGCAATTAATGATAACAATAAAATTTGTGTCAGTGTAACTCGTCGCATTAGTCAGTCTCTCCAGGAAACTGCGATTTTGCGATCGCATTAATCAACGCAAATACAAGACGTCTTCTTAAAGTCTGTAAGTTTGTAATTTCACTAAATTGCTGCAACTTTTCCACATGAAACGTCCAAATCAACCGACGCTTGTGATTTATTTTCTTTTTTTTATAAAACTTTGAAAGTGAACATGGTTCTCCTGTTAAAAATAAATTCAATAATTAGCAGTGAAATAGTTGTTTCTGTGATATGCAGTAATGATGGAAACCATAACATGAGACTCTTCATGGGTCGTATTTTAAAAAAAAATCACATTCCCAGTTCCTGCAATTTTACTGCCAAAAACATCGCAAATTGTATCACAATTTTTGAGACATTTGAAACATTTTTGGCTGCAAAAATTACAAAAAAGACCCTGAAATCCTGGAGGGACGACGTAGAATAAACAAGAAAACATTTTTACATTCGATGTTCAGGTTAATATGATTAACCAGCATCATTTCTTTTGAGTTTATAAAAGTTTCTTCTGTTTTTTTCCTGCAGACCAGCCGCAGCTGGCTCTCTCCGTCTGGGATGAAGACTTCTTCTCCGAGCAGCAGGAGGAGGAAGAGGAGGAGGAGGAGGAGGGGCGCTGTGAGCAGGAGTGGAGCTCCGGTGTGGACCAGGAGCCTCCGCAGACGGAGAAGAACCAGGAGGAGCTCCCCAGCGGTCAGGAGGAGGAGGAGCAGCTTCAGGACATAGAGGAAGACAGCACCATCAGGTTCATCTTCACTCCTCCGTACGTGAAGAACGAGCTCGACCAGCTGCAGTCCGAATACCAGAAAGGAGGAGAAGGAGATCCTCTGCCGAGCACCTCGGCGGAGCAGAGCCAGACGAAGGAGGAGGGCGACGACGACGATGACGCCGCGTCCTCCGGCTGCTCCGCGGCCGAACACGACGACAGCGACGAGGAGTGGAGGGGCAGCGCTGGATCTCAGAGCGACGACAGCGACGGCAAGTGGAAGAAGAGGAAGACGTCTCGTTTGTCGGCGGACGCGAAGCTGCATCCCGCCAAGAAAGCCAAACCGCGCATCTGCTGCAAAGTGTGCGGGAAAGCTTTTCACGCCAACGTCTCTCTGGTGAATCACATGGAGGTTCACCCGAAGGACGTCTGCGGCGTCTGCGGGGAACGCTTCGACACGGAGGAGAGCTTCCAGGCTCACGTGAAGACGCACGTGAAAGCCGGAATCTGCAGCGTTTGCGGGAAATGTTTCGGCACCTCGAGCGCTTTGGAGACGCACATGAGGATCCACACGGGAGAGAAACCGTTCAACTGCAGCGAGTGCGGGAAATCCTTCAACTGCCGCCACAACATGATGCGACACATCCGGATACACACGGGGGAGAAGCCGTATCCCTGCAGCGTCTGCGGGAAATGCTTCAACGACTACTCCACGTGGAAACGCCACCTGCTGGTTCACGTGAACAAGAAGAACCTCGACCCGAACAACACGAACGAGAACGAGAACGGCAACGACGGCGAGAAGAAGATCAAGACGTCGTATCCGAAGAAGCAGCAGACGCGGACCATATGCGAAGTGTGCGGGAAGATGTTTCACTCCGTGGTTTCGCTGGTGAATCACGCCAAAAGTCACGCGACGGACCTGTGCGGCGTTTGCGGGACGCATTTCGACTCGGAGGAAAGTTTAAAACTCCACCTGAAAACTCACAAAAACGGGAAGGTGTGCGAGGTGTGCGGGAAGTGCTTCGACAGTCAGGGGAACCTGGAGATGCACATGAGGATCCACACGGGGGAAAAGCCCTTCCTGTGCAGCGAGTGCGGGAAATCCTTCAACTGCCGCCACAACATGATGCGACACATGAGGACGCACACGGGGGAGAAGCCGTACCTGTGCAACGTGTGCGGCCGGTGTTTCAGCGATCACTCCACCCTGAAGCAGCACAGCGGCACGCACACGGGGGAGAAACCGCACCGCTGCGAGGTCTGCGGCAAAGGTTTCCACCGGAAGACGTACGTGAGGCTTCACATGAAGAGTCACACCACGGAGAAATGACTGTCTGCACCCAGAGCTGTAAATAAAGGTTTCACTGAAATGTTTTTTTTTTTTTTTTTTTACCAATATGGCCTTTTATTGTTCATCAGAACTAAAATTCATCCTGACGATCATTTTCATTATCGGTTGTTTTCTCGATTCATCAAACAGTAAAAACCTTCTCTATAAATGTCTTGTTTTGTCCAACTAACGTCCTGAAAAACACAAATATATTCAGTTTACAATCATGTGTGACAAAGAAAAGCATTTTAGAGGCTGAAACGGACAAAATTTTGGCATTTTTGCTTAAAAAAATGACAAACGATCATCGGATCATCAGAACAGCTGCTGCTTCATTCGATTAATCGGTTAATCGGTTTTGCAAATTTGCGCTGATTCTTCACGTCAAACTCTTCGGCTGCGTTTATCTTTTATAATAACAATAATCATCTTTATGGAGCACTTTTCAAAATCCACAAAACTGCTAAAAAAAACAATTTATTGTCAGATAAAACAAGAGAAAATTAATAAAACAAGAGATAAAAGTTCAAAGAAAATAAAAACTCACTACAACGATCCAACGGCTTTAATGATCAGATCTGATCTTTTCACGTTCACGTTTGTAAGTGTGTGTCCGACTTTTAACTGAAACAGGAGCCGAATTCATACAAGAATAACAACAAAACAGACGGATCGTACAGACGGACGTCGCGGCTTCGCTGGTTAATCGTGATGGTTTTTTTTACACAGAACTGCTCTCCGGAGACTGAAGATGTGATGCTTGTTATCAGTCGTTTCTAATCAAACTTAACGTGATTAAACTCTTCCTGGTGAAGGAACATGTGACCCAGTGCAGCGCTGTAACTCACTGACGTGTTTTTAATCGTTTCTGGAACAATAACGGAGGAATAAGATACATCAGACTTTAATACACACAATATTAAAGTTTCATGGTTCAGTCTTCACGTCTGTTTATTTAATTTGACAGATAAAAACCTGATCTGGAGACAGTTTAGAGCTCAGAATCTCTTTGTCTGTAAAATAAACATAATAAGTTGTTTTTTTTATATCAATACCAACTTTTCTCATTTGTTACTTGCTGCATATTTTTCTATTTTCATAATTTCACTCACATGTTTGCACTACATATATTTCATATTTTTTTTGGAATATTTTCATCCCGTAAACATTTTCCTGTTGTTGTTCTATAAACTCATATAATAACTCTAAAGTTCAACATGTTTTAGTGTTAAACTCATGTTTCTTACTGTATCCTGTTACTGCAGCGACAGAAAAACTCCCTTAAACCACTAAAAACACGACTTTATTCTGAGTTTAACATTAACAGCCTCGAATCTTTTATTTACAGCTGTTTGACGTCGTGACATCACATCACATTAACGCCAAAACATTTTACTGAAATCTTTTTTTTTTTTCTTTCAGCCAAAGACGTTTGCAGTGAGCTGTTGGACTGTTTTAATAAACCTTCACTTTATGACTGATGCTTGAGTCCAATTTGTTTGTTTGTTTTTTTTCCCGTCTTGAGAGAAAAAGACTGAAAGCTGCAGAGTCAGAGGTGAGTTTACAGAAACCAGCAGATAATCTGAGATTTACAGTGTTTAAAGAGGAAATTTGCTCCAAAAAGTTGTTCGAAGCAGTATGAAGAGCAGACAGAGGCGTCAGGAGACAACAGATTATAGATACTGAAAAGATTATTAGACTATATGTTTTATTTTAATGGTAAGTGACTAATTCCAACATACAACCGCTTCATTGCTGGTGAACCGTTATATGATGTGTTGCAGTGATTGTGACGTGTCTGCTTCCACCTACGACTCGTATTCAACTCGTGTCTGAGGGTTTTTTTTAAGCTGTAACAAATAAATACGATGCATTATAACAGTTTTATTTGCAGTGAAGTAACATTTGTCTTCAGTCCAAATGGAAACGTATCCACACGTGAACAGATCTGAACAAAATAATTCAACCTTTCTGTCACATTTTTGAGAGTCGACACATCTGTCAGAAATCCGTGAAACATCCAGGAAGATGAGAAAATATCTTTTAACCGTATAAAACTGTACGATGAAGCATCATCATCATCATCATCACAGACCGGATGAGCTGCAGTGTTGATCGGCTGCAAGCAAAACCCAAACTAGACGTGGGAATAAAAAGGATCGAATGCACACGGGAGAGAAGTTTGGATGCTACCTGCTCCTGGGTCGATGCCCAGCCTGCATTACATCCTGTTTCATTAACGTTTGAGTGCACGAGCAGCGTTTTATCGTTATTATTTGATCTTCAGGACTTTATAAGAGTCACAATATAAATCTGAGGGACTGTGAGATGATGGTTTGTGCAGAAAAGATGAAAAAACACTACTGATTGTGGGAAAAATTTATGGTCACAAAGGAATGTTTTAATTTCTGCATGATGGTCAGTCAGAGGTCCTTCACACTTGGTATGTTTTACTGTCTCGGGCGCTCGGAGGTGAAGATAAGAACCGGACTCCTCCTGATAGCACTGAAGGATAAATAAATAACCAGAGTTCACTTGTTTCTGTCTCCCAGACGGTGGAGCTGAGCTGCTCTGTAAAGATGTTTTATTCTGTGTGTCATATTAAACTTAAATATATTGAAGTAAGGACGACTGAAGCTTGTTAAGTATTAATTGTTCTAAAGTACAAGTTTTCCACATCAGTGATACATAAATCTGGATTCATGTTTCAGAACTTTTCTCTCATCTTTGTGTTTTTGTGAAATATTGAAGTTTTACGTCTTTGGGTTTTATTTATTTGAAATGAAGTTTAGAGGAACAAACAACTCACAGACACGTGAAACATGACGATGAGGAGACACGACGATGATGATGATGATGATGATGATGTTATGTGAAGTTTAAAATGTGCAAAATGTAAGAATTCATGTCAATTAGTGGCGTCATAACACCAGAAAGTTGGGATGTTAGTTTCTTTCCACCACTGCAGAAAATCACTGAGCCTTTTTTTTTTTGAAAATTAAATCTATATTTTTGAGTCATTTTAAAGATTTATGTCTTCAGTTTTTATGCTCCACATATCTGGAACAAACTCTGCTGCGACTCTCAAACCACATTAAGGGTTAATATTTTACACTGCACTGTTACTTTTATTCTCTTGTTTTATCTGTCTTATTCCCTTTGTAGCTTCTTTTTATTTCCAAATTTAACATTTTTTAAATGTTTTTATACGTCTTTTTACTTGTGTCTTTTATGCTCGATGTAAAGCACTTTGAATCACCTTGTTGTACAAATAAACTTGCCTTCAGTAGGAAGCAACATACTCGGAGTTAAACGCACAATATGTAATTTCAGCCGCTAGGCGTCTCAATCAAAACAATAACAAAAGACGGAGTGTGATGACGGTGTGAAGTAGCAAGGGATCATGGGAGTTGTTGTCTTCGTTGTTAAATAACCAGCTTCACAGGGATAGGATTACTCCAGTGTTCATCATTCAGGATGTTTTTACCCGCAGAGGTCTCCTCCTCTCCAGAACAAACGTGCACGCAGGTTAAAATCGTTATTAAAGCTGTTTCATCTAAAAAGAAAAAATCAATATTTCTCCGTCGATGTTTGGTGACCACCGGACTTCCTGGAGGGGCTGTTAGCCGAGCTGCTGCTAACGTTTGCCCAGTTTATTTCTCTGATAACTTAAGATCCAGACGTCCAATGACTAAAATCCGTCTTCCGGCTAAAAGATATAGTTAAAAACCACCTAAATTTATCATGAAAATGTGGCTTAAAACTGAATAAAAGTCCATTTATAACAGTTTGTGTGGAACAACCACAACGCCGATGTATTATCTTGTATGTGTGTAAGTTACTCTTTGGTAGACGCCATTGTAGCGGACAAACACAGCGCCGCCGTATGCATCTGGTGCGTGTTTACTCTTTGGTAGAGGAGGTATGACGTCATTGACATGCGACCAAATGTAACGGTCCGTTACTTTGATTAAATTACAGATACAGATAAGTACACAACTCAACAACATATATAACATAGGTCTAGTTGTTTTTAGACATTTTAATGTGGAATAATTACAGATTATAGCTTTAACAGACACAGACCTCTGTCTGTCTTCGTCTCACAGTTTTTGCCTGTGAGACGAAGGATTTAAAACGTCATCACTGATGACTCATAATGTGTCACATTTCACATTTTTGGTAGATTTTGCAGCGGAGAATCCAGCCAGAAACAACGAGGTTCGTGTGTCATCAGTTAAAGCAGCGGAGCTCACGGCGGGAACGCTCTGTGTGTGTGTGTGTGTGTGTGATCAACCGTTTCTTTTTTCAAATCTTCTTCACCGCCGTCATCATATTAATCAGTTCATGCTTCCTTGAAGGGAAGTTTTCGCCCTCGATGTTACCAAATCTTTTAGATACTTTTATCTACTGTGAAAACTGCAGCTGCTGTTCTACACACAGAAACTCTTTACAGTCATCCGTCACTTTTTCCTTAAAGGGCAGGTTCAGGTTTTTTCAAATATGTCTTAATACAATAAACTGATGTGCGCTGATGTGAACGTGGAAATAGGTTTTAGTCGCTGCTCTCGATACTGACCCTGAAGATAATCTCTCTGGACGTCAATACACTGTAAGAAATGTAGAAAAGGACAAAATCCAAAGTTCAGCTGAAGCTTAAATGATGCAACAACAGTCTGAATTAGATAAATGAAGTCAGTGTTTTACAGTAAGTGACAGTTTTTATCAAACAAAATTCCTTCTTTTTGTTTCCGTGGACTGAAGTTCTTCTCTGATCTGTGGTGGAAGGATATATCCGTGAACGGGCTCGGAGTCAGTGACGAAGGAGGGAACCACACATGAATAACGCTTTAAAAAATTATTGTTAACTTAATATAAAATTGTAATAATGTTAGTCAATTAAATCAGTCATGAATGCGATGTATGGATGAGTGAAGTATGTGGTGCCTGGAAGGAAGAGAGAGAGGAAGAGGTTAACAGGAAGACGCCTAAATAGGCTGGAGGCCTAAACTACCCAGGTGCAGCTAGTTCCCCGACGTCCTCTCCAACGCCGCCCGCTGGCTCCTGCAGGTAGAGTCTGTTCAGAGAGGGTCGTCACAGTGTTATCCAGCTTTGATCTCCGGCTGGTCCTCCAGACTTCCTGGATTCGCTCCTGCCTCTGCGTTTAATAAAACACGAATATTCTCTGTTCTCGTCTGTGTTTATCCGCTGTGTTGTCATAGACAGAGTTTTCCTTTGAGAGATAAATACACCGTTTGCAAGACTTAGTCAACTGTGGCCAAATAATTACAACTTAAAGCATTTTTTTGCTGCACACAATCATTGGAAAAGGAGCAGCGTGAACATTTGGAAAGTCTAGAAGAGTGAGAGTCTAGATTAAATGATTTTATCTCAGGGATCCAACTGGCAGTTAGTCGTCTTGGCCTGCAGATGTCTCTACTGAGCCTGCAAAAATGGACAAAAGAAGCAGACAAAAAAAAAAAAAGGAATTGTTGAAATCAATATTAAATGATCAAAATCAGAGAGAACAGGGATAGTGTGGAGAAAAGTACATCAACAGCGGCAACGGCACTGAGATAATGTAAAAGAAGACACTCGATCCAAAACAGAGTAAATATGTTGAGAAGTAGGAAAGAACAAGTAACAAGAAACAGGCTGAGAAACATGAACAGTAAACTTCTCATCACAGGAAAACATCCGACATGAGGCTGAGACAGTCGAGCATATAGCACACGATCACGGAGGACAACGGAGGACAACGGAGGACAACGGAGGACAGGGCGGGTAGAGGACGAGGTTAAAAGTAGACTAGAATGTGGAAGAAATGATTATTTTTGAGGACGACTGAACTGGAAAAACGGATTTGATGGAGAATGAAAGCGGAAGGTGGCAGTAACGCAGATGCCAACTGCTGTAAAAACTCACAGAAGAAGAAGAAGAAGAAGAACAGGTGATTTCTTTAACTTTAGAAGATTCGATTCGACTGTTGAAGCATCGTATTAGCTTCAGCTGAACTTTGGATCATTTCTTACAGCGTAGCCTCGTTAAGTAGAGTATCTTAACGAGGCTACAAAGACCCATTTCATCACATATATATGAACATGTTTGTACATGACAGACTTGAAAAAACCTTTAACCAAAATAATTTGAGCTACTTCAGTCGAATCCGATAAGATTGAAACACCTGAACAATTGTGCATAATTTAAATCTGAGTGCAGCGTTAGTCACAAACCGTCTCTCTCTCTCTCTCTCTCTCTTTTCTCAGTTAAGGTCACATCTCACGCTTAAGAAACTAAATTCAATGTGTGACTTTGTTTTGAGCCAAACAACTTGGAGCAGAAGTGAAGTTGTGTTAAAGATTTCATGCTCAACCTCAGAACGAGCGTTTCATTTCTAACGGTGAGTCACAGCTGACGAGCGGATGTGGTCTGTTATATATATATTTAACACACCCAGTGAGAGAAAACAGTGTCAAACACACAAAGAGTGAATAACTGGGACCCTTTTAAACCTGGTTTAATGTGTAACTGAACCATGTTCAAGCAAATATCAAGGCTCAACCCACTGTACACTATTTCTAGATAAAGCTGGGAAACACTGACAGAGATGTGATATAAATATCAATTATTTAATGTACTTAATGAATAATTAAACTGTCCATAGAGCTGCTACAAAAAGCAGAATATGTTCCCTTTAAATCTGATTTGGCGACGTTGTGGCTGCACAACAAAGCAACGATGAACAACGGCATGTGTAATCAGTGAGATCAGCAGTGCAGGTGAATGCACGAGTGGAAACGGTGATGCAGTGTTGTGTGGTGCAGACAAAACAAACCAAACATCAATCAAAAAACCAAAGGGTGTCTCGAAGAGGAGAGCACGCAGCGACTGAGGTCCAGGAGGTTTTTTGAAGGACCCTACAGGGTCTCAGGTGTTGCCAGTGTCGCCGATGACGCTGCTTCCAGAAACAACACAGACAGCAGCCACATTAATCAAGCCACAGGCAGACGGGACGGAGAGGGTCGTAACACCGCTCTGATAAAAAGGAACGAGACAAAAATCCTCTTAAAATATTGTCACACTTTAATAAAACTCATGTGGTCACGCTGACGCTGTCTGTGTTAGACAAAGAATGAAAAGTCAAACACACAACAGCTTCATTCATCCCTTCACTCTTTGTTTGTTTCTTACTTATCGGCGTTTCTTTTCTTTTTTTTTTTTTGCCTCTGTACACCTGCTGAGTCAAACACTTTCTCAGGCTTCCTTATCAGTCTTTCTATCCTCTGACGCGTCTCTGTAGCCTTGGCCTTTCTGAACAATTAAAAAAATGTTTTTTTTAAAAGTTTGCGAACTCCCTGCTCACACTCCCAAAGACTCCATGAACCCTTCTGTCACATTAATAGTCCTTCAGTATATTATCAAGCTAAAGTTGTGTCAGTTAAAAGTGGTAAGAATAACTAAACAGTGGAAATTAAACATGATTAAATGTGCAGTAGTATGTGTAATTTCTCTCACAGTGAACACTTTATACACAACACTAAAGGAAACCAGCAGAGACGTCCAGAGACTGTACCAGGTGTACAGCTTTGCTAACAGCCTCCTCTTCACTTTGTAATACATTGTCGTCAAGAGGTTGTGATATGTAGCGAGCAACAAGCTAGTGAACCGCATTCCTGCACACGCTCAGTGTCCCGTCTGCCTTGAGCCGCCTTCAGATGATGAGGAATTTTACTCTTTGCTCACCGTGACGTAGGGAGCAGAGAATAGTGCAGACACTTGGTGCAGAGGCAAAGCGCAGCGCAGGTACACGCCCTCAAAAAGTGTGAAAAGTAGCTGTTCACCATGTGTGGAAGCCGCATCTGACTGCTGCCATCGTGGTCCAGGGAATTCTGAAACACAGCATTTAGAGTTTTCTGTACCTCTCCTGCTTGAATCTGGCTACGTCACATTCATATACATATATAATAATAATAATAATAATAATAATAATAATAATACTAAACTTTATTTGTACAGCACCTTTCATACAAAATGCAGCTGAAAGTGCTTCACAAAAAAATAAGCAAAAAAAATACATATATATATATATGTGTGTGTGTGTGTGTATATATATATACATACATACATATATATACATACACACACACACACACACACACACACACACACATATATATATATATATATATATATATATATATATATATATGTATGTATATACACTACACACACACACACACACACACACACACACACACATATATATATATATATATATATATGTATATACACATACACACACACACACACACACACACACACACACACACACACACACACATGGCCCAATATGCAACACCAGAGGGACCCAAATCCTCATCCTCATCTTCATTACTTGGACCAAATAAAGTTTACAAGCTGCTTTATTCCATGGAAATGGAAACCTATGACAGGAATGTGATTCTGGTTTATTCTCTCAGTTGTCAAACCTATTTCTTCTTGATAGTGATGTCTTGATGGAATAGATGGTGTTTCCCACTAATATGCAGCTCATCTGTCACTGTATATGAGCAACATTATTATTATTATATTTATTTTTTTTTTAGATTTAAGGCCCTAAAACCTCTGATGCCACTATCTGGCAGGACAGAACGGCACTGCTGTGGAGGCCGCACCCGTGTACAGCATTCAAAACATTCCTTATCTGACGAAAGTCATAAAACATTGCAAGAGGAGAAACGAAACTGAAAGAAGACGTCATGCACATTTATGGTATTTCCTCCGAAAGCCTGAAGCTGTTTATATAAACTGCTTCAAAGCAAACATTCATTTACAATCTGCCTGCACTCAGGGACCAACACAGGACTGGACAAAGGTACGTCAAACACAAACTTTGATGAGAAACGTTTTCTTGTTAAAAAAAGGAAGATGCTTTTTTTTGTTATAACGAGAAATGTGAAGGCAACTTTTTTTTTACTAAGGGTTGCAGTTCTGTGCTGCTGGTATTATAAATAATGGGAAAAGACATTTTAACAAGGTCAGAGTTGGAAAACTGTGAAGCAGTCCTTTTTACCAAACAGAACCATCGTCTATAAATACTGTGTCCACAGGAGAATTAAGAGTATTTTTACGGTCACCAATCTATAAGAGCTACAAGCAGTTTAGAGTCTCCTCTTTATCTGTTTATCATGACTTTTGGACCCAATAAACACAACACCTGAATTTTAGTCTGACATGCTCACAGTGACAATATTAATATGCTGATGTTTAGCAGGCAAAGTGTTAGAAAAATTAAAAATTGAAAAAAAACTGATGGTGGCGTTAACGATGAAATGTTAAATGAAAGTTTCACAATCTTTCAAGTGTGTCTATAAACAGCAGTCGGGTGTCCGTATGAGCAGTGAAAGAGGTTTTCCGCGCTGTAATCATTCCTCCTGTTGATACTGGCTGTTAAATGAGCCTTCAAATGTGTTTTCAATGGAAGTGATGGAGAACAAAATCCACAGTGTGTCCACACAGTCATTTAAAAGTCTGTGTGAAGCTTCTATTCAGCTTCAGCAGTCTGAGTTAGTCATATCAAGTGGATATCTGACACATTTACAGTCTTTTTAGCATCAAATTCCCTCTTTGTCAAACAAACGCTTGATAACTAAAAGGTGTGAACACATCACTTCCATTTTAACGTCTCTTCACTGGCTCCCAGTAAAACAAAGAATTGATTTTAAAATTTGACTTGTTGTTTTTTAAAGCTATGAACGTTGTTGACATGCTCTCTGAATACACACCAGACAGACTCCTGAGATCATCAAGTACAGGTCTCCTCACTATACCGAGAATTAATCTCTAAATCAGCTTTTATCACAAGCTTTAAGTAGGTTTAAAGTGTGTAGTTAACGGGTAAAACCTTCATTTTAGAATCAGTATTATTATTGTTATTCCTTTTTAATAATACTTACTTTAATACTCCTTACTTTATAATTTTATATGTTGTCTTATATGTTTATATATATATATTGTTAATATAATGTTATATGTTTTTGGCATGTACACTCTTTATTCATATTAGCTTCAGATAAACTTTTAAATACATTTTTGCACAGAAGGAGGAATGATTACAGCAAGAAAAACAGGTTTCAATGTTCATTTGGGCTCCTGAATAAGTAATAATAGTAGTAAAAATAAATAAAAATAATAACAATAAAATACAACTTCTACATTTTTGGGCCTATAGAATATGCAACTTCTAAATGTTGTCAGATGAATTCTGATAATAAAACATTTTGCGTAGATTGTGATGTCAAAATAAATGTATTCACTGGTTTACAGCTGCTTCTTTTCCACTGATTGTGTGTGAAAAATATTATTTGGGCCAGTGTGCATCACGCGGTGGACCCGTAATTTCTAATTACACAGTTTAGCCACTATATCAAATTGGCTTCACAGCCCAGTGCTGATCTTGGGGCCTTGGGCTGTACTTAGGCACAGCAGGGGCTATGAGCTAAATGCTAACACCAGAATGCTAGCATGCTAATGTTTAGAAGGTATAATGTTTACCATGTTCACCAGCTTAGTTTGGTGTGGTATAGCAAAACACACCAAAGTGCTAATTAGCACTAAACACAAAGTACAGCTAAGGCTGATGGGAATGTCAGTTTTGTAGGTATTTGGTCATAAACCAGAGTATGAAATTTTGTAGCAATCCATTTAATAATTGTTGAGATCCTCATGGTGGGGCTAGAGGAAAAGTACTCTGTGTTTGGTGCTAATTAGCAAATGTTACCATGCAAACACGCTAAACTACCCGTTAAACATCAGCATGTTAGCATTGACACTGTAAGCATGTTAGCATGCTGACATTAGCATTTAGCTCTCTCTTAGTTTCATTTCACTTTTGATAAAGCTAGGCTAACAGTTTTCCTCTGCTTGTTCAAGTCTTTTTGCTCTAAGCTAGGCTCCTCAGGAAGAATAGCACATCAAATGAACCTTAAATATTAGTAAATGTCTCTGAATCATGTCCTAATTGTCTTGTTTCATTCCTGTATCATTTTTAATTGCAGTGATGTTTAGTTTACTTGCGTGGAAGTCTTTACACTTATGAATCTCTTTCCTACAGTGATACTGAGACCAACATGTACCAGTGGGCTGCAGATGACTTTACTCTGCCTGCGGGGATGTTTTTCCAAAGCTTCTCAGCACCAGTTAATGGTGAAACGTTTTCCATGTACCACGGCACCAGCAGAGCAAACGCTGCAGCCATCCTGGCCTCAGGTTTTCGCCGTTCTCTAGACGGGATGCTCGGCCCAGGCGTCTACCTCACCAGAGATCTGAAGAAAGCTAGGTTCTATCCCGTTGGTCATCCTGAGCATGACAAAGTCGTCATTACGGTCTTGGTCAACGTGGGAAGAGTGATCACCATCGATTGTAAGGGCCACCCACGTCAGAAGAACTGGCGCGACCCCAGATGCGGCGAGGTGTACGACACCGCCTGGATACCTCCTTGGAGTGGAATGATGAAGAGCAATTTCGAGACGCATTGTGTCTGGGATCCCAATCGAATCAAAATCCTTAATATCATCGAACCACTTCCAGTTCAACCTGGATATGGATATGGACATGGATATGGACATGGATATGGACATGGATATGGACATGGACATGGATATGGATATGGACAAGGATATGGATATGGACAAGGATATGGATATGGACATGGATATGGTTATGGGTATGGATATGGTGCACAAGGCTACATGTGAGATAATTTAATATATTTTTATAAAAAGGAAATGATACTTTAATTTTGTTACTCTATCATTGTAACCAGGAAAATAAATCCTCAATAATTTTATATCTTAATTGGCTGTGTGATGGGTATATTTTTATTTTGAGATATTCACCTTTGAAACATCTGCTGCCATCTGAATACAATGGAGGTGAAAAGAATTTTGTTTATTATGTGTGGAGCATTAAAAACACATTTGGAAATATTTAAAACAACTTGCATTTCCAGAAACAGTTACTCTAAATAATCAACCTCACTGTAGGTTTTCACATAAATAGTGTCTGTTTTAACAATAACAAAACATATCCACCACTGTCACCTCCTAAAACAAAATATTAAAATAATCCAGCACATAACGTCTTGTAAAACCATGACATGTAATTTTTACATTTACTTTTTTGTATGGATTAAACAAACAACATTAATTAACCCTAGCCTGGTTGCTGGCTTCATATTTATCATACACACGTCATTTTTAATGGTCTTAAATCAGAGATTTTGAACTCCTCGTCTAAGTTTGTAATCAATAACATCCCCATAACTAATGTGCAATCTTCACGATGGTGTTCTGCTTCAAGAATCCTTATCTTGGTAACCTCATATCAAGGCCATAACCACCAAAATGACCAGGAGTATCGGTATACTAGGCAACACTGGTCACTTGATCAACACTAAGGTAGCCACTATGTTATATTATACTATGGTTTATCCAAGCGGCAATCTCCAGGGCTGAAAAATGAAGCCAACTCGGAAGTGACAAAAACTGCAGTTCATCGAATGGCCACTTGAGGCTCCAAAAGCGAGTCAATACCGACTTTATAGCAGAAATAAACATGTTTAAAGTCTGGTACAAAAAACAGTCTTGGTTTCTGTAGCTAATTTCCCCGTTCAACTGTACTAGGTGTGAATTTTTGAATAACTCACCCATTTAAATTTTATTAAGGCTTAAAGTCATGCATAATTAAGGGGAGGGCCGCTTTAAATGACAGGTGGGTGCCATCACAGGCAAGTTGCTACCACGGCAACAATGTTGGTTAGGTAACATAACCATAACCCTAGATTCACAGTATAGGTGTAGCCGTAGTTGTCGCTATTTCAGTGTGTTTTCAGTTCATGAAAGTTAATTATAACATTATGATCACGTAAAAAAGTATTCAGCATTTGGTTGTACTAAAAGATCCTCTAAGGAGTCGGATGCTCAGTTTTTTCCAGTAAGTATATTTTGTTTTAATGGTTTTAAGCCTGTTTTTTGCTAGCAAAAATTAGCATTAGCATTAGCACTATCACAGTTAACCACAGGCTGTAATGCACCGTGCTAACCAAGCTCCTGCTCCTCCCCCTCTTTATTATTATTACCTGGACCAGATAAAGTTTACAAGCTGCTTTATGTAATGGAAATAAAAGCAGCTGCTCCAGCAGAATGGAAACCTAAGCAAATATGACAGGAATGTAATCTGGTATGTTCTCTCACTTGTCAAACCCATTTCTTCTTGAGAGTGATGTTTTTGCTTAAATGTTTCCCACTGTTATGCAGCTCATCTGTCACTGTATATGAGCAACTGGGCGACATTATTATTTTTTTATTTTTTCTTGTCTGAAAAACATAACCGGGGAGGCTGGAAAGTCATTCCCTGCTCAGATTTAGGGCCCTAAAGGCTCTGATGCCACTATCTGGCAGCACAGAACACATCATTGCTGTGGTGGCCAAACCTGTTTAGAGCATTCAAAACAATTGTTATCTGACAACAGTCATTAAACAGTGCAAGAGGAGAAACGAAACTGAAGAGGACATCTTGCAAATTCGTGTCCTTGCCTCCCAAAGCCTGACGCTCTTTATATAGGCCTCTTCCAAGCGAACATTCATTTCCAATCTGCCTGCACTCAGGGACCAACAACAGACTGGAGACAGGTACGTGAAACACAAACTTTGTTTTTTTCACTAGAGTTTTTACAGAAAGTACAAAAAATACCGTGCAACTTAAGCTTGTAGATACAGTGCATACACGGTTATATACGGCAATGTAATGCTGCCACCATGACAAAAAAAAGGGCTCAGTTATAATATATAAAGTAATATACAGCTGTGCTCATAAGTTTACAAACCCTGGCAGGATTTATAAGATATGTACCACTTATAGTGTTTATGGTTGTGACCATAAAGTTCAATTTTAGTCTCATCACTTCAAATGACTTTGTTCCAGAAGTTGTGAGTCTTGTCTAGGTGCTGTTTGGCATATTGTAAGTGGGCTGTTTTGTGGCGTTGGTAGCCAGTAAAGTCAGAGCAGCCCTGGATGAAATGTGCAGAAGCTCATTGACTATTTATACAAAAACACTAATTACAATCAAACAAGTTACAGGTGTGGAAACTTCATAGCCATTTAAACCTGTGTGTGTATAGTATCAGGCCAAACTTTCAAGTGTATGTAAACTTTTGATCAGGGCCATTCTGTTATCATTATGATTTAAAAAGGGCTCAAACAATTATGTAACAATAAATGGCTTCACCTGACCACTGTCCCTAAATAAAACTAAAGTTTTAAGCATGATCAGTCATATTTTCCAAAAAATGGTCAATATTTCATAAATTCTTCCAGGCTATGTAAACTTCTGGGCACAACTGTAACTTTCTATCTTCTATATAACCTTTTTGATATGTTAAGAACTGCATCACTAAAATGAAAAGAAAAACAAGTCATCATAACAAGATGCATAATAGAAAAAATATTAAAGAATCAAGAAAGGTGTTTGAGATGTAACACAGTATCTGTATCTCATAAAAATGGGATGTGCACGAATGTTTTAATGAATCGATCAAGTCTAATTCTGCTCTTACTGAGCAACCAGGATGTGGTTTTTATTGGTATGCATGGCAGGTATTTAAAAAGGGCTCAAACAATTATGTAAGAATAAATGGCTTCACCTGACCACTGTCCCTAAATCAGTCATATTTTCCAAAAAATGGTCAATATTTTATAAATTCTGCCAGTGTATGTAAACTTCTGGGCACAACTGTAACTTTCTATCTTCTATATAACCTTTTTGATACAATGTTTCATAAAATTGCCTTATTAAAATTGAATGTTTTTTATCATTTTAACATGAAAAACAAGTCATCGTAACAAGATGCATAATAGAAAAAATACTAAAGAATAAAGGAAGGTGTTTGAGGTGTAACATTGTATCTGTATCTCATAAAAATAGGATGTTCATGAAGGTCTGAATAAATCATTCAAGTCTTACTGCTCTTACTGAGCAACCAGGATGTGGTTTTTATTGGTAGGCAGACACTCTCCGTCTCTATCGAGGCAAAACCAAGCCCATCGGATGTATTTGTCATGAGAAGAGCACTCAATATTATGAGAGAACTTTATAATTATAATGAGAAAGTAGTTCTTAATAAGGAAATCACATTTTCTCATTATGATGGGAAACATTTTCTCGTTGAAAAGGAAGATGCTTTTTTTTGTTAGAACGGGAAAAGTGAAGGAAACTTTTTTTTTTTTTACTAAGGGTTGCAATTCTGTGCTGCTGTAATTATACATAATGGGAAACTGTGAAGCAGTCCTTTTTACCATACAGAACCATCACCTATAAATACTGTGTCCACAGGAGAATTACAAGTATTTTTAAGGTCACCAATCTATAAGAGCTACAAGCAGTTTAGAGTAAACACAACACCTGAATTTTAGTCTGACATGCTCACAGTGACAATATTAATATGCTGATGTTTAGCAGGCAAAGTGTTAGAAAAATTAAAAATTGAAAAAACTGATGGTGGCGTTAGATGAAACGTTAAATGAAAGTTTCTCAATTTTTCAAGTGTGTCTTAAAAACAACAGTCAGGTGTCCATATGAGCAGTGAAAGAGGTTTTCCTCGCTGTAATCATTCCTCCTGTTCATACTGGATATTAAAAGATCCTTCAAATGTGCTTTCAATGTAAGTGATGGAGGCCAAAATCCACAGTTTTGTCATTTAAAAGTCTCTGTGAAGCTTATATGAGGCTTCATCAGTCTGAGTTAGTCATATCAAGTGGATATCTGACACATTTACAGTCTTTTTAGCATCAAATTCCCTCTTTGTGTTTCCCTGTTGAGCTGCAGGTGGAAGTATAGTAACAAAAAGAGGGACTTTGGCACTAAAAAGACTGTAACGTTGAAAGATATCTACTTGATTTGACTCATTTGGACGCTGAAGCTTCATATTAGCGTCAGGACTGTGGATTTTGTCCCCCATGACTTCCATTGTAAGGTCATTATGAAGGGATCTTCTAATGGTCAGTATGAACAGGAGGAATGATTACAGCAAGAAAAACATGTTTCACTGTTCATTTGGGCTCCTGACTGTTGTTCTTTTATTGGTATTTTCCATTATACAAAAATATAGTTATCTTGACATGTGGATACATATGCGGTCTGTTATCATCATCCTCCCACATCCTCTAATCCAGGGTCACACAAATCACAGAAAGAGAAAGAATGAGCACATACAAAAAGAGAGAAAAAAATAATAATAGTAATAATATTAGTAAGAATATATAAAACAATAAAATACAACTTATGCGTTTTTAGGCCCATAGAGTATGTGACTTCCAAATGTTGTTGGATGAATTCTGATAATGGAACAAGTCATTTTGCAGGGGCTGTGATGTCAAAAAAAAAAAAAAAAAAAAAAAAAAAATTCACTGTTTTACAGCCACTTCCTTTCTCAAGTGATGGACCCAGAATTTCTAATAACACAATTTAGCCACTATATCAAACTGGCTTCACAGCCCAGTGCTGATCTTGAGGCCTTGGGCTGTACTTAGGCACAGCAGGGGCTATGAGCTAAATGCTAACACCAGAATGCTAGCATGCTAATGTTTAGAAGGTATAATGTTTACCATGTTCACCAGCTTAGTTTGGTGTGGTATAGCAAAACACACCAAAGTGCTAATTAGCATTAAACATAAGGTACAGCTAAGGCAGATGGGAATGTCAGTTTTGTAGGTATTTGGTCATAAACTAAAGTACAAAATTTTGTAGCAATCCATTTAATAATTGTCGACACATTTCACTAAAAACCAAAAATGTTGACCTCATCGTGGCGCTAAAGGAAAAGCACTTTGTGTTTGGTGCTAATTAGCAAATGTTACCATGCAAACACGCTAAACTACCCGTTAAAAATCAGCATGTTAGCATTGACACTGTGAGCATGTTAGCATGCTGACATTAGCATTTAGCTCTCAGTTTCATTTCACTATTGATAAAGCTAGGCTAACAGTTTTCCTCTGCGTGTTCCAGTCTTTTTGTGCGAAGCTAGGCTAAACAGATCCTCTAGAAGAACAACACATCAAATTAACCTCAAATATTACTACATGTCTCTGAATCATGTCCTAGTTGTCTTGTTTCATCCCTGTATTATTTTTATTTGCAGTATAGTTTATTTGCATGAAATCCTTTTGAAGTTTTTACACTTATGAATCTCTTTCCTACAGTGATACTGAGACCAACATGTACCAGTGGGCTGCAGATGACTTTACTCTGCCTGAGGAGATGTTTTTCCAGAGCTTCTCAGCACCAGTTTATGGTAAAACTTTTGAAATGTACCACGGCACCAGCAGAGCAAATGCTAAAGCCATCCTGGCCTCAGGTTTTCACCGTTCTCTAGACGGGATGCTCGGCCCGGGCGTTTACCTCAGCAGAGATCTGAAGAAAGCTATGTTCTATCCCGTTGGTCACCCTGAGCATGACAAAGTCGTCATTAAGGTCTCGGTCAACGTGGGGAAAGTCATCACTATCGAACGTAAGGGCCACCCACGTCAGAAGAACTGGCGCGACCCCAAATACGGCGAGGTGTACGACACCGCCTGGATACCTCCTTGGAGTGGAATGATGAAGAGCAATTTCGAGACGCATTGTGTCTGGGATCCCAATCGAATCAAAATCCTTAGTATCGTGTAGAACCATGTCCAGTCCAACCTGGATGGATATTGATATTGATATGGTTATGGGTATGGATATGGTGCACAAGGCTACATGTGAGATATTTTAATATATTTGTATAAAAAGGAAATTATATTTGCATTTTGTTACTCCATTGTAACCTGGAAAATAAATCCTGAATAATTTTATATCTTAAATGGCTGTGTGATGGGTATATTTTTATTTTGAGATATTCACCTTTGAAACATCTGCTGCCATCTGAATACAATGGAGGTGAAAAGAATTTTGTTTATTATGTGTGGAGCATTAAAAACACATTTGGAAATATTTAAAACAACTTGCATTTCCAGAAACAGTTACTCTAAATAATCCACCTCACTGTAGGTTTTCACATAAATAGTGTCTATTTTAACAATTTGTGGCTGTTATACCAAAAGGTTAACATAACATATCCACCACTGTCACCTCCTAAAACAAAATATTAAAATAGTCCAGCACATAACGCCTTGTAAAACCATGACATGTCATTTTTACATTTGTAGCCTGGTTGCTGGCTTCATATTTATCATACACACTTCATCTTTAATGGTCTTAAATCAGGGATTTTTAACTCCTCGTCTAAATCTTAACTACTGCTCCTCCCCTCCTTATCTTTATTACCTGGACCAAATAAAGTTTACAAGCTGCTTTATGTCATGGAAATGAAAAGCTTGCAGCTTCTCCAGCAGAATGAAAACCTAAGCAAATATGACACGAATGTAATCTGGTGTGTTCTCTCAGTTGTCAAACTTATTTCTTCTTGATAGTGATGTTTTTGTCAAAACATTTCCCACTGTTATGCAGCTCATCTGTTACTCATCTGTATATGAGCATCTGGGCAACAGTTTTATCTTTTTCTTTTTTTCTTGGGGCAAACATAACCGAGGACGCCTGGAATTCCCTGCTCAGATTTAAAGCCCTAAAACCTCTGATGCTATTAGCTGTCAGGACAGAACACATCACTGCTGTGGTAAAACTGAAAGAAGACATCATGCACAATTTGGGGATTTCCTCCTGAGGCCTGACGCTCTTTATACAGGCCACCTCTCAGCGAACATTCATTTCCAATCTGCCTGCACTCAAGGACCAACACAAGACTGGAGACAGGTATGTGAAACACACACTTTGTTTTTTGTTTTTACAGAAAGTACAAAAAATACTGTGCGTACACGGTTATATACGGCAATGTAATGCTGCCACCATGACAAAAAAAAGGGCTCAGTTATAATATATGAAGTAATATACAGCTGTGCTCATAAGTTTACATACCCTGGCAGGATTTATAAGATATGTACCACTCATAGTGTTTATGGTTGTGACCATAAAGTTCAATTTTGATCTCATCACTCCAAATGACTTTGTTCCAGAAGTTTTGAGGCTTATCTAGGTGCTGTTTGGCATATTGTAAGTGGGCTGTTTTGTGGCGTTGGAGCAGTAATGGCGATTTTCTGGCAACTCGACCGTGTTGCCCCATTTTCAAATCTTCAGATATCTTTTTATATCCTTTTTCCTGATTTATAAAGTTCAACTATGTTTTCTCGCAGGTCCTTTTACAGTTCTTTTGCTTTCCCCGTGGGTCAGTATCCAGTAAAGCCCTGGATGAAATGTGCAGAAACTCATTGACTATTTATACAAAGACACTAATTACAATAAAACAAGTTACCCTTCATAGCCATTTAAACTATAAAGTGTGTGTATATTATCAGGCCAAACATTCAAGTGTATGTAAACTTTTGATCAGGGCCATTCTGTTATCATTATGATTTAAAAAGGGCTCAAACAATTATGTAAGAATAAATGGCTTCACCTGACCACTGTCCCTAAATAAAAGAAAAAAATTAAGTATGATCAGTCATATTTTCCAAAAAATGGTCAATATTTTATAAATTCTGCCAGTGTATGTAAACTTCTGGGCACAACTGTAACTTTCTATCTTCTATATAACATTTTTTGATACAATGTTTCATAAAATTGCCTCTTTAAAATTCAATATTTTTTATCATTTTAACAAGAAAAACAAGTCATCGTAACAAGATGCATAATAGAAAAAAATACTAAAGAATCAAGAAATGTGTTTGAGGTGTAACATTGTATCTGTATCTCATAAAAATAGGATGTTCATGAAGGTCTGAATGAATCATTCAAGTCTAACTGCTCTTACTGAGCAACCAGGATGTGGTTTTTATTGGTAGGCAGACACCAACCAAGCCCATCGGATGTATTTGTCATGAGAAAAGCACCTAAAATTATGAGAGAACTTGATCAATATAATAAGAAAGTAGTTCTTAATCAGGAAATCACATTCTATCATTATGATGAGTTTTTTTGTTAAAAAGGAAGATGCTTTCTTTATTATAACGAGAAATGTGAAGGCAACCTTTTTTTTTTTTACTAAGGGTTGCAATTCTGTGCTGCTGTAATTATAAATAATGGGAAAAGATATTATAATAAGATCAGAGTTGAAAAACTGTGAAGCAGTCCTTTTTACCAAACAGAACCATCGTCTATAAATACTGTGTCCACAGGAGAATTAAGAGTATTTTTAAGGTCACCAATCTATAAGAGCTACAAGCAGTTTAGAGTCTCCTCTTTATCTGTTTATCATGACTTTTGGACCCAGTAAACACAACACCTGAATTTTAGTCTGACATGCTCACAGTGACAATATTAATATGCTGATGTTTAGCAGGCAAAGTGTTAGAAAAATTAAAAATTGAAAAAACTGATGGTGGCGTTAGATGAAACGTTAAATGACAGTTTCTCAATTTTTCAAGTGTGGTTTAAACCAGCAGTCAGGTGTCCATAGTAACAGTGAAAGAGGTTTTCCTCGCTGTAATCATTCCTCCTGTTCATACTGGATATTAAAAGATCCTTCAAATGTGCTTTCAATGAAAGTGATGGAGGTCAAAATCCACAGTGTGTCCACACAGTCATTTAAAAGTCTCTGTGAAGCTTCTATTCAGCTTCAGCAGTCTGAGTTAGTCATATCAAGTGGATATCTGACACATTTACAGTCTTTTTAGCATCAAATTCCCTCTTTGTGTTTCCTCGGACAGTGTTTCCCTGTTGAGCTGCGGTGGAAGTATAGTAACAAAAAGAGGGACTTTGCCACTAAAAAGACTGTAACATTAACATCGACAATTTAACAATTTATTCATTTAACAAACAGGAGCCTCAGTAGCGTGGGGAAGAACCATACACAGCTACAACAGCCTGGCCCCTCTTCCTCATGCTGGTCACCAGCCTGGTCACACACTGCTGTGGGATGGCATCTCATTCTTCAACCAGCATTTGTCGGTTTGTGGGGTTCATCAGAGACCACCTCCAGAATTTGGGAGTGGAGAGGATAGAATGGCCTGCCAGCAGTCCTGACCTCAACCCCATTGAACACTTGTGGGATCAGCTTGGGCGTGCTGTTCGTACTAGAGTGACCAACACAACCACGTTGGCTGACTTGCGACAAATGCTGTTGTGGCTGTGTATGGTTCTTCCATACGCTACTGAGGCTCCTGTTTGTTAAATGAATAAATTGTTTCTTCAAACTTCTATCATCCAATCCACCAAACACCAAACAAGAGTCAATGGCAGAATAAGCAGTTTTGCATTGGCAGAGAAGATTTGGCAAATTTTTCATGGGCACAACCCACATACTCAGCTCTGCTGCTCATCCCTCAAATGCATGTTCCTCACAAATGTGGCACCATTAAAAAGGGGAAATAAACAGGCTTTCCAACGGTATAAGATTTATTGCCAAGAAGCATTGTTACAACAAAGAAATAATCTACCAAACACAAATTCCCTTAGTTTTTGTGCTAAGTTTATATGGGTCTGTAATACTGTTGATTCACCAATCAGAGGCTTTAACCTGCCCCCTGACTTTTGACGGATGAAGCTGACACATTTATTTATTCTGCTGCTGCAAGTCACACTATTACAGTGGCCGACAAGGGCAAACGTGCTGCAACTTAAGTAGACACATGCAAATAGACAAAACACAAGCAAATTAAGAAAACATCTTCATTAATTTGACACCTGCGCGGCATTTAGAAAAGGTGCTGCAAATACCACAACACAACACATTACAGAAACCACAAGAGACGTGTTGCCAGAGGACAATTAAGGGTGTTCAACATGTCAATAACTCATAAGCAAGATGTTGCTAAAACACAAAAAAGGCCTCTTTCCACACCAAAGTGCTAATTAGCACTAAACACAAAGCACAGCTAAGGCTGATGGGAATTTGTGGTGTAATTTTATAAAGACTCATGAGTTTCTAAACGGAAAAGAACCTAATGGCGCAGAATGATTATGACAAGTATCATAAGTAATAAGTAGTAGTGTGTTGAATTGTCATTATAATGAATATATAACCTCACAGAGCACATATAATCAATGAAAGGGCACAAAAATGTTAAAAGAATCTCACTTAATGCACTGGATAAACTGGAGAGTATGTTTGTGTTAAACTTCACTTTGAAATGTGTTTGTATCAAACTCAGTGTTTCAAAGAAAAAAAGGAAAAAAAGAGTGGCTGTGGGAAAGGAGGGGGGTGTGAGGAGGCAAGTATGGCAATGGAGAGACAGAGCCAGGGGAAGCTCTGGCAATAATGGTTTGATATGATCCTTAGCAGTTACAAAAAATAAAAGAGCATAACTGGATGGAACTGGTCATGCCAGATATAACCAGCTCGGGTCAAAACCTATTTCAGAGATTTTGGGCCAACAACAGGTGACGTAAAAAAAATAATAGTGGTGTGGTTGGCCAAGTACGAAGAGGATAGACACAAGGCGTGACCTATGCAGTCTCAAGGGTATAAAAGACTACGCCCTGAGGCTAGAAACCTCAGAGCAACGGGCTGGTCTATTATGAACACTGTATTGCTCTCCTTCATTGCCTGGCATTAAAGTACATTTTTGCTGCTCAGAAACTTTGACTCCTGATTTTTGAACAACAAAGAGAAGTTTGGCCTTGAGTTTTTTCAACAGCAACCCAGCAAAACTGATACGACAAATGTCAGTTTTGTCAGTATTTGGTCATAAACCAGAGTATGAAATTTTGTAGCAATCCATTCAATAGTTGTTGAGACATTTCAATAAAAACCAAAAATTTGAACCTCATGGTGGGGCTAGAGGAAAAGCTTTTTATGTTTGGTGCTAATTAGGAAATGTTACCATGCAAACACACTAAACTATCTGTTAAATATCAGCATTTTAGCATTGACATTGTGTTAGCATGCTGACATTAGCATTTGGCTCTCTCTTAGTTTTGTTTAATTTTTGATAAAGCTAGGCTAACAGTTTTCCTCTGCTTGTTCTAGTCTTTTTGTGCTGAGCTGGGCTCCTCAGGAAGAACTGAATGTCAAAGGAACCTTAAATATTAGTATATGTCTCTGAATCATGTCCTTATTGTTTCATTCCTGTATTATTTTTATTTGCAGTGATGTTTAGTTTTTTCGCTCTTTACTCTTATGTCTTTACACTTATAAATCTCTTTCCTACAGTGATACTGAGACCAACATGTACCAGTGGCCTGAAGATGACTCTACTCCACCTGCAGGGATGTTTTTCCTGGGCCTCTCAGCGCCAGTTGATGATAAAACGTTTGTCATGTACCACGGCACCAGCAGAGAAAAGGCTGCAGACATCCTGGTCTCAGGTTTTCGGCGGTCTAAAAGAGGGATACTCGGCCGAGGCGTCTACCTCAGCAGAGATCTGAAGAAAGCTAGCTACTATCCCATTGGTCACCCTGAGCATGACAAAGTCATCATTAAGGTCTCAGTCAACGTGGGCAAAGTGATCGTCATCAATCATAAGGGCCACCCACGCCAGAAGAATTGGCACGACTCCAGATACGGCGAGGTGTACGACACTGCCTGGATACCTGCTGGGTGTGGAGTGGTGAGGGAGATGGATTGTGTCTGGGATCCCGATCGAATCGAAATCCTTTGTACCATCGAACCACGTCCAGTCCAACGGAATGGCCCAGGCCCAGGATATAGATATGGTGCACGGGGCTACAAGTGAGCTCTAGGAGCTGTTACCAAACCGATTTATTTTGTATGTTCAAATATATTTCCATATATTTGTATAAAAAGGAAATGACATTGCATTTTGTTATTGTGTCATTGTAACCTGGAAAATAAATTGGTCAAATCTTAAATTGCCGTGTGATGGGTATATTTTTATCTTTTCTATTTATATCTTTTATGGTCTTAAATCAGGGATTTTTAACTCCTCGTCTGAATTTGTAATTAATAACATCCCCAAAACCCATCACTTGATCAACACTAAAGTAGCCACTGTCAGGGGCATTGCTAGGCCTATTTTAGGGGGGCTTTAGCCCCCCATAAATTTTCTTTAGCCCCCCCAAAATAAATGTGCATTATTAGTTTAAATCATCAATAACTTTTTCTCATTCATTTTTCATTAAAGTTGATTGAATTGTGCCATTGCGTCTCCAAATTCACAATGTACCTAAAGCACCGGGCACTAGGACCTGGGAGAGGCTGCTGCTGCTCTAATCCAGTGTTTCCATTGGCCCACTGTACCATCTGCTGTAGAGACTGTAACAGTAGTCGGAAACCACTGAAGTTGTGACAAGATGTTGGCTAAAACTTTACCAAGAGTAACATAAGATACAGAGTGAAATAGTAAGTAGGGGTTAGTGAGAACAGGAATGTTAGTGATGTAAATTTGTTAAGATGAGATGCAGAGAGAGTGGCACCTAAAATGATAAATCCATTTCAGGAATGTCCAAGAGTATTGGTTGGTTCACTCATTGGCTCTGATGACAATACTGACTACTCGAAGTAGTATTTGGTAGTACCATGGCAGACTTTACAATTTTGTCCTTCAGGCAGGTGTTGCTGACTCTGCTTTGTGGCTCCTGTGCTTTTTAAATCAGCCAGCAGACTTGTGTGGTAGCTGCTGGCACTAGATAACTAAGTCACCACGTCTTAGGCAGGCTCTTGCGTCTTCTGCCGTAAATGGTAAATGGTAAATGGACTGTACTTGTATAGCGCCTTTCTAGTCTTCCAACCACTCAAAGCGCTTTTTACACTACGAATCACATTCACCCATTCACACACATTCATACGCTGAATGGGTACAGGGGCTACCATGCAAGGTCCCAACCTGCCCATCAGAGGAAACTAAGCATTCACACACATTCATACACTGATGGCACAGCCATCAGGAGCAATTTTGGGGTTAAGTATCTTGCCCAAGGACACATCAGCATGTGGACTGGAGGAGCCGGGAATCGAACCGCCGATCTTCCGATTAGTGGACGACCCGCTCTACCTCCTGAGCCACAGCCGCCTTCTGTGTGTGTCTGCTGTGAGCCAGCCACACCAGAGAGCAGAGAGATGCTCCTGCAGCAATTGTGAGGGAAAAGAGAAAGAGAAGAGGGGGGTCTCTAGTTTTGTTAACCTGGATCCATCGGTAAAGTTTCACACTTAGGTGCGAACAACCACAGACTCTGGAGAGACTGAGTTTCTTGAGGACTCCTGTTGTTTCTTAGAGTCTTGAAACGTGGTTGGCCAGTGAGACCCAACAGGGAAAAAAGATTACAATAACTATTTTTATTTTTATTTTTTTCCTTACTCCCATGATACACATATGATATTGTAATTAGCGGCTGTGGCACCATTATCAGGGATGTGGAGGTGCGGGGTGTGGGTGTGTTTATTTATAACCGCTGTGAATCAATCAGTAAATAACATTTTATTCCTCTCATTCACCAGCTACCACTGCTCTCTCTCCTCATCCCCTTTCTAGCTCACTTGACCACTGCTGCTCCGCTGTACTAACTAGCTGACGAGCCAGCCAGCCAAAATGTGAGCGAGTTAAAGATATAGAAATAATATTGACTGCTTTTACATTTTTTGCTTTTATATGCCTCTAAAGTATTTTGAAACAATCATATCAGTAGGCATAGATTACTGTTTATAATCAGTTAATATCAGTGAAAAGGTCACATTGTGTTGATCATAACGCAATTTTATATCCCTCAATTCCTCAACCTGTAGATGGATATACAAAATTTCTTCAAAAAAGGCGGCAGCTCCGCTAAAGGCTAGTCAGGTGAGAAGATTTTGCCAGTTCGGACAAATACAAATTTAAACTGGTTGCTCACTCATTAAGCCTTGAGTTCTTGTAAATCTGAGTTTAATAAAATAACATGTTGCTAAAAACAGGCGAGGAGAGGGAGAGAAGGATGATAGAGGAGACTGACGGGGTTGAGGGAGCAGGTCTGATGGAGATTAGTGATAAAGAAGAAAGCGAACGGGAGTTTAAGCTTTCAGTTAAAATTAATGCTGAATTTTATGATATAAGCCGAGGAGATAGCATTCCTTGACTTCAGTACCTTTGCTTGATCTGTGCCTGTTATAAGTGGATGGAAAGCATTTAAGTCATATTAGATCTGTGCCGAATATAAAACTATGACAATACAGATCTACTCCGTTGATTTTACACCTATTGCTACTCTAAAAATTCATGAAAAACAGACATTTTGGGGCCATTTAAAAAGAAAATTCCTACCCTCAGGACGCCCCTGGTAAAGGCTTAGCCCCCCTATACATAAATCTCTAGTGACGCATATGGCCGCTTTAAGTGACAGGTGGGTGCCATCACAGGCAAGTCGCTACCACGGCAACAATAATGGTTAGGTAACGTAACCATAACCCTAGATTCACAGTATAGGTGTAGCCGTAGCTGTCGCCATTTCAGTGTGTTTTCAGTTCATGAAAGTTAATTGTAACATTACGATTGTGTAAAAAAGTATTGTTCAGCATTTGGTTGTACTAAAAGACCCTCTAAGGAGCTGGATGTTCAGTTTTTTCCAGTAAGTACATTTTGTTACAATGGTTTTGAGCCTGTTTTTCGCTAGCAAAAATTAGCGTTAGCATTAGCACTATCACAGTTAACCATAGACTGTAATGCATTGTGCTAACCAAGCTCCTGCTCGTCCCCCTCCTTATTATTATTACCTGGACCAAATAAAGATTACAAGGTGCTTTATGTCATGGAAATGAGAAGCAGCTGCTCCAGCAGAATGAAAACCTAAGCAAATATGACAGGAATGTAATCTGGTGTGTTCTCTCACTTGTCAAACCTATTTCTTCTCGATAGTGATGTTTTTGTTTAAATGTTTCCCACTGTTATGCAGCTCATCTGTCACTGTATATGAGCAACTGGGCGACATTATTTTTTATTTTTTCTTGTCTGAAAAACATAAGCAGGGAGGCCTGGAAAGTCCCTGGAATTCCCTACTCAGATTTAAGGCTCTAAAACCTCTGTCAGGATAGAACACATCACTGCTGTGGCGAAAAAACACCCACATTTAAATATTTCCTATTTGACCAAAGTCATAAAACATTGCAAGAAGAGAAATGAAACTGAAAGAAGACATCATGCACATTTTGGAGATCTCCTCCCAAAGCCTGACGCTCTTTATATAAGCCACTTCTAAGCGAACATTCATTTCCAATCTGCCTGCACTCGAGGAGCAACACAAGACTGGAGACAGGTACGTGAAACGCAAACAGTTTTTTTCACTAAAGAGTCTGTGTTTTTACAGAAAGTACAAAATATACCGTGTTAGAGAGCGTGGTCTTTTTATAAGTACAACATGCTGACAACTTTTAAAATCTGTGTTTAAGCTCAGAAAAAAGCTGAAGCAGAACAGAGATTTCCTCTAAACTTAAGCTTGTAGTTACAGTGTGTACACGGTTATATACGGCAATGTAATTCTGCCACCATAACAACAAAAGGGCTCAGGATTTGCAAGATATGTACCATTCAGTGTTTATGGTTGTGACCATAAAGTTCAATTTTGATCTCATCACTCCAAATGACTTTGTTCCAGAAGTTTTGAGGCTTATCTAGTTGCTGTTTGGCATATTGTAAGTGGGCTGTTTTATGGCGTTGGAGCAGTAATGGCGATTTTCTGGCAACTCGACCGTGTCGCCCCATTTTCAAATCTTCAGATATCTTTTTATATCCTTTTTCCTGATTTATAACGTTTAACTGTGTTTTCTCGCAGGTCCTTTTACAGTTCTTTTGCTTTCCCCGTGGGTCAGTATCCAGTAAAGCCCTGGATGAAATGTGCAGAAAATCATTAACTATTTATACAAAGACACTAATTACAATAAAACAAGTTCATTGCCATTTAAACTATAAAGTGTGTGTATATTATCAGGCCAAACATTCAAGTGTGTGTAAACTTTTGATCAGGGCCATTCTGTTATCATTATGATTTAAAAAGGCTCAAACAATTATGTAAGAATAAATGGCTTCACCTGACCACTGTCCCTAAATAAAAGAAAAAATCTAAGCATGATCAGTGATATTTTCCCAAAATTGGTCAATATTTCATAAATTCTGCCAGTGTATGTAAACTTCTGGGCACAACTGTAACTTTCTTTCTTCTATATAACATTTTTGATTCAATGTGTTACAGAGCTGCCTCGTTAAAATTAAATCATCTTTATCATTTTAACAAGAAAAACAGGTCATCATAACAAGATGCATAATAGAAAAAATACTAAAGAATCAAGAAATGTGTTTGAGATGTAACACTGTATCTGTATCTCATAAAAATGGGATCCGCATGAATGTTTGAATAAATCATTCAAGTCTTACTGCTCTTACTGAGCAACCAGGATGTGGTTTTTATTGGTATGCAGACACTCTCCGTCTCTATCGAGGCAAAACCGAGCCCATCAGAAGTATTTGTCATGAGACAAGCACCTAAAATTATGAGAGAACTTGATCGCTATAACAAGAAAGTAGTTCTTAATAAGGAAATCACATTTTCTCATTATGATGGGAAACATTTTCTTGTTGAAAGGGAAGCTGCTTTTTTTTGTTATAACAAGAAAAGTGAAGGCAACTCTTTTTTTTTTTTTTTACTAAGGGTTGCAGTTCTGTGCGGCTGTAATTATACATAATGGGAAAAGACATTCTAATAAGGTCAGAGTTGGAAAATTGTGAAGCAGTCCTTTTTACCATACAGAACCATCACCTATAAATACTGTGTCCACAGGAGAATTACGAGTATTTTTACACTAACATGAAATAATATTACAGACCACCAATCTATAAGAGCTACAAGCAGTTTAGAGTCTCCTCTTTAGATGTGTATCATGACTTTTGGACCTAGTAAACACAACACCTGAATTTTAGTCTGACATGCTCACAGTGACAATATTAATATGCTGATGTTTAGCAGGCAAAATATTTGAAAAATAAAAAATTAAAAAAACTGATAGTAGCGTTAACGATGAAATGTTAAATGACACGTTTCACACTTTTTCAAGTGTGTCTTAAAACAACAGTCAGGTGTCCATATGAACCAGGGGTGCAACGGATCACAAAACTCGAGTGGTAGGCCTATCAGAGATTTGAGTCATGGATCAAAAATTATTTAGCTTTCCATATCTGTAAAACCCTCACAGCAAGGAACTTTTGCCCATGGTCTTAAATTAAAAACAATATTAAAGATGACCAATGTTTAAATAAAATCTTAAAATATATTAAATATTCAATGCTCAGTTGTTAAATTACATTGCAATATGAGGCATGATACCTTCCTCCTTTAAACATGCTACTGAATGAAACAGTCTGTGTCCACATCATCAAAACTTATGAACATGAACACACGTCTTGTCCTGCAGCTTGTTGAACGAGCCACCAA
The DNA here is from genome assembly GCF_963924715.1 of Thunnus thynnus. Classification (NCBI taxonomy): domain Eukaryota; kingdom Metazoa; phylum Chordata; class Actinopteri; order Scombriformes; family Scombridae; genus Thunnus; species Thunnus thynnus. The sequence goes on along the minus strand of NC_089533.1, from coordinate 3,068,523 downwards.
ACAAACATTCACCGCTGCAGCACATTCAACAGCATGTAAACATACCTGTAAATGTCACTTCGGACCTGTTAGATGCTGGTTTGGTCGCTGCTCTTCAAAATCCCTATTAGTGACGCGCTGTCTGTCCATGACTTGTAGCTACAGCAGTTTGTTTACTTTGTCTTCAATAAGACATTACATTTCGCAATTAATCCGCGGTTCACCTGCGTGCCGAACCGTGGGGGGCGATCAGTACGGATCACGGATCAACTACACCACTAATATTAACGGTTAAAGAGGTTTTCCTCGCTGTAATCATTCCTCCTGTTCATACTGGATATTAAAAGATCCTTCAAATGTGTTTTCAATGGAAGTGATAGAGGATAAAATCCACAGTGTGTCCACACAGTCATTTAAAAGTCTCTGTGAAGCTTCTATTCAGCTTCATCAGTCTGAGTTAGTCATATCAAGTGGATATCTGACACATTTACAGTCTTTTTAGCATCAAATTCCCTCTTTGTGTTTCCTCGGACAGTGTTTCCCTGTTGAGCTGTAGGTGGAAGTATAGTAACAAAAAGAGGCACTTTGGCACTAAAAAGACTGTAACGTTGACAGATATCTACTTGATTTGACTCATTTGGACCGAATTATTATTATTATTATTATTTGAATTATTTATTGTTATTGTAATGCACTTTTTTGCTGGACTGGCAAAGCAAGTGCTTAATAAAGTCCAACTTATTCAGAATGACCAAAACACATCACTTCCATTTTAATTTCTCTCCACTGGCTCCCAGTAAAACAAAGAATTGATTTTAAAATTTGACTTTTTGTTTTTTAAAACTATGAACGGCTTAGCTCCCTCCTACGTCACTGACATGCTCTCCGAATACACACCAGACAGACTCCTGAGATCATCAAGTAAAGGTATCCTCAGTATACCGAGATTTAATCTAATAATAATAATAATAATAATAATAATAATAATAATAATAATAATCATAACAATTATAACTTCTTATCCTACTCTCTTTATTGTAATACCTTCTTATCTTCTAGTTTTATTTGTTGCCTTATATGTTTTTATATATATAATATTTCCTTGTTTTAAATGTTTTTATCTTATATGTATTGTTCATGTAATGTTTTTGGCATGTATCACCTTTACCTTTTCTTTTTCTTTTGTTTTTAAGCACATGGAGTTTACACCTGCCGTATGAAATGTGCTATATAAATACATTTGACTTGACTCGGAGCTTCATGTTAACTTCTGATAAACTTTTAAATACATTTTTGCACATGTTTCATTTGGGCTCCTGACTGTTGTTTTTTTTATTGGTATTTTCCATTATACAAAATCATCTTGACATGTGGATACATATGCGATATGTTATCCTCATCCTCCTGCTCCCACATCCTCTCGTCCAGGGTCACACAAATCACAGAGAGACAAAGAATGAACACATATAAAAAGAGAAAAAAAATAATCGTAATAATAGTAGTAAAAATACATAAAAATGATAACAATAAAATACAACTCTATATCCAGAAAAATACAGTGCAAGTCAGGAAGGTGCTACCAGACACACACTTGACCAGTATATATAGGAAGGTGGCCTTTTTGCATCCCAGTTACACAACATGTCGCAGGGCCAGTAGAGGCAAATGCTCCTGACTGTTTTTTTTTTTTTCAAGACAGACTTGAAAAATTGTGAACCCGCCACCAAAGGGTTAGAAATGTCAACCTCATGATGCAGCTCAATATGGAGGGTTTTGTATGGAGGTTTTTAAGGGCCAAAACTAAATATACATAAATAATTGTACAATTAAATGGTTATGTAAATGAATAAATATATAAGTATAAAATAAAATACTTAAATTAAATGAATATTATATAATTGAATGCTTAATTTTCACCATAAATAAATAAATCACAAATTAAACGAGACATTAAATATATTAATGTTAAATTTATATATATATATATTCATTTGTATATAAGTTTATTTATTTACTTATTCATTTATTCACACATTTATTTATATATTTATAATTTTATTTATTTATTTATATATACCTTTATTTATCCAGCGAAAAAAAATATATGTGTCAACTTCATCTATCAAAAGTCAGAGGGTGGACTCTTCTCTGCAACTGCTGGTTGAACTTTAATCTACTGTTTTTCCCTAATTCAAGATGGCAGAAATTGGCCCCAACTGACACTGAAATTAATGAAGCTGTATTCACGGTCCAAGGCTTTAACCTGCCCGCTGACTTTTGATGGATGAAGTCGACACATTTATTCATCACGGTGGCCGACAAGGGCAAACATGCTGCAACTTAAGAAGACACGTGCAAATAGACAAAACACAGACAAAATTAAGAAAAGAACCTTCATCAGTTTGACAACACATGCACAGCATTTAGAAAATGTCACAACACAACACATTAACCAGCTTGGAGGACGACTTGTTTTGGTGAAAATATGGCTGTAGCTCGTTGTCTACCTCAATACGGTAGGAAAGAGGCCTCGTTTGTGTTTTAACGTTTCGCTTATGAGTTATTGACGTGTTCATCACTCTTAAGTGTCCTCTGGAAACGCTTCTGTTGTGGTTTCTGTAATGTGTTGTGTTTGCAGAGCGTGTTTTCTAAATGCTTCTAGTTGCAGCACATTTGTTCTTTTTGGCCACCATACACTATGTATAAATGAAAGTATATATAAATACATGAATAAAATTATAAATAGATAAATACATGTGTGAATAAATGAATAAGTAAATAAATAAATAAAAACACAAATAAATTTAACATTTATTTATTTAATGTCTCATTTAATTTGTGTTTCAGTCATTTACAGTGAAGCATTTTATATTATTTATTTATTCATTTATTTAAGCATTTAATGATATAATTATTTATGTATTTAAGTATTTAGTTTTGGCCCACAGACCATTAAAAAATTATGGACGTAGTCACTGTGACGTCACCTGTTGGTTTTGGGACTGCTGTTTTGAAGCCTCAAGTTTAGCGATTTGACTGTCGCCATCTTGGATTTGACCATCACTGTGTCTGATTTTTGTAGCTAGAAGTGTAAATAAATCAGCTGACATGTGGGGTCATTTTCTTATTGACTTTTGTACAATCTGACTTCTTTTCGCAACCAGTGGAGTCGCCCCCTGCTGGCCATTAGAAAGAATGCAGGTCGAAGGCACTTCCACATTGGCTATACTTTTCAGACTGGGAGCTACCCGCTTGTTTTGATCCTTTAAACCCTCAATAGATAGACACTGGACATAACAATGTCAACACTTTCTGTAGCAGCTACAATAAAAGGCTCTCAGTGTTTTGCATATAGAAAGCCTCTGATGTGAAACGGCAGGAGCGAGCGTTACATTAGCATTAAACATATACAAGACTATGAGTTTTCAGCCATGCTAGCAGCTCTGTTAGGCTGTACTATTGATGTTTTAAGGAGAACTGGATACCAGACTCAAGATGGCACCCTGTTCATTCCTATGAAAGTTGCTCAGTGGAGCCATGGATGATAAAAGCTGGGTAGGGGGCGAAAAATCCCCCTGCAGCCCATAAAGCATTTTTCCCATAGACCACCACTGTAACAGAGACTACTGTAAAACTGTTGACAACAAGGTCAATTATGACATTCAGGGACATTATTTTTATTATGAATTTTTGATCCATGGAAGTTTTATATTTGTAAAACTTTCCTCGAGCTGAGAAAAGCGATTTAAAAATCGGTGACATCATCACAATGTAAAGTCTATGGGGCGAGCGGGAACTCGCGGGCGGCTCCAGTGGGGGAAACACAACTGTGCATATTCAGTGGGCTGCACAACATGGAAGCAAATCTGGAAACTAGAAACTTTTTTTGGTGAATTGTTTCATTCCTGTATTATTTTCATTTGCAGTGATGTTTAGTTTATTTGCATGGAATCCTTCTTAAGTCTTTACACTTATAAATCTCTTTCCTACAGTGATACTGAGACCAACATGTACCAGTGGCCTGAAGATGACTCTACTCCACCTGTGGGGATGTTTTTCCTGGGCCTCTCAGCGCCAGTTGATGGTAGAAAGTATGTCATGTACCACGGCACCAGCAGAGAAAATGCTGCAGCCATCCAGGCCTCAGGTTTTCACCGTTCTTCAGATGGGATGCTCGGCCCAGGCGTCTATCTCAGCAGGAATCTGAGGAAAGCTAGCTACTATCCCGTTGATCACCCTGAGCATGACAAAGTCGTCATTAAGGTCTTGGTCAATGTGGGGAGAGTGATCACCATCAATTATGAGGGCCACCCACGTCAGAAGAACTGGCATGACCCCAGATGTAACCCGGTGTACAACACCGCCTGGATTCCTCCCAGGAGTGCGTTGTTGAGGGGTGATTTGGAGGTGTATTGCGTCTGGGATCCCAGTCGAATCACAGTCATTGATACCATCAAACCACGTCCAGTCCAACCCAATGACCCAGGGCCCCGTGGATATGGATATGGTGCAAGGGGCTACAAATGAGCTCTACGAGCTGTTACCAAACCGATTTATTTTGTATGTTCAAATATATTTTCATATATTTGTATAAAAAGGAAATGACATTGCATTTTGTTACTCTGTCATTGTAACCTGGAAAATAAATTGGTCAAATCTTAAATGGCTGCGTGATGGATAGATTTTATTTTGAGATATTCCCCCTTTGAAACATCTGCTACCATAAGAATACAATGGAAGTGAAAAGAATTTTGTTTATGATGCATGGAGCATTAAAAACACATTTAGAAATATTTAAAACAGCTTGCATTTCCAGAAACAGTTACTCTAAATAAATAGTGTCTATTTTAACAATTTAATCAATGTAACAGATAAAAATATCACGTTCCCTGGCAAATTATATAACTTTTAAAAAAATGTCATATGTGTAAATAAAGAAATGAAAGGAAACATGAAAGTGGTATAAACATGAGGGTTACAAATAATGAACAGATAAAAGTGCTATATAAATGCATCCATTTACCATTTTTCTAACCATTTAACTAACATGTATTGTATGTGTATCCAAAGCCTGATATATCTTATTCCACTGTGCCGTAGACCTCTGTTGTTGTCCAAAAACTATTAAAAACACATCAATGAGCCACACCGCTGTCCTGTGTTTGGAAATGCTCTCAATCTGCAGAGATTAGTTCTGTGTAAGGCAGACGTCACTGAGCATGTGTAGGAACAGAAATTTATGATGTATTTATGATGTATATTTCATCCTAACTCTTATTACTGTTGTCTTAATGTTGTGTGTTCTATGTTATCAATACTATAGCACTTTGAGTTGTAATTTGAAGAAGAGGTACGGTACAAATTAAATGTATTATTATTGTTATTATTAAAAACTGCTAGGCAACATACAAAAAACATCAAACAGCACAAATCATGTTTTATTGTTGGAATAGAGTAGAGAAGTGAGCTGGAGGTGTTGTTTCAATGAAAAAATCTTCCGCGTCTCCTGAAAAGTTTGCCTCGCCACAAAACATGAGCTGTGTCCCAATTACATATTACACACTAATTATAATCAGGTTTTGAGTGTGTGGTTTCTTCATACTGGAAAAGCAACTAAATTAAAGCATAAGTTCCCATTTTTCAAGTTTATCTTAATATATTCACATGATATCGGTCCCTGTAATTATTTGTCTTGTCAGTGGTGGAAGAAGAATGCAGATCTTTTACTTAAGTAAAAGGTTACTCTGATGTAACCCAGCACACTTCACTACTCTGTTCCTAGTGGTCACCAATAAAAACAGAATCGAGTCATAGATAAGTTAATGCAGCTTTAAGCCTACATTGTCTCTCATGGTTGTTTACATTCATTTGTGCCCGTCACATCATGTAAACCTATTTAGAGGTAAAGGCAGGTTCCTATAAGGTGAGGTGGAGGAACACAGAGAAGACGAGGAGATGGAAGAAGAAGAAGGGGAGAGTAGGTGAGCCCCCGCTGGTGGCTGGAGATAAGAACTCTCCCAGAGTCTGAGCCAGGAAGCTCTGATAGCGGCTCAGTTTGGTGAAGACCATCACCGGATCTGCTTGCGTTTGACTGGTGGTGTTTTTGTTGCCTGACAACACGGCTGCCTGGTACCAAGAGCCGTCTACTTGACACATCATCGGACCCCCAGAATCACCCTGAACAACCAGAAAAGACGGATAAGTTCAAGTCCAACATGTAGCTTCAAAAATAACTGGAGTGGACATTCAGTCACAGCATTTCATGAAACTTTAAAAAAAACAATATTTGCCTCTTTTTTTTCTTGTTGCAAATCTGCCTTTTGGTGAAATCAGCAAACATAAGATCAGTATCATGATATAATTTGAAAGTTAATTCAGGCTGTTGTTTACCTTTGGACAGAGTCAGACTAGCTGTTCCCCCTGTTTACATTCTTTGTGCTAAGCTAGGCTAACCGTATGCTGCATGTAGCTTCATATTTACTGTACAGACATGAGAGTAATGTTGATCTTCTCATTAAAATCTCAGCAAGAAGGTGAAGCATTTTTCTAGAAATGTCAAACTGTTATTTTAAAATGTTTTTTAAAAATAACGTGTTATTTCTGCCCTGCTTGTGACAATAGTGATGAATAGTTCTTTCCATCAAAACCACTAAAAATATGAATATTTTTCATATATGAGTGAAAAATTCATATCTTAAAAAAAATCCTAATTTTAGTAAATTTGGACAAGCCATTTAATTTCCATTTCAAACACTGTATAAGCTTTCCTCTAGCACCACCTTCAGGCCAAAATGTAAACTTTGTAGAGCTGCAATGATTAGTTGATTAATCAATCAGTCAATCAATGAATCTCTTTGAGTTATTTTTTAGAAAAAATGCCAAAAATTCCAGCTTCTTAAATGTAAATATGTTATAAATTCTTTAGTCGTATATGACAGAAAACTGAATATCTTTGGGTTGTGGACTGTTGATTCAGACAAAACAAGACATTTGAGGACGTCATCTTGGCCTTTGGGAAACAGTGATCAACATGTTCCACAATTTTACATTTCACGTTTTATAAACCAAACAACTAATTAATTAATCAAGAAAATAGTCGAGTAGTCCCCTCCGGTTACTTTCGTAGGAAACGGACACACTGACATAACATCAAACACTGTGTTGAGGCAGCTGACAGTGATGCGTTCACTGACCACTACGTTGGTTTGGCCCTTTTGATATCGGCCCCCCCATGGGCCAATCTTCTGTTTATGGAAGACATTCCGCATGCTAACCATAAGAAGATTGCTGGAACTGGTTCAGCCAGATTCTATCCATGATGTTCTATCTCTTGGACATGACAGGCTCCTTTTCAAGGTCTGTGCTCACAGGGGTGATTCAGGACATGTAAAAAGGGTGGTGTGAGTGTCAGCTGTGTAAATGTACTTTGTTACTTTCCGCCACTGTTTGAATCTCATTTTTAGGATGTTTAAAGTCCCACAAATACCTTGATGAAATAGAGAGACATACTGCACCATCAAATGGTATATATCAATCTGTCATTATTCACCTGTTCCAGTGTAAAAGATCCAGTACAAATGTTGTCACTGGTTGCTGTGTTCCCACAGTTTACCACCGAGGTCTGGAAGTCCTGCAGAACTTGTTCCACTAGAGTTGGGAAAAATAAGAAAATGGGAAAATGATGAAGGGAAACACCCAGATTTACCAGCATACAATGTCCTAAGTGTTTGACATGATAAAGAGAGCTAACGTTATTGTGTCAGTCTGTATGTGAAGGACTCACCCCCTCCTCGCCCAGAGCTCCAGCCAGCAGCCCAGCATGTGGAGCCCACAGTGAAGGTCTGTCCGTTGTCCAGGCAGATGGGCTGGATGTAGTTGGACAGGGTGGGCCGGGCTGCCAGACGCAGCACTGCTACATTAGACCCGGTCAGGGTGCTTAGGGTGATTTTTGCCACATTCAGTGTCACCTCAAAGGGGTTGACTCCATTCTGGTTCAAACGACCCAAGACCACAGTCCATTCAGATGCTGTGGGTGAACTGTGGGAGGAAAAATCGACTCAATTAGGACTGAGAAGAACTTGAAAACCAACAATGTGTTAGTCCGTCTGTCAATACTTTCTGAATTGATATATCAGGCTCACCTTGAGAAGCAGTTGGCGTTGCTCAGCACTGAGTCCACAGCCACCAGAGTCCCACCACACACATGACTTCCATTCTTCTGAAGGCTCGCCATCCACGGCCACATGCCAGCAGTTGCCACCGAGCTTCTTCCCGAAATACGTGAATTCATTGGGGCGCTACCGCAGACCACAGCTGGAGAGAAAAGCAAAATGCAGACAATGAAAGATTTCTTTAAAAAGATGATAGAAGATAAATCCATTATTTTCAACAATAAACATCCTTCATCCTTTATTTCAAATTCAGGCAGAGATCCAAAAAAAGATACCAAACATGTCAGGCTGACTTTTGGGAAAATTTATACAAAATGATGCACAAACATCTGGAATATTTCTGTTCTGTTAGAATAGTGCAGCCATAAAAAGCCTTTGGTTTGAATATTTCCCTCAGTGTAAAGATCATTTATCCTCAATGAAGAGGCGGAACAAACTGATACAGAATAGATCTGAAAATGTCACACAGTGTGGAAAAATGTCTCATCTCAAAACTTTCAAATTTAAGGATAAAAATCTGTCAGATCTGTTCACAAAGCCTGGACATGACAGTTACTCACGCTTGACTGTTGTTGGAGGGAGGGTGGTTGGAGGTGGCGGCAGGCCGGAACAGCTGACACTGAGGTCACTGTCAGTCCCAGTGGACGTGAAGGTGACGAAGCCTGGCTGGTCGCTGGTGATTTGGCTGTTGATCCAGGACTGATACTCGGACACTCTGGCGTAGACTGTTGGGAATTTAGGCTTCGCACAACCTACACCATGGCTCGCGATTCCAGCCTGGACCCAGACACTTCCTGTCTTTGTTACCATCGGACCACCTGAGTCCCCCTTTGAGGAGAGAAACATTCAGGAGTGGGTCAGGAGAAAAATCTTCACAGGAGGGGAAATCTGAGGGAAGCACAGGTGGTAAAATGATCACCTGACAAGCGCCCTTCCCTCCGGAGCGTAACCCGATGCAGATCATGTTGTCTGTGATTGTGTTTATAAAGCGATAGTCACAGAAACACTGTCTGTTCCCAACAACAGGAACCTCCACCTCCATTAGGTTTTTTGGGTAAGGAAGAGGAACTAAAGAGACACAAAATCAGTTTAATAAAAAGCACATATGATGACATACATTTTTAAAAGGAGTTGTTTTCAGAAGAATAGTCTGTAAACTCAATTTCTGTCATATTATCAGCTTATAAAGTAGTTGTTGCTAACATGTTAGCAAACAGTTGCTTATTTCCACATCCAGCAGTTACGGAGCAACATTATCATTCATTTGGAGTCGTGTTTCTGTCCACCTGGTGAATGTAAGTCCAATATTCACCCTCTTTTAGCTCAGTTTTTGCTCTCTACCAGCTCCTGAGGGAAATATCTGGCTCTTTAGCTGCTAAATGCTCCACTATGTTCACCAGCTAGTCTACAGCTAACTGTATCTGTTTGCCATTTGGTGCTGAGCAGATAGTGTACAGTGCCTATTTAGAGCTTCTTCTCTGAAAACAGCTGCCTGCTACAAAACTATGCTATGAGAGCGCTAAACAATGAGCTGAAACTCGCTATAAAGCTCCATAAAGCCGAGGGGAGCCAGTTGTGGTCCAGTATGCAACTTACAAATGTGTGATGTGGAAACTTGAAGCCCCCAGTGCACATACACTGAGAATAGACTTTACAGTGAAGTTGGAGACATCTTGTGTGAAACAGGAAAACTTTTGAAATGAAAAATATTTGCATATTCTTAGATTCTGGATTTTACTGTGAGGGAGAACAAGATGTGATTTTAAGAATTTCTATAGAGTTAAATGAACTTTTTTTTTGTGGAGAAACCATGACAGATACAAATTATTCAAAGCAGGATAAAATTTCAAATTTCATATCAAAATCTAGTAAAGTTTAGTTGGTAGTTTACAATGAAATTATGTGGGCACATTAATGCTCCTCTGATACATGAACCCTTTTGATTTTAATTACCTTTCATCTGGCATCATCATCAGTATGTTGTTTAATCTGTCCAATGCTTTGGTAATGTGGGGTGTGATAGTATTGTCACATGCAGATTATGATAAAAATATCACTATGAACTGTAAGTTACAGAAAGGTTTAATTGCTCACTAAGATGCATTTATGAATCTGAGAAAGCACAAGTAATAAATGTGCCCCACTTGCTGTATGACCTACCTCCAGATCCGATGTTGCCCCAGCCGGTGATCCAGGTGTCCACGCCATCATTGAAAGTGCTGTCTGAGGCTGCCAGGCACACTGGCAGAATGAAGTCGTTGAAAGTAACTGGTGAGGAGAGCTGCAGGAGGGCGATATCGTTGTCAAAAGTGCTAGGGTTGTAGCTGGGATGATTGATGATCTGAGAGACTGTCCGAGACACCTCGTTGGGGTTGTACCCCTCTTGACTCTGGAGACCGAGGACCACAGCCAAACCCAATGTGATGGTGCTGAAGATCAGAAGAGAAACAGAACAGCAATACGCTTCCGTAAAAATGAAGCATTGTCTGCCTGCAACCCTTAGTTCAACCAAAGATTTTTCTTCTAAACCTCTTGTTTTGTTTTATTTGAATAACTGTTGGAGACCTGATGAAATAAAACTACCCAGAATTTCTCAAGACAAAGCTAGAAAAAAGGAAACTAAATTTGAGCAGCAGAACAATATTTTTCTTCTTTCCTGTCCTGTTAATCATCTTGAGACACCTCAGATTCATCCTGCGACCCCTTGGAGGGGTCTCATGGCATGTTGTTTTCCATCACAGCTCTATTCTAACTACTCACCTTTTGAAGCAATGAGCAGCCGTCAGCACCCATTCTTTGTTAATGAGGGATCCTCCGCAGAAGTGAAATCCAAGTCTTTGCAGACTGACCTGCCAGGGCCAGCTGCCTTCAAGTGCCACCTCTCCTCCAACAATCCTGGTGTTGAGCACGGGCCGACCGCACACTACAGAGAGACAGACGATAAAAACACATAGTGAGCAATGCTCGGCCCTCCTTGAATTACCACTGTGGTTTCTGTCTGCAGGATTATAACCTTCAACTGTGGGTTAAAGATTATGATCCTGGGAGTCTGCTGGGAGGCTCTCAAGATAACAAGAGGTGAAACTATAATCTCATTTCAATATTAGTCTAAATGTTTCTTTACTTCTACTTGTTCTCTTAAATGATGGGTTCACAAATGTCCAAGTGTGTCTTAAAACAACAATCAGAAGCCCAAATGAAAAGTGAAATATGTTTTTCTTGCTGTAATTATTCCTCCTGTTCATACTGACCATTAGAAGATCCCTTCATAATGCACTTACAATGGAAGTGATGGAGGACAAAATCCACAGTCCTCCTTCTGTGCAAAAATGTATTTAAAAGTTTAAATGAAGCTAATATGAAGGTTCAGCGTCCAAATGAGTCAAATAAAGTAGATATCTTTCAACGTTACTACATCTTTTTAGTGCCGAAGTCCCTCTTTTTGTTACTATACTTCCACCACAGCTCAACAGGGAAACACTGTCCGAAGAAACACTAAGAGGAAATTTGATGCTAAAAAGCAAAAGGCAGACAATTACAGATTTTTTTTTAAGGATCAAAGGAAATAGGTCTATCATTTTAAACATTAAAGATTGTTCAAACCTGTAGAAATTTATTTTAAATTCTAGCAGAGATCCAAATGTGTCCAGAGATACCAAACATGTCAGGCTGACTTTTTCGAAAATTTGTACAAAATGATGCACAAACATCTGGAATATTTCTGTTCTGTTAGAATAGTGCAGCCATAAAAAGCCTTTGGTTTGAATATTTCCCTCAGTGTAAAGATCATTTATTCTCAATGAAGAGGCGGAACAAACTGATACAGAATAGATCTGAAACTGTCACACAGTGTGGAAAAATGTCTAATCTCAAAACTTTCAAATTTAAGGTTAAAAATCTGTCAGATCCATTCACAAAGCCTGGACATGACAGTTACTCACGCTTGACTGTTGTTGGAGGGAGGTTGGTTGGAGGTGGTGGCAGGATGGGACAGCTGACACTGAGGTCACTGTCAGACCCGTTGGACGTGAAGGTGACGAAGCCTGGCTGGTCGCTGGGGATTTGGCTGTTGATCCAGGACTGATACTCAGACACTCTGGCATAGACTCCTGGGAATTTAGGCTTCGCACAACCTACACCAAAGCTCACGACTCCAGCCTGGACCCAGACACTTCCTGTCTTTGTCACCATTGGACCACCTGAGTCCCCCTTTGAGGAGAGAAACATTCAGGAGTGGGTCAGGAGAAAGAGTCTTTGTAGGAGGGGAAATCTGAGGGAAGCACAGGTGGTAAAATGATCACCTGACAGGAGTCCTTCCCTCCGGAGCGTAACCCAGCGCAGATCATGTTGTCTGTGATTGTGTTTATAAAGCGATAGTCACAGGAACACTGTCTGTTCCCAACAACAGGCACCTCCACCTCCATAAGGTTTTTTGGGTAAGGAAGAGGTTCTAAAGAGACACAAAAACAATTTAATAAACAGCACATATGGTAAAATATACTGTGAAAAGGACTCATACCACTTGTTTTGTCCACTAGTTTCCAGCAGAAACAAGTCGTGAACACAACACTGACATATCATATAAGTTGATATGTTGAACTTGTTAGCAAACAGTTAATTATTTCCACATCCAGCAGTTACGGAGCAACATTATTATTCATTGATAATATCAATAATTACTTGTGGGTTTCCTCTGGGTTCTATTCTGGGTCTGTTTATTGTGTCAGTCTGGTTAAAGCTACTGGACGTTATGTTTTTTGTCCACTTGTTTTCAAAAGAATAGTCTGTAAACTCAACCTTTGTCATATTATCAGCTTATAAAGTAGTTGTGGCTAACATGTTAGCAAACAGTTGTTTATTTCCACATCCAGCAGTTGCGGAGCAACATTATCATTCATTTGGAGTTGTGTTTCTGTCCACCTAGTGAATGTAAGTCCAATATTCACTCTCTATTAGCTGTTTTCACTCTCTCTATATATATAAACTTAACACAAAAAGTAAGGCAATTTGTGTTTGGTAGATTATTTCTTTGTTTTAACAATGCTTCTTGGCAATAAATCTTATACCGTTGGAAGTTCTGTTTATTTCCCTTTTAAATGGTGCCACTTTTGTAAGGAACATGCATATCTGGGATGAGCAGCAGAGCTGAGTATGTGGGTTGCGCCCATGAAAAATTTGCCAAATCTTCTCTGCCAATGCAAAACTGCTTATCTTGCTGTTGCTATTGACTCTTGTTTTGAGCTTCTGCTACCCCCAATGGTACCGCCCTGTGAGCATGGGTCCTGCTACAGTAGTCAGTAGGTGTCTGCTCCAAGAATCAGCACGCCACGTTTGACTGATCTGGATAGGGCCTGTGCGATAGGGCAACTTCAAGCTGGTGTTCCGCTAAACCAAGTTGCGGCATTATTTGGAGTGAGCCCTAGTACCATCTCCAAAGTGAAGGCCAAGTTCCATATAACGGGGGATGTCAAAGACAGGCCGTGAAGTGGGCGTCTCAAGAAGACGACACCCCAAGAAGACCGTTTCCTCACCCTGTCAGCACTTAGGTACCGTAGGCTGTGTTCTACAGATTTGCAGTCAAGGTTTGCAGGACGATATGGCCAACAGCTCCCTGCCCAGACAATCCGGAACAGACTGCACGCAGCCAATCTCCGGTCTCATATGGCTGCCAGGAGGCCTGCCATGACTGCCCTTCATCATCAGGCCCGTTTGCGCTGGTGTTGGCAACACGTGCACTGGAATCTGAACATGTGGGGGAATGTTATGTTCAGCAATGACTCAAGATTCTGCCTACGGCAGTTGGATCGTAAGGTCAAAGTGTGGAGAAGATGCAGAGAACGCTATGCTGATTGCTGCACCGATAGAGTAACATCTTTTGGTGGAGGCAGTGTGATGGTGTGGGGCGGCATCTCCCTCACTGGAAAAACGAGGCTTGTCATCATTGGAGGCAATCTTAAAGCAGACAGATATCGAGATGAGAGATTGCAACCAGTGGCAATCCCATATCTCCACAGTCTGGGATCTCTATCCTCCAAGATGACAACACTCGCCCCCATAGAGCGGGGTTTATCAGAGACTACCTCCAGAATTTGGGAGTGGAGAGGATGGAATGGCCTGCCAGCAGTCCTGACCTCAACCCCATTGAACACTTGTGGGATCAGCTTGGGCGTGCTGTTTGTGCCAGAGTGACCAACACAACCATGTTGGCTGACTTGTGACAAATGTTGGTTGAAGAATGGGATGCCATCCCACAGCAGTGTGTGACCAGGCTGGTGACCAGCATGAGGAGGAGGTGCCAGGCTGTTGTGGCTGTGTATGGTTCTTCCACACACTACTGAGGCTCCTGTTTGTTAAATGAATAAATTGTTAAATTGCCAATATGTCTTGTTTCTTCAAACTTCAATCATCCAATCCACCAAACAAGAGTCAATGGCAGAATAAGCTGTTTGGCATTGGCAGAGAAGATTTGGCAAATTTTTCATGGGCGCAACCCACATACTCAACTCTACTGCTCATCCCACAAATGCATGTTCCTCACAAATGTGGCACCATTTAAAAGGGAAATAAACAGGCCTTCCAACGGTATATGATTTATTGCCAAGAAGCATTGTTACAACAAAGAAATAATCTACCAAACACAAATTTCCTTACTTTTTGTGCTAAGTTTATATCTATATATATATTCTTATATTCTGCCTTGATGCGTTTTATGCTCTATGTTAAGCACTTTGAATTGCCTTATGGTTGAAATGTGCTATACAAATAGACTTGCTTTGCCTGAGGGAAATATCTGTCTCTTTAGCTGCTAAATGCTCCACTTTGTTCACCAGCTAGTCTATAGCTAACTGTCTGCCGTTTGGTGTTGAGCAGGTAGTGTACAGTGGCTTTTTAGAGCTATTTCTCTGAAAAAAGCTGCCTGCTGCAGCCAGAAACGGCACTAAAAGAGTGCTAAAGAGAAAGGGAGTTAACCTTTCATTATGGGAGGAGTGTGAATCGGAATAACGTTCTGACCTAAGCCTTAACAATTCCTCCTTGTGTGAGCAGAGATTTAACTCCGCTGAGTGCAGGTCTTCTAAATAGCGCATGGCTTTCTTATTGGCTGTCTGAACCTTGTGGAGGAGGCAAGCATTTTGCGCTCTAAGGAAATCTACCTCCTTTTCTAGGGCTGCTTTGCTCTGACAGGCTAGGCTGGTTTGCCTGTGGAAGTTAAAAGCAAGCATAACAATGGGTCTTTGGATGCGGTCTGTGCATCATTTCTGTCCTTGAGTAGCGAGTCTATCTCTTTCCTGCACTCACTGAAATTCAACCTGCTGATGAATTCTGGGTAGCCAGGTTCTAGGCTCTGTGCTAGGGAAGAAATAATATAATAAACTGCTCTACACAGGGGTTCTCCATTGTTGTATCTGGAGTGGAGGGCTATGGCTATGGTGTTGCATGGCAGACACTTTGTAGAGTAGTTTGGGCAGTACAATAGCCTAACCAAACAATGTTGTGGCTTACACTATGAGGAGTTGCTTCCTGTGGAGGAGGGGTAGCTATAGCACCATCTAGTGGCTCACAACAGATTTCAACATGCACTAACTGAGATGCAAAGCAGTATCAGTCAGAGGATTGTTTCTTAAAGTTGACTCAGGCTGGAATGCATGGCAGTAACAGCTAGAGGGTAACTTCTAAGTTTCACAGGGCTGATAGCACGCTGTGGCTCTATCTCACAGGCTCTATTTCTTACTCAGGCTGGAATGCATGGCAGTAACAGCCAGGTACAAGCTCTCTATGTGTCACAGGGCCGGTGGCACACTGTGTTTTAATTAACAAGGGGAGCACTTGAATTAACAACTAATTCTGACAGCTTGACTGGACGGCATGGAATGTGTGCTATTCGAATGCCGAACCAAAATTCTTACACTTCCTACAGAGTAGGTTGAACCTGAGTGGCTAGCGGTAACAGCAATCTCTTAGTTTAACACTATGAGGGTTTAAAGTGGTAGTTAACAACAACTCAAGATTTGGGCTACCAATTGCTTTAGCTAAAATTGATTTGAAAAAATCAATTCTCCCAACACTTTACTTGTTTGTAAGTACAGCTAGATATCTTCTCCTGTAGCAGACTGGTCGTGTTAAATATAAAGATTTTTGGATAGTCTAAAGGTTTAAGATTCCAGAATTTTGGTACTGGCCAAAATTATGCTGAAATTAATATTGCCAACAATACTCTGCCTCACACGGGGCACCATTTTGTTGGGCCGTGGCTACGAGTTTGGCTATCAGCAATAATTAACGATTATCAAAGATAATCGCTAATTATTAAAATCAATAAAATTATTAATAAGAATTAATAATAATGGGGCACTACCCTGGACTCAGGGAAAAGATAGCCAATTCAGTCTCAAAGTGTACTAATCTATGAATTTGGGACTTTGATTAATAATTAATTTAATAACTATAAACAAAATCACCATATCAGAAATTAGTTATGGTTAAAGGATTTGGAGTTCTTTACAGAGCAGAGATTGGCAAAACTCATTCTTGTGCAACATTAAAACAGACAACAGGTATATCAAAAAAGCCTATATACAAGTGTGAGTGTGTATGTGTGTGTGTGTGTGTGTAAGGAAGAAAATAGCAAGATGGCTGCAGTCACCTGGTGACTGAGCACATGGCATGCCGACAATTTGGCTGATAAAGGGAACTACAGAGATAAAAGGCTAAACCATGTGGTGTCTTGAACCACATGTGCTGCCTGAACCAAAGTTTGCCAAACTAGGTTTTAACCTCTTAACTATGTGGTTCTCTATTCAAGGCCAATTAGTGTATGCTAAAGCTGCCAGGTTAAAATGAGGTTAGTTGCATGCAAGGCCTAGTTACTGGATGTAACATGTGTTAAGCATGCTAACATTAACCTAGCAGTGTGGCTATGCAGTAACCTGACTATAAGCAACAAGAACATCACAACAACAGTTCAATATATAACCAAATCAATACACGTACAGTACATTGTTTGAGTTACATTCTTGCTTAGCCGTACTATGCTTCACTGTGTTGCTAGGCTATGCCCAGTTGTAACCAGTCCATGAAGGAAGAGATGCTTTGTGGTGTTCTGCTTTGCAGGCTCTTGCGTCTTCTGCCGTAAAGAAGACTGTGTGTGTCTGCTGTGAGCAGGTCACACAAGAGAGCAGAGAGCTGCTCCAGCAGCTGCTGGAGGTGTGAAAGAGCAAGCAGCTGCTCCTGCAGCTGAAGGAGAAAGAGAGCAAGGAGCTGCTCCTGCTGCAGCTTGTGAAGAAAAGAGAAAGATAAGAGGGGAATCTCTAGTTTTGATAACCTGGATCCATGGGTGGAGCTTCGCAGTTGGGGTGCAAACCCCCAGGGCTCAGGTTTCTTGGAGTCTTGAAATGTCTGGTAAACTGTGGTCCACATGTAGTCCCAACAGTTATAGTTAGTTAATTATCATTGATAATTGATAATTATTGCAAATAATCAACTGTGCTCCTCACAGATCCAACAGTTGTTCCCCGAATTATTGATTGATATTAATAATCTCTTGATTTCATAATTCATAATTATCATAGATAATATATATATAAATTAATACTAATAACCAAATGCACTCCTGCCTGTCCCAACACAACTTACACAAGTGTGATGTGGAAACTTGAAACATCCAGTGCACATACACTGAGAATAGACCTTACAGTGAAGTAGGAAAACTTTTGAAAAGAAAAATATTTGCATATTCTTAGTTTCTGGATTTTACAGTGAGGGAGAAGGAGGAGATGTAATTTTAAGAATTTCTATCAAGGTAAATGAACTTTTTTTGTGGAAAAACCATGTTAGACACAAATTATTTAAAGCTGATTATTTTGATATCTCCTAAAACCAGTGTCGTAGTACTCAGTCCAGGACTTGGACTTTGGTGACTCAACTCAAACTCAACTCTGACTCTTCTTTGGTGTTCTTTCGGACATTGCCTAAAACATGTCTGGAGGGAATCTTTAATTTTACTGATATCTGTCAACCTGTCTCATGTCAATCATAATGTTTCTGGTGACCTCTTTCCTCTTATGCCACAATAAGGACAAAATTTCAAATTTTATTTCAAAATCTAGTAAAGTTTAGTTGGCAGTTTACAATGAAATTTACTGAACACATTAATGCTCCTCAGATACATGAACCCTTTTGATTTTAATGATCTTTCATCTGGCGTCATTATCAGAACTTAATACTATAATACTTTTGTAACGTGGGGTGTGATAGTATTGTCACATGCAGATTGTGATAAAAAATATCACTACAAACTGTAAGTTATGCAAATTTTTCATTGCTCACCGAGATGCATTTATGAATCTGAGAGAGCACAAGTAATAAATGTGCCCTAGTTGCTGTATGACCTACCTCCAGATCCGATGTTGCCCCAACCAGTGATCCAGGTGTCCACGCCGTCGTTGAAAGTGCTGTCTGAGGTTGCCAGGCACACTGGCAGAATGAAGTCGTTGAAAGTAACCGGTGAGGAGAGCTTCAGGAGGGAGATGTCATTGTCACTAGTGCTAGGGTTGTAGCTGGGATGATTGATGATCTGAGAGACTGTCCGAGACACCTCATTGGGGTTGTACCCCACTTGACTCTGGAGACCAAGGAGCACAGCCAAACCAAATGTGCTGGTGCTGAAGATCATAAGAGAAACAAAGCAGTGCAAAGACATGAAGAGTAGGGCTGCAGTCAAGACCACTTCAGTCAAGCAGATACAAATCCATTTAAGACCATGTCGCAACAGGGAGATATAATTCCCATAAATCAGACATTTATATCCTCAAATTACAATCAATCTCAATTTACTGAGTCCTACCCTCAAATTACATAAACTGGTCCCTAAAATGAATAAAAAAAACTCTTGGTAGAGTGCCCCTTTTGTCACTTAGAGCAGACGTTCTTATCCTTTTTGGCTGGTGACCCCTCAAAATGTACAGAAGTGTATTGCTGCCACACCAGAAAATGAAAAACAGATCAGTATCACGTTATAACAGGAAAAGTTTATTGTTAAAACAAGATGTTTTTCACGTTATAACAACATATTTTCATGTTATTACAACATACAAATGTATCACGTTTTAACAATATACTATTTATCTTGTTATAATGTGAAATGTTTCATGTTCTAACAAGATAAATAGTATATTGTTATAACAAGAAAAGTTTCTTGTTATAATGTGAAAAGTTTGTATGTCATAATAAAGTGAAAATATCTTGTTATTATGTGTAAAATATCTTGTCATAACAATAAAATTTCACGTTATAATATGATACTGATCCATTTACTTTTCTGGTGTGGCAGCATAGGCTTCTGTAAAAATAACACATTGTGTGCTTGTAATCCTTAGTTCAACCAAAGATTTTTCTTCTTAACCTCTCGTATTGTTTTATTTGAATAACTGTTGGGGGCCTGATTTAGTAAAACTCCTGAGAATTTCTCAAGACAAAGATAGAAAAAAGGTGTCCTGTACTGTCAATCAGGACAGGAAAGAGACCCCTCAGATTCATCGTTCGACCCCTTGGAGGGGTCTCATGGCATGTTGTTTTCCATCACAACTCTAGTCTAACTGCTCACCTTTCGAAGCAGTGAGCAGCCGTCAGCACCCATTCTTTGTTAATGAGGGATCCTCCGCAGAAGTGAAATCCAAATCTTTGCAGACTGACCTGCCAGGGCCAGCTGCCCTCAGAGGCCACCTGTCCTCCAACAATCCTGGTGTTGAGCGCAGGCCAACCGCACACTACAGAGAGGCGGATGATAAAAACACAGAGTGAGCAATGCTCGGCCCTCCCTGAATTACCACTGCGGTTTCTGTTTGCAGGATTATAACATTCAACTGTGGGTTGAAGATTAAGATCCTGGGAGTCTGCTGGGAGGCTCTCAAGATAACAGAGGTGAAAGTATAATCTTGTTTCAGCAATAGTCTAGATGTTTCTTAGATGTTTCTTTCTTCTTCTACTTGTTCTCTTAAATGATGGGTTAGGGTTAGGGTCAGAATCAGATCAATCAGAAGCCCAACTGAACAGTGAAACATGTTTTTTTTTACAGCAAATATGAACAACAATGAAACTTTCATTTCTATCCGACAACAAGTTTAAAATGTCACAGCTGACAGGGGGAAGGGAAGTAAACAAGTGGAAACTTTGACTTACCATCTAGTTGTGAGTGAGACTCTGAAAAACAGACAACAAACAGCTCTTGAAACAACAATTCAGCATTTATATTCACTGATACTTTGTGATATATTGACAGATGATATGCCAATGAGGGGATGTTTGTAATGATCACAATATTGACTACTAAACTGTAGTTTAAGTGCCCTCTAGTTTGCCCCTAGGTGTGATAAAACATGATGCCATGATGAGTGCCCTTTCAATGAATATATACATGGTGAAGTGCCCTTCCAGTGAAGAACATGAGATACTTTGTTGATAAGATGCCCTTATGATGGAGTAAACTGGCTATTATAGTAGAAATTAATGTATGCTGACCACCAGGAAAATAAAGAACCCTTAAAAACATGTTGTAGGTGTTGTAGCTGACATTGTTCCATTCAGTTGGCCGTAATACAGTACTACTCACTAGTTTGCTCAGCTACACCCCCTTTCTTTGGTTCTGTTGTCTTTGGGTCAGTGCAGTCTGAGCTGCTCAAGACCCAGCTTACAAACAGATGTGGAGAGGGAAGGTTCTCTGTTCTTCTGCTGTTGTCCATTGAGAGGGATGTCCAAATGGACTATAACAAAGTTATTGATGAAATAAATGAAATAAACATCAGAGATGCCTGGCCACAAGCAGGTACTGCAAGTGCTACTTACCATGGTGCGACAACCAGTTCCTCCTCTTGACAGTATTGTTAGTAGGGTGATCGGAATATTGTTGGGAACCCTTCTGCATCTTCAGCAGGTATCTCAGGGTCGTTTCGCCCCTTAGTCTGTATGACTCGTCTTAGTGGAGCAGCGAAGACTGACTAGCCTTCACCTGCAGAAGGGTTCGCAACTACAGTCAACTACTCTCATCAGCCACAACCACTTTGAGCTGGTCTCAGCTGCCACAGCAATCTCCTTAGTGGCTTTCCTTAGTTGTTTGGGTTCCAAACCGATCTTCTGCAAGAAAAAGCGTACTGATGTTGCTGGGAAACCACGGCAGCCGACGTCCATGGGGAATATGGCTGCATGCCATCCTTTGACAAGAGCCTTGTCAATCAAATCCTTTCTTCAGTTTGTGAGGGATGGTTAGCCTGTCCTCCCAGGGCACTGTGAGTTCAGCTACTAAGATGGTTTTTGTGCTCCTGGATAACAAAACCATGTCTGATCTTAGTGAGGTTGCTGCCACCTCCTGCAGGTAGACAAGTTTCTTATTCAGGTCCACATCTCCCAGTCTGATGCCCAATGCAAAATGGAGAGAGGGTTCTTGGCAGTTGTTCTTGCCCTAGGAGCCTTGTGATCTTCCCTTTGGAAGTTAATAACTTCAGTTGGTGATGGCTGGTGTTTGTCAGCTTTGACCCTCTGCAGGTCTGTCCATTTGGCAATTTCTGTAAGGACCTTGCTGTGCCTCCACCTGTATCGACCTTCTCCCAGTGCTTTAGGGCATAAAGATGGCTGCTCCACATTGCTTACGGGATGGGTCTTACACTTTACACAGATCTTAAGGTTGTTTGGGGTTGGCAAGAGGTCGGCCACAGCACACAGGAGGATGGTCACCTTGCCCTGATCGGTATCCCGGAGTTCCATCCAGGACAGTGATCACTCAAAAGTCTGATCCCACTGCATCCACTGTTCCTGTCTGAAGAGCCCTGCCAATATCATGTGGTGTTCCTCTTCTGCTGCCTCTCAGACCCTCTACACCATGAGTCCTGTCTTGCCTTCGGTGTTGGCCTTGCTCCATCACTTGGTGTTGTAGTTTCCAAGTCCTAGCCGTCCTTAACAGACCACCTCAACGATCTCTTGGGGTTTCCATTAGGCTTCTGCTTCTCTCACTGCTTGCTGGGACTTCCACTTTGTGCCACACTTGATGGTCTTGTTGGCATGTCTGACTTTCCCATCCTCAGACAGCAGCGGTGTGCTGACTACTCTTGCCTTGGTGGCTTTAAAATCTTCCACCACCTATGAAACTGGTAAGCGGAGCTTGGCGGTCTTACTGTACAGGTTGACTGAGCTGAAAGCTTGGGGGGCACCCAGCCACCTCTGAACAAATTTTCTGCACAGTCTCTCCATTGTGTACACTTGAGTCATGGGAAAGTCATATATCAGGAATTGCCATTGCAGTCTGATTAAGATGTCATACTGGAAACACCACATCTTGAACCTTCCAAGCAGCTGGTTGTTGTCAATCGCCTTGAGCCAGGTGTTTAGTTGAGCCATAGTGTCTTTGGGGTTGACACTGTCCTTCAGTGTGCTGTCACAATTCTTTCCAAGGCATCGGATTCCTTTTTCTTGGATTGTTGGAATCTTGGACCCTTGAGTACTAGAGATGTTTTTGGTCATCTTCCCTTTCAGATACTGGGGCCCCTAGATTTTCCTGGGTTGAACTGCATTTGTGACCATGCCCCCATCTTCTACAGTGAACTTAAGACCCACTGTGTTCCTTGGATTGATGGGGTCATTACAGTAATATCATCCATGAAGGCTCTGCAGACCGGATGTCTTGTATCATCATCCACATTTGTCCCCTACATTGCATTCCTCCCACCTTCAGAAGTAGGTTATTGGCAGCCACAAACAGAACGACAGATAATGTGCATCCTGCCATGATGCCCTTCTCGAGCCTCTGCCATTTGGTGGTGACATTTCCCATGGTGAAACTCATCTTCAGCGAATCCATGTGTGACATCACAAGCTTAATTACTCCTGATGGTACTTGGTACTGCTCTAATGCATACTGGATCAGCTTGTGGGGTAGATTTGGGTAGGCTTTGGCGAGATCTAGCCATACAAGGGAGAGTGCAATTTACAAACTCATGGCCAAAAGAATTCTCCTTTTATTTCACCAACCTTGCTTCTCGCTTCCCTGACAAGACGGCTCAGAACAGCTAATTCTCAAAATGTCAATAGTTCCTTGTTTTTACTACAGATGTGTTTGAAATAGTGAAATAAACATTTAAAATGTTAGCCATTCCCTGTGTTTTATTTTAGAGATGTTTGCTAAATAAATGTTTACAAAGTAAATCCTTTTTAAATACAGAGGCATTGTTTTCCTTATGTAGATTCTGAGTCACTGTGTAAAATGTTCATCTTAATTGGAGATGTTTTACCAAACATGCATCGTTCTTCTCTGCTGATGGGACCCACTGAATGTGTCAGGTGTCCTTTATATGTTTTCTCCCCTGCCTTTCAGTCCACCACTGGGAAGGTTTATAAACTTTTATACCATTTCCCAGAGCTATTTGTTGTTGGTAAAATGTCTGGAATAAAGTTTGGTCTTTGTCTCAAAGATTTTTTGTCACTAATAAAATGAAATAAAAGTTGTGCATCTTTCCAAATAGTATTCAAAGGATTCAAGCAGGATGTTTAAGACCTTCATACTGATGATGTTTTTTATTCATTTTTGGGTTTTTTTGGCTGTGATTATACCAAGAACCAAAATAAATGAGGTTATACTGGAAGAGGGAGGACACGTTTTTGTGATTAATCTAATTTTTGTTTCCAGCTCAACACTATAACCATAACATTTCTGTTTTATCTGTTTTCATGAATGATGTCAAAAACATACTGAACATTGCAAACTGTATTAAACAGTTAAAAATGTAATTAAGGTAATAGTGCTATTAATATGAGGGCAATATTGGCAAGATTTAGTCATCAATGGACACAGCTTGTTAGTTTGAGGGAACAAATAACTAAAAAATACAGACAAGTCTTCTTTGAACAAAAAAGATTTTAAAACTGTATGTCTTCTCTTTTCTTAAATTTCTCTGTTCATTTTTGCTCTGGCATCACTTATTTTTCTTAATTTGAATATTTATTTGCATATTTTTTTATCTTTTATCTTTAATTACCTGTATATGTAGTTGTCTATCTTCCGCCCTGACATTATGTTCTGCTATTGTTACATAATAAAATTATAATCAAAGTTCATTTGGCGGAAGACAAATAATCAGAGAGAGAAAAGTGCCAGTGGAGCCACGCCCAAGGTTCAGTTGTTAGACTTACAGTACATATGAGGTTTATTAATGAACATATGGGCTACAGGGGGTTTTGAGTGTTAAAATTGGAATTGAATATGAGTTTCATTTAAGTAAACATGGAGTTAAACAAACAAACAAAAATGGTTTAGTCCGAAATTCAGAAGAGAGTGACAGAACCTGCAGAGTCAGCACATTTTTGACGGTAAAAAATGCACAAAAAGTGTAATTACTGTCTTTTAAAAAAGAAAATAGTCATAAAATGAAAATACACTGGAGACCAGGGTCTGTGTCCTGAGTCCTGTGTGTGTTTGAATTTAGACAACAAAAGCAAATGCTGGTGAAAAATGGTGATTTTTGGTTAAATGTTAATAAACGCGTCGTGTCTTGTGCTTCATGTCATTACAGACTTTTTCTGTTTTAAACAAAGACCATGATCTTTCTCTGACCTTAACCAAGTGCTACTGCCAGTCTCCATCCATAAAACATGTAATCCTAAGTGTTCAAAGAAATTTAAACTGGATAATGTAAAAAGTAAACTGTCATCATGTCAAAAAAATCCCCAAATTCCTAGATTCTCCAGAACCTCAGGACATGAATACAGTATAATAGTTTGATTTATAGGGACTTTTTATGTCCGTGACAGGATGAATGACAGCTATTTGCTAAGCAAATAAGCTAAGCTGAAGCATGAGCTGCGGCTTCCCTCACATCATTATCTGCTTTAAATAGTATGTTATCATTTCATCTTTTAGCCCTCAGAACAGAGTTCAGTACAAAATAATTTCAGTTTGTTGTTTTTGTCCTCTAGAAATGTTTTATCTTCAAAATGTTTGGACTTCTGCCCTGATTTGATCAATTTTATTATTGTGAAGCATTAATACCCAGTGGTGGAAAGTAATTAAATAGATTTACTCAAATACTGTACTTTAACCTTTTTTTTTACTTTGTACTTTTTCTTCACTCCAATTCAGATGTAAATGTTGTACTTTTTACTGCACTACATTTAATTCACAGTTATAGTTACTGGTTACTTTTCAGGTCAGTATTTTATACATAAAACATATCATCACAATTTTAACAGTAAAGTTGTTAAACATTAAAATGCTGCTTAAAATGTACATATCAATGAATCAGTATTAATATTTTAATAATATATAATTAATACATATAAATCTCTAGATGGGGCCATTTTGCATAATGAGTACTCTTACATTTGATACTTTAAGTACATTTTGCTGCCAATACTTTAGAGATTTTATTGTGGTATTTCTAGTTTTACTTAGGTAAGAGATCTCAGTAATTCTTCCACTTAACGTGTTAACTACTCATGTTAATGCGTTAATATTTTAACACTGACAGGGTCTGCTGTGTACTTTTACTTTTCTTGAGTACATTTTACTGAATGCAGGATTTGCATTCCTATTGTGTTACAGTTATATTTACTTAATTAGATGATTTTATTTCCTTCCTATTGTTCAGTATAAATGTCATTAGTTCAGGTGTGTGCAGGTGAAGAGGAAGCTTACCTTGTATCAGTAGAGTCAGCAGAGTTGCCACACAGATCACTTTGTAGAGAGCCATCACTGTACATTAAGTTCATATCAGATCTGCGCCGGCATAAATAAGCTTCCTTTATATTCCCTCCCTCAAACACATCCCCCTCTCTCTGTCTCTCTCTGGCAAGCAGTGTTACCTGCCTGACAACCAACACATCCTTGTAATTAAACAACCACATAGGTCGATTGTACATGCACTCCAGAATGACTCATAGGAGTGTTTTCTGATACGCCGCCTCTATTAGGCACAAGCATAGATAGACCTCAAAGGAGGCTTAAACAGCTGCTGTTCAGCCTCCTAGAAAGAGCCCTTTTTCTGGTGTGCTGCAGCAGCAACACTGGGTATCGAGCCTTTTTATGATGAAAGAGCGCAAGCACACAAAATTGCACGCATACTCATGCATAGGCAGTTGACTGTCAGCATGAGTCAGTCGGTGTGATGAATTACTTTGAGGCAGACATCATGTATGTGGCCAAACAAGTTATACATTTTCATTGTAAATGTTCATTTTTGTTTTATATTGATATTGATGTGCTTTAGGAATTGCTTGACACTAATTGGCAAGTAGGGTGTATCTGTGCTTGAACTATTTATCATCTCAAAATGTGCCAACTAATGAAGATTTTTAACTAGGTCTGGGAACAAAGACCATGCCTCAAACACATCCTGTTTCCACACAAAAAACATTTAGCAGACCTTATCCATTCCTTTGTCTCAGTTTTCACATGACCTGTTTGATGAGGATCAGCAAACTCCTGAAGTCCGGAGTCCTCTCCATCTCCTGACATCCAAACTTTTCTGCAATCTTAGTTGCACTCAGCAATTCACATTCCCCGGAGCTCTCAGCTTTCATCTTCCAACAACGCCAACGTTGCCAAGCCTTTGCCTTCCAGCAGCTTCAGGGGAACACCTTGCCTTCGGCATTTGAGGGATATCAGCCATTCCAGCCACCTCCGACTCACTTGATTTCCAGGAGCTCAAACGATGATGGGCGAAGCCACCACAAATTCACCCTGCCAAGGGTCTGACCGTACCTCACCTTCAAACATCTGAGCGGACCATTTCCCACTTGAAGCGAGTACTCAGTCAGCAAAGCATTTCTCTTCATCTCTATGACAATAAAGCAAAATTTTTCCAACTGTTCATGCACTCGCAGAGAAAACATCACTCTTCCTCTCCGAGATTCTGGATCACCTCCAGGTTCCCAGCATCGCATCTGCGGTGATGTCAACGACGTCACAGCGCGTCCTACGGCTGAAGAAGCCCAACATTCCACACCAGCCCTCTCAGAGGGCCACATTGTATCCTGTGCAAGCTCTCTCTCTTTCAGAGCTACCTCATTCCTCTTTCATTTTCCCTCAGGCTTCACAAACAACCTGAGCACATACATCCCTCCATCCCAACATCCTTTCCTCTTGCTCTTACTTTCCTGTCCCATCTTTTTTGGACACCTCAGCTCTTCCCACCTCGATACCAGCTATCACAGCCACACAGACTGCACCCACAACAGCGATCCATGGTGGTGCCATTAGCGAAAACCCCTTCTCCTTCTCTTTCTAGTTTTCTTTCTCCCTCCCCCTCACTCTTTTCTGAATTGTGGCATGTGCGGTGCACCATCCCATCCTGCCCCATCATCTACTCCCACCGCTCCAAACAAACAAAGCCCCACTGTGTCCCAAAGGCATGGATAAGAGAGGATATCAGTCCTCTGCCAGGGCAGGAAGATCTTCTGTAATAACTTAACTCCTGTTCCTTCTGTGGAATGGCCCATGTAAGTCCAGCTTGTCCTCATAAACCAACTAAGCACAGCTTATGTAAGTAACTCAATGCTCTAGCTACTGCCTTAAAGAATCACCCAGCCAGTTTGTTACTTCCTCATCCAAGGTTTTACGCATGGCTTCCACCCAGGTTTGCAGGTTATTCCCAATTCCTCCTACACATGCCACACTTTGCAGTCACCCATCTCTGAGCCTGGAATAGGAGGGAAATTGAAACTTTTTGTCCCCCCGCTTTCAGGTTTTATTGTAAGTAGTAAGTGCCCGTTCAAAATGTGCCTGTTCGGAATGGGCCAATTTCTCAATACCTAGAGAGAGTTCTGCCTGTTCCCTAAATGCCTCTCTTGCAGACTTTCAGCAGACAATACAATTTGCTGATGCTCACTAAATGCCAGTGGTGCAGGCTATCGGTAGACACTACTATTTACTAATGTTCCCTCAATGCCTCACAAGCAGGTTATCAGTAGATGCTACAATTTGCCAATGCTCCCTAAACACCTCACACACAGAATATCTGGAGGCCACAATTTTGAGTTGATTGGAAGTTGATCGGATGAACTGTAGTACCTGTTCAAAATGTGCCTGAGAAATCAATCAATTAAGTAAGGAAAAACTCCCCTTTAACGGGTAGAAACCTCAAGCAGAACCCGGCTCTTGGTGGGCGGCCATCTGCTTTGACCTGTTTGACCTGGGTTGAGAGAGAGAAAGAAAG
Source organism: Thunnus thynnus (assembly GCF_963924715.1). Taxonomy (NCBI): domain Eukaryota; kingdom Metazoa; phylum Chordata; class Actinopteri; order Scombriformes; family Scombridae; genus Thunnus; species Thunnus thynnus. Next base: position 3,040,184 of record NC_089533.1, on the reverse strand, counting down.
AGGGAAAGGGGGAGGGGGAACAGAAGAACAACAATCATAACAATAACAATAAGTATAAGCATCAATAGCCAGGGAAGGATGCCATCAGGACTGTGAAGGACCATGAAGGCTCGGCCCAGAACCCAGGGTTTCCTGTGAGATGAGAAAGCACAAAAAACTCCAGGGAAGAAGCAAAGTTAGTGACATGCATTGATGTTACATGAATGCATACAGATGGAGAGGAGGAGGAGGAGAGAGGAGCTCAGTGCATCATGGGAAGTCCCCCAGCAGTCTAGGCCTATAGCAGCATAACTAAGGGCTGATCCAAGGCGAGTCTGGTCGGCCCTAACTATAAGCTTTATCAAAAAGGAAAGTTTTAAGCCTACTCTTAAACATAGAGAGGGTGTCTGCACCCCGGACTGAATCTGGTAGATGGTTCCATAGAAGAGGAGCCTGATAGCTGAAGGCTCTGCCTCCCATTCTACTTTTAAAGACTGTAGGTACCACCAGTAAGCCTGCGTTCTGGGAGCGCAGTGTTCTAGTGGGATAATATGGTATTATGAGCTCTTCAAGATATGATGGTGCCTGACCATTAAGGGCTTTGTAAGTTAGGAGAGGGATTTTAAATTCTATTCTAGATTTTACAGGAAGCCAATGTAGCGAAGCTAAAATGGGAGAAATGTGATCTCTTTTTCTAGTTTGAGTCAGTACACATGCAGCTGCATTCTGGACCAGCTGGAGAGTCTTTAGAGACTTGTTAGGGCAGCCTGATAATAAGGAACTGCAATAATCCAGCCTATAAGTAACAAATGCACGGACTAGTTTTTCTGCATCTTTTAGGGACAGGATGTGCCTGATTTTTGTGATATTACGTAAGTGAAAAAAGGCAGTCCTTGAGATTTGATTTATGTGGGAGTTAAAGGACATATCCTGATCAAAGATAACTCCCAGATTCCTTACGGTGGTGCTGGAGGCCAGGGTAATGCCATCCAGAGTAACTATATCATTGGATAATGTGTTTCTAAGGTGTTTAGGGCCAAGCACAATAACTTCAGTTTTATCTGAATTTAGTAGTAGAAAATTGCAGGTCATCCAGGTCTTTATGTCCTTAAGGCATACTTGGAGTCTGTTTAACTGATTGGTTTCATCTGGCTTCATTGATAAATATAATTGGGTGTCATCTGCATAACAATGAAAATTTATGGAGTGTTTCCTAATAATATTACCTAAAGGAAGCATATACAAGGTGAATAGAATTGGTCCAAGTACAGAACCTTGTGGAACTCTGTGTCTAACCCTTGCCTTCACGGAGGATTCATCATTAACATGTACAAACTGAAACCGATCTGATAAATGGGACTTAAATCAGCATAATCCTGCACCATGTCTTGAACATACATACAAAGTTCCTGCGTGTGAGGAATTGAATTTGCTTTGCCTGTCTTTGTGGTGTTGTGGTGCCCAGCGCTGCATGCACGGTGAACGACCTGGAGGAGACGCGCAAATAGGCAGCGCAGGACCACGTCTGTTTCTGGAGCAAAGTCACTCCGCTGCCAATTATGGAATTATGAATTCCATAATTCCATAAAACGTAATTACTACACACGTAGCTCTTGTCTCCTTAGACCCCCCCCCCCATTCTACAGAGGGTCCAAAATATGGAATTTTCTGCCATCACATTTTTTGAGTTTGTCTTTACAGCAGTTCAAAAGAGCCCTGAAATCACATCTCCTAACCAACCAATATTTTCCATAATGGCTTCCTATATAACCTGGTTCCAACCAATATTTTCCTTGTCATACAAGTCCAAAGGCTTGTTAGGAATGTCTTGTATGTTTATATTCTTCTTTATCTTTCCTGTCTTATGAAAACTGTAAGCCATATCACGAGTTTATACTCTTAGTCTGTTAATGATAGTGTTTGTGTATACTTGCATGTATTATGAATGAGTATTCTTGTTGTGCGTGTGTGTGTGTGTGTGTGTGTGTGATGACTACGACTGATTCATTGTACTCGTGTAATAGATGGGTGTTTATGGGATGCATTGTTATTGTGATGAAAATTTAAGATGAATTCACACAGAGCAAGTTGTCTTTCAGAGATTTATTTCAATATCCAGAATACAGAAAGCAGAGATCATAAAGTCTTAAAATGAGCTTTTGACTATAAGGCAGTATAACATAAGAACAGACAATAACATAGGGGTATAAGTATCCATTACAGTTATCAGGTGCTGTGCTAATTTATATTATTCTCCATTTTTTTATTGTGTCTAAATTTATTGATAGATTCAAATTGTCTTTTCTATATTGCTGTAATTATTTCCTGTAATATGCTGCCTGGAGAATGTCAAGCCCCTGGAGGGTTTTTCTAACCATTTAACTAACAAGTACTGTGTGTGTATCCAAAGCCTGATAAATCTTATTCATCTGTGCCGTAGACCTGCATTGTTGTCTGAAAACTACTAAAAACACATGAATGAGCCACACCGCTGTGCTGGAGGACGTGTTCCTTTGCCACAAAGATTACAGTCACATTAGTCTGTTTAGAAATGGTCTCAATCTGCAGAGATTAGTTCTGTGTAAGGCAGACGTCACTGAGCATGTGCAGGAACAGAAATTTATAATGTATTCATGATGTATATTTCATCCTAACTCTTATTACTATTGTCTTAATGTTGTGTGTTCTATGTTATCAATACTATAGCACTTTGAGTTATAATTTTAAGAAAAGTTGCGGTACAAATTAAATGGATTATTATTGTTATTATTAAAAATAACAATAAAAACCACATAGCTTAATACATATACAAACATTTGTTCAGTGCAGCTTAAATAATTCTTCATTTTACACCCACATTATACCCTTCATTCATAGACTGAAAGCAGTTAGCGTCCAGAATCTCTTATTTAGCCAAAAAAAAAGAAAAAAAAAGGTGACCACGATGACCATATTAAAGAAGTGTGTCCAACACGAACAGCACAAATCATGTTTTATTTTATTGTTGGAATAGAGTAGAGAAGTGAGCTGGAGGTGTCATCTTCACTAAAAAATCTTAAAAATCCTGAAAAGTTTGCCTCACCACGAAACATGAGCTGTGTCCCAATTACATATTACACACTAATTGTAATCAGGTTTTGAGTGTGTAGTGTGTTCATACTGGAAAAGTGACTAAATTAAAGGTTTTCAAGTCTGTCTTAACATATTCACAGGCCAAATGTACACTGAAAGAGTTATTGATCCCTGTAATTATTTCTCTTGTCAGTGGTGGAAGAAGTATGCAGATCTCAAAAGATTTCAAAAGTTTTCCTGGCGGACACAAGATGTCTCCTACTTCACTGTAAGGTCCATTCTCAGTGTTTGTGCACTGGAGGCTTCAAGTTTCCACATCACACTTGTGTAAGTTGAATATTGGACCATGATTGGCTTTCAAATTATTTGAGAAAACAGCCTTCTAGTGTCAAACTCTGCTTATGCATCATCCTGCACAGTGAAGCTCAAACATTTAACTGAAGGAACAACAAAAAAAACCTGATTTTTGAGTGGAGGAGATTTTAAGTTAAAGACCACTCTGATGTAACCAAGCACACTTCACTTCTCTATTCCTAGTGGTCACCAATAAAACCAGAATCGAGTCATGGATTAGTTAATGCAGCTTTAAGCCTATATTGTCTCTCATGGTTGTTTACATTCATTTGTGCCCGTCACATCATGTAAACCTATTTAGAGGTAAAGGTAGGTTCCTATAAGGTGAGGTGGAGGAACGCAGAGAAGACGAAGAGATGGAAGAAGAAGAAGAAGGGGTGAGCAGGTGAGCCCCCGCTGGTGGTTGTGGTGGTCTGGGTGGTGGACACAGTGCTGTTAGGTGCAGTGCTGTTGGTGGAGGCTGGAGATAAGAATGCTCCCAGAGTCTGAGCCAGGAAGCTCTGATAGCGGCTCAGTTTGGTGAAGACCATCACCGGATCTGCTCGTGTTTGATTGGTGGTGGTGCTGTTGCCTGACAACACAGCTGCCTGGAACCAAGAGCCGTCTATCTGACACATCATCGGACCCCCAGAATCATCCTGAACAACCAGAAAAGACGGATAAGTTCAAGTCCAACATGTAGCTTCAAAAATAACTGGAGTGGACATTCAGTCACAGCATTTCGTGAAACCACAAAAAAAAATATCTTTTTTTTCTTGTTGCAAATCTGCCTTTTGGTGAAATCAGCAAACATTAAATCAGTATTATGATATGATTTGAAAGATAATTCAGGCTGTTGTTTACCTTTGGACAGAGCCAGGCTAGCTGTTCCCCCTGTTTACATTCTTTGTGCTAAGCTAGGCTAACCGTACGCTGCGTGTAGCTTCATATTTACTGTACAGACATGAGAGTAATGTTGATCTTCTCATTAAAATCTCAGCAAGAAAGTGAAGCATTTTTCCAGAAATGTCAAACTGTTCATTTAAAAGGTTTTTCAGGTATTAAGTGTTATTTCTGCTCTACTTGTGACAACAGTGATATTGTTTCCATCAAATCCACTAAAAATATGAATATTTTTCATATATAAATGAAAAATCCTAATTTTAGTAAATTTGGATGAGCCATTTCATTTCCATTTTAAACACTGTATAAGCTTTCCTCTAGCACCACCTTCAGGCCAAAATGTAAAAATGTAAAGCTGCAAGGATTAGTTGATTAATCAATCAGTCGATCAATGAATCTCATGAATCAATGAGTTATTTTTTAGAAAAAATGCCAAAAATTCCAGCTTGTTAAATGCAAATATGTTCTGATTTCTTTAGTCCTCTGTGACAGTAAACTGAATATCTTTGGGTTGTGGACTGTTGATCAAGACAAAACAAGACATTTGAGGATGTCATCTTGGGCTTTAGGAAACAGTGATCAACATTTTTCACCATTTTATAAACCAAACAACTGATTGATTAATCAAGAAAATAGTCAACAGATTAATTGATAATGAAAATAATCATTAGTTGCAGCACTAAAACTTTGCACACAAAACATCTCTCAATGATAATGGCCAGTCTTCTTTGGAATTTGCTGATTTTAAAGTGAGACTAATTGTTGCTGAACAGCGTCCACTGTGGCCACAAGTGGCAATTACAGTGCATTGAGTTGATCAACTAGTAAGTTTTATTTCTTATGAATTCATCTTTTCTCAAAGAGGTAGAACACGTTATTTCTTTGTTCAAAAGTCATATAAGCTGTGTCCGAAATCACTCCTTGTTTATTATAAAGTGAACATTCAGTGAGTGTCTAAATTCTGATTGTGCTCTACATACAGCCTCAAAACTTGCCAAAATACATACAGTACACTACTGTCTGCTAACAATCCCATAATGCAAGAAAAATATCACATTTTATAAGCAATCCTACTTAAGTAAAAGTAGGGCTTTGGTGACAGACCTGTCTTAGCCCACCCCCCTGTGAAACATTTCTTACAGGGGGTTTGGATGCGTGTCTCCGACCCCTAGTGGGAACTACTGTTATTGCTTCCTATCAGCCTGTTGAGCACTCCTCTCTGAAGACAGCTTTGCTGCTTGTGTTGACCTCAGCTAAAAGAGTGAGTGAGTGTGTGCCCTGTCAGTTCATCCCAGCTGTCTACTGCTTCATAGTGACCACAATAGTGCTACTCTCAGACCAAACCCATCCTCCGTTCCCAAGAACATAAGGAGTTCATTTAGGTCAAGAACTATTCAGTTAGAGACATTTTGTCCTCCCCCCATTTGGACTTCAGGGAGGCAAAACTGCATCCAATGTGCCCAGTATGTGCATTGGCATGTTATGTTGAATGCACAGCCCCTTTTGGCACACTGAACAGCTGTTTGTGTGCTATGGAGAGGGAGTGGCCAGGAAAGCCCTATCCAAGAAGTGCCTACGTAGTTGACTTTGTGAGAGCATCTCCCAAGCCTATAGGCAGGCAGGTAAGGACCCCCTACTGTGGTCTGCATGCATTCAACCCATGGTGTAGCAGCGTCGACGGCCTTATTCAGTGGCCCCCTCCCTTCTCTGGGCGTGCAGGGTGTCTGTTGTATGGTTTTTGACCCCTGCTTGGTTAGGCCATGGTTACATGCAGTTTCATGTTCATTTTAACTGGGCTGGGTTGGGTCCCCTAATGCTCTACTGAAGCAGCTTGGATTATAAAGTGGTCGGAGGGCCACGGTGATTAACCCATAGCTGGTCAGGCTAAGTGAGTCTGATGACATGTTGCGGCAGGGCAAGCATTCATCGGGTGTGAGATAGAACGAAGGTTACGATATTGTAACCCCAGTTCTATAAGCACTGGCAGAGCCCTCTACTTATGGACCTGCTACTCATATGCTGTCCACTGAAGCAGTTTCCGGATGTGAGCGCCAGTATGTGTGAGACAAATGTAATCGGTAGGTGCATCCTGATTGGCTGGCTATGTACCTGCAAATTTCAGTGGGTGCTTGTGTGCGTGTGATTGTAGGAGAGTATTACCCATAGAGTCCAGTAAAGGGCTCCGTCTGTGCTTCTAGAACTAGGGTTACAATATCATAACCTTTGTTCTGATAACCAAGTCTGTTTTCAGTTTTTGGACTTTTTCTTTAATCTTTGATTTTTGCTGAAATATTGGATCATTTGAACATTTATTGAAATGAAAGCATGTGAGGAGTTTAGAGGGAAAAATCACTATTTGGTGGAGCTGTTAACAACTCATAGACATGTGAAATGTGACCCCGACTACACACTGCTTTTTGTGAGACATCAAAAGCCAAAAAGGTTGGAAACCACTGGTTTCATCTTTAATAATGTGTTGTATTTTAAAAGCTTGTTATATTATCCATTGTGTCAAATCTTCATCTGCAAAGTAACTAAAGCTGTCAAATAAATGTAGTGGAGTAGAAAGTACAATATTTCCCTCTGAAATGTAGTGGAGTGGAAGTATAAAGTAGCATCACATGGAAATACTCAAGTTAAGAACAAGTACCTAAAAATTGTACTGAAGTATAGTATTTGAGTAAATGCACTTAGTTAACTTTCCTCCACTGTTTGAATCTCATGTTTATGATGTTTAAAGTCACACAAATACCTTGATGAAATAGAGACATACTGTATCAACAAATGGTATATATTACTCTGTCATTATTCACCTGCTCCAGTGTAAAAGATCCAGTACAAATGTTGTCACTGGTTGATGCGTTCCCACAGTTTACCACTGTGGTCTGGATCTCCTGCAGAACTTGTTCCACTAGAGTTGGGAAAAATAAGAAAATTGGAAAATGATGAGGGGAAATACCCAGATTTAACAGCATGCAATGTCCTAAATGTCTGACATGATAAAGAGAGCTAATGTTATTGTGTCAGTCTGTATGTGAAGGACTCACCCCCTCCTTGCCCAGAGCTCCAGCCAGCAGCCCAGCATGTGGAGCCCAAAGTGAAGGTCTGTCCGTTGTCCAGGCAGATGGGCTGGATGTAGTTGGACAGGGTGGGCCGGGCTGCCAGACGCAGCACTGCTACATTAGACCCAGTCAGGTTGCTTAGGGTGATATTTGTCACGTTCAGTGTCACCTCAAAGGGGTTGGATCCATTCTGGTTCAAACGACCCAAGACCACAGTCCATTCAGATGCTGTAGGTGAACTGTGGGAGGTAAAATCAACTCAATTAGGACTGAGAGGGACAGTGCGTTAGTCCGTCTGTCAATACTTTCTGACTTCTCTACTCTGTCTGTGGCTCTCTGCTCCAAGCTTCATTTTTTAAAAAGGCTCAATAATTTTCCTAATTTTCCTGCTCACTGTAGTTTTTAACAAAGAAATAGAAAGAAATAGTGCAGTTGTTGGGGACTATTTTCAGCTGTGGATGAATCCACAGTTGGTGCTCTAGTGAGTATTTCTAGCAGCAGGACACTCTGTGTGGGATTGAGTCAAAATAAACTACAGTGTGTGTTCGTGGTGTTGAAGGAACATGTCACCCAGTGCAGCAGTGTGGCTCAATGACTTGTTTTTAATCGTTTTTGGACAACAGTGGAGGTCTACGGTCTACAGAGGAATAAGATATATCAGGCTCACCTTGAGAAGCAGTTGGCGTTGCTCAGCACTGAGTCCACAGCCACTAGAGTCCCGCCACACACATGACTTCCATTCTTCTGAAGGCTCGCCATCCACGGCCACACACCAGCAGTCGCCACCGAGCTTCCTCCCAAAATACGTGAATTCAACGGGGCGCTACCGCAGACCACAGCTGGAGAGAAAAGCAAAACACAGACAATGGAAGATTTTTTAAAAAGACCACAGAAGATAAATTCATCATTATAAACATTAAACATTGTTCAAGCCCACAGAACTTTATTTCAAATTCTAGCAGAGATGCAAATGTTTCCAAAGATACCAAACATGTCGGGCTGACTTTTGGGAAAATTTGTCCAAAATGATGTACAAACATCTGGAATATTTCTCTTCTGTTAGAATAGTGCAGCCATAAAAAGCATGGAGCCTTTGGTTTGAATATTTCCCTCAGTGTAAAGATCATTTATCCTCAATGAAGAGGCAGAACAAACTGATACAGAATAGATCTGAAACTGTCACACAGTGTGGAAAAATGTCAAATCTGAAAGCTTTTAAAATTAAGGATAAAAATCTGTCAGATACTTAGCAAAGCATGGTCATCATGACAGAAAAACACATGACTCTAGTTAACAGACATGAATTACCCTCAGTGAGGTCATTGGATGTGAAGGTGACGAAGCCTGGCTGGTCGCTGGTGATTTGGCTGTTGATCCAGGACTGATACCTGGACACTCTGCTGTAGACTCCTGGGAAATTAGGCTGTGCACAACCTACACCAAAGCTCACGACTCCAGCCTGGACCCAGACACTTCCTGTCTTTGACACCATCGGACCACCTGAGTCCCCCTTTGAGGAGAGAAACATTCAGGAGTGGGTCAGGAGAAAGAGTCTTTGAAGGAGGGGAAATCTGAGGGAGGAACAGGTGGTAAAATGATCACCTGACAGGAGTCCTTCCCTCCTTCACGTAACCCGGCGCAGATCATGTTGTCTGTGATTGTGACTATGCTGCTATAGTCAATGTTACACTGTCTGTTCCCAACAACAGGAACCTCCACCTCCATTAGGTTTTGTGGGGAAGGAAGAGGAACTAAAGAGACACAAAATCAGTTTAATAAACAACACATATAGTGAAATAAGGACTCATCACTTGTTTTGTCCACAGAAAAAAGTAGTGACTAACATAACACTAACATATCAGTTTTTAAGCTGATATGTTGAACTTGTTAGCAAACAGTTGCTTATTTCCACATCCAGCAGTTACAGAGCAACATTATCATTCATTTGGATTCGTGTTTCTGTCCACCTGGTGAATATAAGTCCAATATTCACTCTCTTTTAGCTCTGTTTTTGCTCTCTACCAACTCCTGAGAGAAATATCTGGCTCTTTAGCTGCTAAATGCTCCACTATGTTCACCAGCTAGTCTACAGCTAACTGTGTCTGTTTGCCGTTTGGTTTTGAGCAGGTAGTGTACAGTGGCTTTTTAGAGCTTTTTCTCTGAAAACAGCTTTCTGCTGCAGCCATAAATGACGGAGACAGCTGAGAGTGAACCAAAACAGTAAAGTTGCAGCAGGACAACTAAACAATGAGCTGAAACTCGCTATAAAGCTCCATAAAGCTGAGGGGAGCCAGTCATGATCCAATATGCAACTTACACAAGTGTGATGTGGCAGCCGGGTTCGCCAGAATAAAACGCTGGCATTGTACATTTCTGCAAAACCACAGAAACGTTGAATATATATATTTCAACACGTGTAATATGTAGCATATTAACATTTCCAAAATGATGTAGTTCACATGCGATCTATATGAGCTGACTTTCCTATTAGGAGGAGGGGTCGGTGGATGGTTAGTAAGTTACTTGGCAGCAAGTTGGAAATCAGCAGAGCAAGGTTCGAGACCACCTCGAAACCAATGCCCGCTTCCTGTTTCAGTATTTGTAGCAAGACATCAGGACATTTGCAGCTGTTTTTATTTTATTTTAAACCAAACCATGATCTTTCCCTAACCCTAACCAAGTGGTCTTTGTGCCTAAACCTAACCAGACCTTAACCACAGCGCTGTCACACCATAAAACATTATTATTCAACAGATAGAAATGTTAATTTGCTACATTTGTAGAAATGTTGATATTATACGTATTACACGTGTTGAAATGTATATATTCAACGTTTCTGTGGTTTGCAGAAACGTTCAATGCCAACGTTTTGTTCTGGCAACTGGGTTGGATGTGGAGACATGAAGACTCCAGTACACAAACACTGAGAATGGATTTTACAGTGAAGTAGGGGACATCTTATGTGAAGCAGGAAAAGAAAAAAATTTGCATATTCATATATTCTGAATTTTACAGTGAGGAAGGAGGAGATGCCATTTTAAGACTATATAACGAGGTAAATGAACTTTTTTGAAGAAAAAACCATGTTAAACACAAATTATTCAAAGCTGATTATTGTTATATCTTCTAAAACATGTCTGGAGGGGATCTTTAAGGTTACTGATGTCAGTCAACCTGTCTGTCTGTCTCATCATAATGTTTCTGGTGACCTTCGACCTTTCCTCTTGTGCCACAATCACGCCAAAATTTCAAATTGTATTTCAGAACCTAGTAAAGTTTAGCCAGCAGTTTACAATGAAATTTACTGAGCACATTAATGCTCCTCTGATACATGAACCCTTTTGATTTTAATGATCTTTCATCTGACGTCATCATCAGAACTTTAATACTATAATACTTTTGTAATGTGGGGTGTGATAGTATTGTCATATGCAGATTGTGATAAAAATATTAATACAAACTGCAAGTTACAGGAAGGTTTTGCCGCTCACAGAGATACATTTATGAATCTGAGAAAATGCCGCTCTTGCCACCATTGTAGTGGCGCTATCTGTGAAAATAAATTAATAAATAAATAAAGTTGCTGTATGACCTACCTCCAGATCCGATGGTGCCCCAGCCGGTGATCCAGGTGTTAACGCCGGCGTCGAAAGTGCTGTCTGAGGCTGCCAGGCACGCTGGCAGAATAAAGTTGTTGAAAGTAACTGTTGAGGATAGCCTCAGGAGGGAGATGTCGTTGTCACTAGTGACATTGTTGTAGTTGGGATGATTGATGATCTGAGAGACTGTCCGAGACACCGCATTGAGGTTGGACCCCTCTTGAGTCTGGAGACCAAGGAGCACAGCCAAACCCGCTGTGCTTGTGCTGAAGATCACAACATTGTGTTTAACAGCCAAAACTCAAAGGTTTATCCCTGAATCTCAGTCCAAGATTGTACTAAAAATTGTGACCTGTATGAAACTGTTTTAACTCCACAGGTAAAGGGAACAAAGACAAATAGAATTAGGATGATATTGCTATTAATTTGAGGGCAGTATTTAATCATTAATGGACACAACTTGTTAGTTGTAGGGGACAAATAAACTAATAAGTTAAGGTGCATATTATTTAAAATACAAGATTTAGCAGAAAATGTGTCTATTTTCAGTTAAGTAAGGTATTGAACTCTTTTTTCCATGAAACAAGAATTTAACCAAACCAAACCCTAAAATGCAGCTCAAACTCTTGGTGGAGTGCCCCTTTTGTCATTTAGAGCAGTCGTTCCTATCCTTCTCGGCTGGTGACCAAACTAAAGCATTGTCTGCCTGCAATCCGTAGTTCAACCAGAGATTTTTCCTCTATACCTCTTGTATTGTTTTTTCTGAATAACTGTTAGAGGCCTGAAGAACTCTCCAGTATTTCACAAGACAAAGCTAGAAAAAAAAGGAATCTAAATTTGAGCAGCAGAACAATATTTTTCTTCCCTTTGAGACCCCTCAGATTCATCCTGCGACCCCTTGGAGGGGTCTCATGGCATGTTGTTTTCCATCACAGCTCTATTCTAACTGCTCACCTTTCGAAGCAGTGAGCAGCTGTCAGCACCCATTCTTTGTTAATGAGGGATCCTCCGCAGAAGTGAAATCCAGAACTTTGCAGACTGGCCTGCCAGGGCCAGCTGCCTTCAGGTGCCACCTGTCCTCCAACAATCCTGGTGTTGAGCGGAGGCCGACCGCACACTACAGAGAGACAGATGATAAAAACACATAGTGAGCAATGCTCGGCCCTCCCTGAATTACCACTGTGGTTTCTGTTTGCAGGATTATAACCTTCAACTTTGAGTTAAAGATTATGATCCTGGGAGTCTGCTGGGAGGCTCTCAAGATAACAAGAGGTGAAACTATAATCTCATTTCAATATTAGTCTAAATGTTTCTTTACTTCTACTTGCTCTCTTAAAGGACAGGTTCACAATTTTCCAAGTGTGTCTTAAAACAACAGTCAGGAGCCCAAATGAACAGTGAAACATGTTTTTCTTGCTATAATCATTCCTCCTGTTCATACTGACCATTAGAAGATCCCTTCATAACGCACGTACAATGTAAGTGATGGGGACAAAATCCACAGTCCTCCTTCTGTGCAAAAATGTGTTTAAAAGTTTATCTGAAGCTAATATGAAGCTTCAGCGTCCAAATGAGTCAAATCAAGTAGATATCTTTCAACGTTACAGTCTTTTTAGTGCCAAAGTTCCTCGTTTTGTTACTATACTTCCACCACAGCTCAACAGGGAAACACTGTCCGAGGAAACACAAAGAGGGAATTTGACGCTAAAAAGACTGTAAATGTGTCAGATATCCACTTGATATGACTAACTCAGACTGCTGAAGCTGAATATAAGCTTCACATCAACTCTTAAATGACTGTGTGGACACACTGTGGATTTTGGCCTCCATCACATTTGAAGGATCTTTTAATATCCAGTATGAACAGGAGGAATGATTACAGCGAGGAAAACGTCTTTCACTTTCACATAGTGAACCAGTCCTTTAAGACGGGAATTCTGGCTTTGACAATAAATACCAACAACAATGAAACTATCAACATTTCTATTCAACAACATGTTTAACATGTAAACAAGTGGAAACTTTGACTTACCATCTAGTTGTGAGTGAGACTCTGAAAAACAGACAACAAACAGCTCTTGAAACAACAATTCAGCATTTATATTCACTGATACTTTATGTGATATATTGACACATGATATGTCAATGTGGGAATGTTTGTAATGATCACAATATTGACTACTAAACTGTAGTGTAAGTGCCCTCTAGTTTGCCCCTAGGTGTGATAAAACATGATGCCATAATGAGTGCCCTTTCAATTAACAAAAGTGCCCTATAGGGTGCCCTTTATGGAACAAAGGAGTAAACCGGCCATTATAGTAGAAATTAATGTATGATTTATGTATGCTGACCATCAGGAAAATAAAGAACTCTTAAAAACATGTTGTAGTTGTTGTAGCTGACATTATTCCATTCAGTTAGTTCTGGTACAGTACTACTCACTAGTTTGCTCAGCAACAACCCTTTAGATGGTTCTGTTGTCTTTGGGTCAGTGCAGTCTGAGCTGCCAGTGACGACTGCATCAGTCAAGCGATCATTCTCCAAACTGAAACTGATCAAGACCCAGCTTACAAACAGATGAGAGAAGGAAGACTCTCAGAACCTGCATCTCAGTCTAATATCGTACTGAACATTGCAAACCATATTAAACTGTTAAAAATGTAATTAAGATGATAAAGCTATTAATATGAGGGCAGCATTGGCACAATTTCAATGGACACAGCTTGTTAGTTTGAACAAATAAAAATAAAAAATAAAGAAAAGTCTTCTTTGAACAAAAAAGCTGTTTGTATAATTGTGTTTCTTCTCTTTTCTTAAATTTCTCTGTTTATTTTTGCTTTGGTATTATTTATCTTTCTTAATTTGAATTTATTTGTTTATTTTTTCATATCTTTAATATCTTTAAATACCTGTATGTGTAGCTGTCTATCTTCCTCCTTGACGTTATGTTCTACTGTTGTTACCTAATAAAATTATAATTAACCTTCATTGGGTGAAAGAAAAATAATCAGAGAGGGGAAAAGTGCCAGTGGAGCCACGTCCAAGGTTCAGTTGTTAGACTTACAGTACATATGAGGATTATTAATGAACATATAGGCTACAGGGGGTTTTGAGGGTTAAAATTGGAATTGAAAATGTGTTTCATTAAAGTAAATATGCAGCTAAACAAACAAACAAAAATGGTTTAGGCCAAAATTCAGAACAGAGTGACAGAACCTGCAGAGTCAGCACATTTTGACGGTAAAAAATGAACAAAAAGTGTAATTACTGTCTTTAAAAAAGGAAAGAATAAATCCTACAGTGTAATTAGAGTAATGACAGCACTTAAGTTGCAGTTAGTAGTTTTAATTACTTCAGAACTTATATAGACAACCACTTTAATTTTATAGATGATATAGAAAATATTTTTAAAAAGCTATGCAGAGGTTATACCTACTCAGGAAACTTAATGACTTCAAGGTGAGCCAGAATATTCTTGACATGGTTTACAAGAATCTGGTGGAAAGGCATTTTGTCTTTTAACGTGGTTGTGTGGTACGGACACTTGGATGTCAAATGTGGAGGGAAAATTGTCAGGGTGGGTGAGTGGAGCAGGTGGACCCAAATGCAGAGACGGTAGGCAGGGACAATCCGATGCAGATATTTATTAATGAAAAAAGCAAAAAGTCATCAGAACAAACCAGAATGCAGGAGACACAGGAACATCGAACAGAAGCAGGACAAAAGCAGACAACTCGACAAAGACCGAACTGAAAACTGGACTATAAATACACAGGGAGTGATTGCAAATGAAACACAGGTGAGGGAAACGAGACACAGGTGAGACACATGAAAAAATCACACACAAGAAGTAAAGTGACCGGACACAAGGAGGAAATATTACAAAATAAAACAGTAACTAAAGTAAACAAACAGGTGACACAAAAAACACAGGCGGAACACACAAGGGAACATAGAAAACCAAAACCAGGAAACAAATGCAACATAAATGAAAGAGCCTCTCAAAAAGTCCAACTAAAAATAGATAAAGTCAGAAGGATAACAAAAACCAAGGAAGTCAAAAGAACAAAAACAAAGAGTCCAAAACATAGAAGAAGTCACGGTAGGACATGACAAAAGTATAATACAGCCAGTAAAATCACAGGGAAACCACAGATGCAACTAAGCAGCAGGCATGTACTGAACACCAAAAAGAAAACCCTCGACATAACAAAAGATCCGTCCCATCCATTGTACCCACAACCTGAATCGCTTCCCTCAGGAAGGCGCTTTACACAAGACATCATTTGTCCCGAGGGCTCAATCATACAGGGCCACTCCCTTACCTCACCCCTCACTGTACATTTACATTTGTCTCATGTTTGCAGAATTTTGCACTTTGTACTTTTTGTAATAGGCCTATTGAACTGTAATTGAATTGTCTTGATTGAACTCCAAGCTCCCCCTGCTTTTTATTGTTGTCTTCTTTGTAATCCATGTTGATTGTAGTGAAGCCAAAGACAATTTTCCACATTGTGAACATAACCTGACCTTTCAGCCTCAACAGACAATAGGAATGTTGTTGTTTATCAGTGCAGTGAGGAGATGTTGACATACTTCACATATCTCTCTTTTAGCAGCCACCTCTCACATTCTGTCATGTTATTTTAAGGGACCGGAACGTGCCACCTAGTGTCCCATCAAACCTGTTTTATTGCATCAGTAAACTTCCAGTAAACAAACTGTCCAGAGCAGGTAGGAAAAAAACATAGAACATATTTCTGTTAAGGGGTGTACTTTTTTTTAGTTTTAAACCACCATCATATGTCACGATATACACAAAGGAGAGGCGGCTCCTCTGGCTGATGTGTGCTGATAGACTTATCTCTCAATGATCACTGACTGACTTTCAGAATGAAATGGAATGTAAATAAGTACATTCACTCAAGTACTGTAATTAAGTAAAATTTTGAAGTACTTGAGTATTTCCATTTGATGCTACTTTCTACATTTCAGAGGGAAATATTGTACTTTCTACTCCACTACATTTATTTGACAGCTTTAGTTACTTTTCAGATGAAGATTTGACACAATGGATAATATACCAAGCTTTTAAAATACAACACATTGTTAAAGATTTTTGGCTTTTGACGTCTTACAAAAAGCAGTGTGTAGTCAGGGTCACATTTCACATGTCTATGAGTTGTTAACAGCTCCACCAAATAGTGATTTTTCCCTCTAAACTTCTCACATGCTTTCATTTCAATAAATGTTCAAATGATCCAATATTTCAGCAAAAATCAAAGATTAAAGCTGCAAGCAGCGTTGGTCGGTCCCGTCGGGATCAGATCATTTTGCTTTTTAAAAATGAGGGATATTTCTTACAAGTGTGGTGTGCTTTTATTTTGAAAGTTTGATTGACAGGATGAGAATTTTCTGCAGGGTGAGACATGTCTGTCTTGCTCACACCTGTGTCATCAAAATTAGTTTTGGGCCCATTCACTTGAATTTCAATTAGTAAATTGAAAACTCTTGATGAGTTTGTGTGTAAAACAAATTAATTTCCTAATTTTCATCAAGTCTATTTTTAGAGAAGTAAAGACTTTTAACCCACATGACCTGGTCAAAGTTTGATTGAAATGTGTACTGTCAGGTGTGTAGAGACAATAAGTAACTGCAGCTGGACACAGAAAAATACTCATATATTCATACAAAGTTTGTATATAATCTACTGTATGTATATAGACCATTCAACCCCCACACCAGTGGCGGCTGGTGAGTTGTTAACAGCTCCACCAAATAGTGATTTTTCCCTCTAAACTTCTCAAATGGTTTTTGTTTTACTTTATTTTCTTTGGTTTAGGAACATTTACAGTATCTAAAAAAAAAGTTGGATACTGTTGGACACTGGACTAGAGCTGCAACAACTAATCAATGAATCGGTGGGTTAATCGATAATGAAAATAATTGTTAGTTGTAGCCCTACACTGGAGACCAGGGTTCATGTCCTGAGTCCTGTGTGTGTTTAGGTTTAGACAACAAAAGCAAATCATAGTGAAAAATGGTGGTTTTTGGTTAAATGTTAATGAACATGTCGTGTCTCGTGCTTCATGTCATTGCAGACTTTTTCTGTTTGAAACCATAATGAGGTGTGGCTGCATCAAAGGCTCCATTTCAACATGAAACCAACCTACTGCACACAATCCTGTGACAACACAATCTGTTGTTTCTCCATAACTATTGTCAAACATCCTTGTAATTAGTTAAAGGAGTTAAATTGAGGAGCAGAATATAATAACGTTATTTTTGTCACAGTCTGCTCCTCAGTAGCTCTCTGCAGCCCTTTGCATTGATCCCTGTCTCTGTTTCCAGCCCCTCACTCACTTCTCCCAGGCCATGTACTTTCCTCCTACTCCCCAGACCTGCCATCCTCAAGCAGTACACCAGATGCCCTTGTACTTTCCCTCCTTTCCCCATCTACACACCTGTTCCCTCTTCTCATCATCTCACCTGCAGCTACCTGGCCTACTCCGCCCACTCCTCACCTGCAACTCATTCCTTCATCAGCCACTCACTTCATGTCATGTTGCTTTTTGTCAATGCTCTAAAGCTTCTGTTTTTGGTTACCTGGACTGTTTCTGCACCTGTGTGCCTGCCTGTCTGGGTTTTTCCGTATCTCATCCCTGCAACTCTGTGGATTTAATACCACTGCTGTTTGGACAGTTTGGACTTGCCACCCATGCCTGTGAGCTTTTGTATCTTCACTTTTGACAATAAACTCACTGAATTGTTCCTGCCTCTACAGTCTGTTTTTGGATCCTTCCCCTGCTGCCTGATACACATCACTTCTGATAAATTTACTATTAAAAATGGCTAACTTTCAAATAAAATAAAATAAAAGGGTGTGCACACTAGAAACTACCATAATCTCAAAACTTTTATTTCTGATTTCAATTATTAAGAGGTTTGTTATCTTATTATCTCTGAGAGGTACTTTGTACTCCACTAAATTCATCTGAAATCCGTAGTTTCTGCTTACTTTAGAGACTCAGATTTAACATGTACACTGATTTCTCCTTGACTAATGCCAAACATCCTTAAAATTAGTTAAACATTAAATAAATATAGTTTGTTGTTTTTGTCCTTTAGAAATGTTTTATCTTCAAAATGTTTGGATTTTAAGAGATTTTATTCAACTTGGACAAGACTTTTCTTTCTTTCCTTCTGCCCTGATTTGATCAATTTTATTATTGTGATGCATTAACATCAAGTAGTGGAAAGTTATTAAATACATTTACTCAATTATTGTACTTTAACCTTTTTTTTTTTACTTTGTACTTTTTCTCCACTACAATTCAGATGTAAATGTTGTACTTTTTACTGCACTACATTTAATACATAAAACATATCATCACAATTTCAACAATAAAGTTGTTAAAATTTGCTCTAATTTGATTATATTAAAATGCTTAAAATGTAAATATCAATGAATCAGTATTAATATTTCAATAATATATAATTAATACATATAAATCTCTAGATGGGGCCATTTTGCGTAATGAGTACTCTTACATTTAATACTTAATACATTTTGCTGCCAATACTTTAACTTCAGTAAGATTTTATTGTGGTGTTTCTTCTTTTACTTAGGTCAGAGATCTCAGTAATTCTTCCACTTAACATGTTAACTTGTACTCATGTGTTACATTTTAACACTGACAGGGTCTGCTGTGTACTTTTACTTTTCTTGAGTACATTTTACTGAATGCAGGATTTGCACTCCTGTTGTGTTACAGTTATGTTTACTTAATTAGATGATTTTATTTCCTTCTCAGTGTTCATTATAAATGTCATTAGTTCAGGTGTGTGCAGGTGAGGAGGAAGCTTACCTTGTATCAGTAGAGTCAGCAGAGTTGCCACACAGATCACTTTGTAGAGAGCCATCACTGTACAGTAAGTTCATATCAGATCTGCTCCGGCATAAATAAGCTTCCTTTACCTTCCCTCCCACAAACACAAACACACCCCTTTTTCTCTGACAAGCAGTGTTACCTGCCTGACAACCAACACATCCTCGTGATTAAACAACCAAATAGGTTAATTGTACATGCACTCCAGAACGACATATAGATAGACCTCAAAGGGGACTTAAGCAGCTGCCGTTTGGCCTCCTAGAGAGAAAGTACCTGTTTTCTGGGTTGTTGTTTTTTTTTTAAATAAACAAATTCCTGTTTGCACACAGCCTGCCTGGCAGAACACATATATTGATTGAATCAAAATATCAGGCTGGGAGATTAGTGGCACTGAGCCTTTCTATGGTGAAAGAACGCAAGTTCATGAAATTGCATGCATAGGCAGTCGACAGTCTGTGTGAGTCGGTCAGTGTGATGAGTTACTTTTAGGCAGACATCAGGTATGTGGCCAAACAAAATATAAATATACTGTTCATTTTCATTTTATATTGATATTAATGTTTTGGAATCGCTTGACACTATTTGGCAAGTAGGGTCTATCTATGCTTGAACTATTTAGCATCTAGAAATGTGCCAATTAATGAAGTTTTATAACAAGGCTTGGGATGAAAGACCATGCCTCAAACACATCTTATTTCCGCAAAAAAAGTATTTAGCACACCTTATCCATTCCTTTCCCCTTTGTCTGAATTTTCGCATGGTCAATTCTCTGAATTGTGACCTGTGTGGTGCACCATCACATCCTGCCACAGCATCTTCCCTCACCACTTCTCTGGCTTGTGCCTCAGCTCCAAACAAGCAAAGCCCCACTGTTTTCTGCAGCCTGCCCCCCGCAGCCCCTCTGCCATCTATCACCCCTAAACCACCCAACACCAAGCCAATCACCCTCGGCCCTCCTCCCAAAGGCGTGGATAAGGGAAGAAGACCAGTCCTCTGCCAGGGTGGGAAGATGGTCTGTAATAACTTAACACCTGCTCCTTCTGCAGCAGAGCCCATGGCTGTCAAACTTGTTCTCATAATCCATCTAAGCACAGCTCTTGTATCTCAATACCCATCATCATCATTTAAAGCATCACCCAGACTGCCAGTTTGTTATTTTCATCATCCAAGGTTTTACGCATGGCTTCCACCCAGGTTTGCAGGTCATGCCCGATTCCTCCTACACATGCCACAATTTGCAATCAGCCATCTCTGAGCCCAACACAGTCGACAAACTCCTGCATAAGGAAGTTAAAGAAGCATTCCCGATTGGCCCATTTTCCAGCCCACCTTTCCCCTCATTCAGAATTAGTCCAATGTGTTTAGCTACAAGGAAATACTCAGGAAAAAAGAGACCATAGACCTCTCATCCCCCCACGGCTCCACCATCCCAAGCATCAAAAGCCTAATTTCTATCCCTGACTTCTCCATGCAGTATGCAACAATAGATCACACCATCTCCCTCATCCGCATCGCAGGCCAAGCAGCCTGGTTGTCCAGGGCAGACTTTACGAGCACTTTCAAAGTCCTTCCCAGCTACCCTGACTACTGCCATCTTTTCGGCGTCCTCTGGAAAGGCCACCACTGTTCCATCTCTCGAAGACCATGTCATGATAGATGACACACAGATGGAACAGTGGCACCAGTTCCTCTCCTGCTGGAATGGCATCTCTTTCTTTAATGATGACCACGTCACCAAGCCAGAAGACATCCAACTGTTCACAGACACAGCCCCTTCTGCTGGCTTTGGTGGCTACTACAGCGGCAGGTGGTTCTCAGTGAATCATCTTGAATTGTATTAGACCGTGTCTAGCACAAGGGGAGGAGGAGTGTACTAGGTCAAGAATCAAAGTCCACTGGTCCTCTGCAAAAGACAGGCTTAGATCCTGCTCCCAAATTGACCTTAGGTTGGTCAGAGATTGCAGGTTAATAGCGTTAATTACAGTCAGACATTTTTAACGTGTTTATACACCTTGCAGGTGTGAATTAGGGTGTAAGCAGCATTTTGATGTTGCACCTGGTCAAGTTGGAGCTAATTTTAACTGTTTTATACCCTGTTGGGTAGTTTAATTTTTACATCTTATTTATTTCATCATACTTTATCTACTACTATTACTGTCAGCCTCTGACCAAGATCATATCTTTCATGCCTTCATTTTTTCCCATCTCGATTACTGTAACTTTCTTGCCTTAGCCAAGCTGACCTGTCACATCTTCAGCTTGTACAAAATGCAGTAGCAAGGCTATTAACTAGGACTGGCCGCAGATCCCACATCACTCCTGTTTTAGCCTCACTGCACTGGCCGCCAGTGAAGTTCAGGATTGATTTCAAGATTCTGTTAATCACTTATAAGGCCTTACACGGTTTAGCTCCTGCATATATACCCGAGCTACTAAGCCCTCATGCTACCATGCGGTCACTTAGGTCTTCCAACCAAAATCTGTTGGCCGTACCATGTGCAAAACTAAAAACCAAAGGCGACTGTGCTTTTGTTTCCCTGGCACCCAGACTTTGGAACAATCTCCCCACTTCCATCAGATCAGCTGAATCTGTTGACTGTTTCAAAAAAACACCTAAAAACCCACTTTTTTAGAACGGCTTTCTCTTCAAATTTCATAAATTCAAGTGTGTGCTCTGGGTGATGACTGTATGCTTGCTGTGTTCGTATGTGTGAGATGTCTGTATGTGTTCTTGAATTTGTCTTTCATGGTTTTTGTGTCCTATTTTCTTTGTTTCCCAATGTCACAAAGTAACCTTTGTAACCTGTGTTAAAAAAGGTGCTATATAAATAAAGTTTTACTTACTTACTTACTTACTCAAATTAAAAAGTGCAATATTTCCCTCTGAAATGTAGTGGGGTAGAAGTCTACAGTAGCATTAAATGGAAATACAGTACCTCACAATTGTACTTGAGTAGTAGTAGTAGTAGTAGTACACAGTGTGGGAACACAGTCCCAGAAATATCTTCTATTTGAAATGAAGAGTTTGTTACCACCACACCAACATTTATTTTTTTACAGATTTGCTCTGTACATGGGGCTGTAGAGTGTTCTGAAGCTTTTCTTATTATGGACCAAAACTGTGGAACAACCTGCCCAGAAATATCCGACATGCAACCTTTGTGACTTCATTTACATCTTAAAACCTACATTTTTAATCTCCCATTTAAGTAGAATACTGACATTTTTATCTAATTTGACCTTCCCTCTTTTATTGAATCTCACAGACATATTTTATTTAATCAGTTCCATTTTTACTAAATTTTAATGTACTTTACAGTTTGTTTGCAACCTTTTTAATTTTTCTCTTTTTTGTTTTTAGCAATTTTATGTTAAGCTGCACCTCATGAACAGTACAATATGTGTTTTAAAAGTATAATTATTATTATTCATTTTTTCATTACTGCCCCTTTAAGTGCAGTTATTTTCATGTTCTCTTGATATTTTTATTCAAATTTGACAGATTAATTAGTGTGTGTGTGTGTGTGTGTGTTATGACTGCTTAGTGTGTCTGAATTGTCTTGTTGTAATGTTGTATTATTGTATACATCATAACAAACCACATTACATGAACTATGAAACATGAGTACTTCCAAGAGGCACAAATAAGCACTGCACCTCATTATTATCATTATTTTGTTGTTTTTTTGTTTGTTTTTAAAAAAAAAGAGCTTACTACTGTCATTCATGCTCTGATAATGGCTTCATGCCAAAACACATCAGCAGATTTGCAGCCTGCAAATAAATTTACCCAAAATATCAACACATGAGGTGATTCTTTTGCTGTTTTTGTCCTGTTGAGCGCCGCCTGAAATCTGTCTGTTTTTTCCCCTTCGTGTTATTATCCCTGCATTGCTATTCAGCAAGAATCAGAAAAAATCCCTGACAGGCCCAGACTTTCAACTCTGCACATGGAAATATCACACAAGGAACCGACCTGTATTTCTTCTTTGGGATTCATCATGACGTTATGGAGGAAATTGTTGGAGGTGATGCAGAGCCGCTCAGTGTTCAAGAAAAAGATTCACCTTTGGACTCCATCCGTTTCCACTGAGGAATGTCTGACAGCAGACCTGCCGTCTCCTCAGGAATTAACTGATTAAACTGCGTCTGGTTTCCTGTAACCAAATGAACTGTAGCCACTGTCAGGTTCATCAGATACTGAATACTTTGTAACAAGTACAACCAGGAAGAACTGTCACATTTACCAGCCTGACGAGGAATGTGTATAGTCAGACTGACTGTTTAGTGCTTGTTGGCACTTGACAGAAATCTATTCATTTTATATACCAGGAATTTATACTCTGCATCCATCCTTACCCATCCTACTATATTGTTATATTATATACCCATCCTAACTATTTAGGAGCAGTGGGCAGCAACAGTCTGACACCTGAGAGTTGAAGCAGGTGTACTGCACTTCATGCTCCAGGGATAAAGGCTGTTCTGTTGTGCTGGTTCTCCATATGTACACTTATCTCGTGCGCATGAATTAAGCATAATGTGGGAATGAATTGTATCTAGTGAGCATGCAATAGCATTTTGAGCGCTCAATGTAGTAAAATTTGGCCTTGATATATACATTTTTTCCCATGTCCCCTTAGGGGCTCCGTATTAATGTAGTGGAGTAGAAAGTAGGGGTGTGCCCAAATACAAATATGTTATTTGGCAAAGCACAAATACTGGTTTGTTGGGGGGGGGGGGGGGGTTGTTTTGTTTTTTTACAAATATTTGTTTCATACAAATATTTTAAAAATTATTTGTTTTCAGGAAGAAAAAGAAACCATGCCAAATACCAGCACGCAGGTCAGTTATATCGCTATCTCAGTGTCTCTCCTCTGCTCCGCTGTTACGTCTATCAGCAGGTCTCAATGAGGGGAGTCACATCCACCTGCTACATGACACACATTTCCCAATTTGGACATCACTCCTGGAGTTGGGGGTGTTCCCCAGAGATAAAGCTGAGCTACTGACACATGCGAAGTTCTCCCAACGACTATCCATAACTTGTTGTTCCCCTTCTCCTTTCCACAAAGTTAGGTTGTAAAAAATAGGCAATAAACAAAAAGTGCAAAGCAATAATTGGCTTTGAAGTTCTTCTCTACACGTTACACACTGTGCTGTCTCCGTGTTATGGGTGTATAAATAAGTAGAGGTCTGTCTGCATTACAGTGATGCATTTGGTTTAGCTCAGTAGTTGGCATAATCGTGCATGATCTGGGAGACTTGAGTTCAAGACCCAGTGTGGGGACCTCCTTTGTAAAGTAGTTTATTCATGAACACTTATTGTAACACTCAAATACAAATAATTTTGCTGCCTCAACAAATACAGATACAAATACAAATACTGGGCTCTCTGCACATCCCTTTAGAAAGTATAATATTTCTCTCTTGGAGTGGAAATATAAAGTAGCATCAAATGGAAATACTCAAGTACAGTACAAGTACCTCAACATTTTAATTAAGTATAGTACTTGAGTAAATGTACTTAGTTATCTTCCCACCTGCTCTGGACAATGTGTGTTTACTGATTCACTAAAACAGGTTTGATGGGACACTAGGTGGCACGTTACGGTCTGTTAAAATAACATGACAGAATGTGAGAGGTGGATATTAAAAGAGAGATATGTGGAGTATGTAAACATCCCCTCACTGCACTGATAAATAACAGCATGTCTATTGTCTGTTAAGGCTGAAAGGTCAGGTTAGGTAAGGTTAGAGACTTTATTGTCCACAATGTGGAAAATTGTCTTTGACTTCATTACAATCAATATGGATAACAAAGAAGACAATGATAAAAAAACAGGGAGAGCTTGGAGTTCAATCAAGACAATTCAAATACAGTTCAATAGGCCTATTTCAGAAAGTACAAAAGATAAATGTAAATGTACAGTGAGGGGTGAGGTAAGGGAGTGGCCCTGGATGATTCACTATGTATTTAATAATTTAACAGCACTTGGGACAAATGATTTCTTGTAGACATTTTTGGCATCAAATGGAAATACTCAAGTAAAGTACAAATACCTCAAAATTGTAGTTAAGTACAGTATTTCAGTCATTTCCACCACTGTGCTAGTTAGGGATGTGCAGAGAGCCCAGTATTTGTATTTATATCTGTTTTTGTTGAGGCAGCAAAATTATTTGTATTTCTATTTGTATTGTTTTTGTTTTTATTACACTTTTCATTTTAGAAAATTAAAGTGTTACAAGTTTTCATGAATAAACTATCTTACGTAAATTCAAGTCATAGCCAAACCAGATCATAGACGACTGTGCTGACTACTGAGCTAAACCTTTACTCATTGCCTTATTGCAGACAGACCTCTACCTATTTATACACCCATAACACAGAGACAGCACACCGTGTGCTGATAGACGTAACAGCGGAGCAGAGGACAGAGACTGATAGCGATGTAACCGACCTACGCGCTGGTATTTGACATGCTTTTTTTTTTTCCTTCCCGAAAACAAATAAATTTTAAAATATCTGTATGAAACAAAGATTTGTAAAAAACAAAAACAAAAACAAAAAAGAAACACTTTGTGCTTTGCCAAATAAGTATTCGTATTTGTATTCAGGCACACCCCTTGTGCTAATATACAGTAACTAAAACTTGAATTGATATTTCATTATGGCATCAGAGCTCACCTGTTTGCTGCTCAGTCTGCTGATGACAGGACTCTTCTGATAAAATGATGCCTGACATTAACAAACTGATCAGTTGGACAAGCTGTGGCTAATTTACTTTATAGATAAAGTCCATGTTATAATGATATAAAATATATATATATATAATTTGATATATTATGTATTGACTGGTATCTTGTTATATCATTTATTCTCTATTAAGTTTTTGCTGGGCAAGCATTTGTTCATGGCCTCTCTGTGGCCATCTAGTGGTTGTATTTACTCATGTACTCATCTTTCTAATGCTTTCTTCATAATGAAAGAACATCAATGATGTGTTTCAATAGTTTTTGGACAACAACAAGATACAACAGAGGATTAGGGGAGATACATAGATTATACTGCAGAGACCATTGAATGCTGTGTGAAACTGACATGTAGAACAGTTGAGATTTCTTGATAATAAGAGAAATATAGGAAATCAACAACCATATCCTTTAACTCACATTTTATGGCAAACTAGTTCAATTTAACCATGTGAGGTAGTGGGTAAACAAGAAGACAGTTATGCGTGAGTGGACAACATGATCAACCTTAGCAACAAAAGCTACAGACGGTCGTTGTCGCCCACTGCTTGAACTGAAAGATGAACACAAAACTACATAACCTACTTGTGTCTCTGAATTTCCAGAGATGTACAATAACAAACTGGCTTTATATCGAGACTAAACAAAAAAGATGTTCTCTTTCACAAAATATCAGCCTGCAAATGTAGTTTGAGTCTGAATCATAGTGATCTACTGCTAGCAACATTAGCAGATAAATGGTGCGTTTTTTTAATTTTTTTTTATTATTTTGTTATTCCAAAAAATGCTTTCTCTGTTACCCCGAGATAACAAACTGTTATCTGTACAAAATAAATAGTAGACACTAGTTGCCTGCTATTTATTTTGCCTACTAGATCCCATAGACACTCAACAATTGAGCTGTTTGACATAACTTCAGGCTACACCAAATACATACAAAACAAGTCTGTTCTAAGGCATTTATTAGTTTCTGACTCTGGGAAAGTTGGAAGAAAAGTAAAATTCCCTAAAACTACTGTCTCTCTGAACTATTTCTTTAACCAAATCACACACATTTAGGCTATTCTACATGATCTCCTTTTGATAACTAATGTAACATTTTTTCACCTCCATTCACTGAGTCTCCCCTGAAACTGTTTGGAGCCCACCTGGGGGGGGGGGGCAACTCCCACTTTGAAAACCTATGGTTTGGATTAACAGGGACACTCTTTCTGGAAAGGCAAGTTGCTTTTAAGTATTTCCAAATATATTTTTAATGCTCCATGCAGCACAAATAAAATTATTTTCACTGCCATTGTATTTTGAAGGGCAGCAGATGTTTCAGAGGTGAATATCTCAAAATAAAAATACACACATCACACAGCACTTTCAGATTTAAGATGACCAATTTATTTTCCAGGTTTTGTTTGGTCATGTTTTGTCGCGTCCTTCTCGGGGGAAGTTTGTTTCACTACTCCAACGAAAACTTTGATGATAGCGATAAACTCAGGATCATTCAACAGACACCAGGATCGACTGATTGGTGGATCATTGATGTACCCTGCATGTAGGCCAACATGATTGCTGAAATACTGTTGTAATGTGGTCACAGGTGTGTGTTTATGGAGTATTTTACAACAGCCTCAAACGCAGTTCAACCAATCATTATCAAGGACCGGAACTATCCATTTTATAATTTGAATTCTAGCAGAGATCCAAACATTGCCAAAGATACCAAACATGTCAGGCTGACTTTTGGGAAAATTTGTACAAAGTGATGCACAAACATCTGGAATATTTCTGTTCTGTTGGAATAGTGCAGCTATAAAATGCATAGAGCCTTTGGTTTGAACATTTCCCTCAGTGTAAAGATCATTTATCCTAAATGAAGAGGTGGAACAAGCTGATACTAATTTACGGTTAAAAATCTGTCATATCCGTTCACAAAGCCTGGACATGACAGTGTCGTGGAAGCTGAAAAATCAGTTCTTTTCTATTGCAGATGAGAGTTCAAACACCAAGTTGACACAATATTTCTTTTCCTCAGAAGATCTTTATTGCTTGCAAGCAGTCATTCATCAGCAGCACATAGATAATGACCGAAGGAGAGTCAGTTTCTCTTTCATGTCTTATAGTATTTTAGACAATACATTTTTCAGCCTTCCTCACTTGGTCATGACATCTTCTTGCCTTAAGACACATCACAGCATCTCAACATCCGCCATGTGACACATATGAAACTCCTTAGACATTGTTGTATAGACATACGTTTACCTATTCTCAGGCTATATTTTACACAGAAAGAGGTTTGACCCCTCTCCAGGCTAAAACATTGTAGATGTAAACATGGTGGATATAAGAATACACCCCTTAGCAAAGCATGGTCATCATGACAGAAAAACACATGACTGTAGCTAACAGACATGAATTACCCTTAGAGAGGTCACCGGACATGGAGAAGACGAAGCCTGGCTGCTCACTGGTGACTTGGCTGTTGATCCAGGACTGATACTTGGACACTCTGGCGTAGACTCCTGGGATATTAGGCTCCGCACAACCAAAACCAAAGCTCACGACTCCAGCCTGGACCCAAACACTTCCTGTCTTTGTCACCATTGGACCACCTGAGTCCCCCTTTGAGGAGAGAAACATTCAGGAGTGGGTCAGGAGAAAGAATCTTTGTAGGAGGGGAAATCTGAGGGAAGCACAGGTGGTAAAATGATCACCTGACAGGAATCCTTCCCTCCTTCACGTAACCCAGCGCAGATCATGTTGTCTGTGATTATGCCGCCATAGTCAATGTTACACTGTCTGTTCCCAACAACAGGCACCTCCACCTCCATTAGGTTTTGTGGGTAAGGAAGAGGTACTAAAGACACACAAAATCAGTTTAATAAACAACACAAATGGTGAAATAAGGACTCATATCACTTGTTTTGTCTACTAGTTTTCAGCAGAAACAAGTAGTGAACACAACACTGACATATCATCAGCTTTTAAGTTGATATGTTTGCTTATTTCCACATCCAGCAGTTATGGAGCAACGTTATCATTCATTTGGAGTTGTGTTTCTGTCCACCTGGTGAGTGTAAGTCCAATATTCACTCTGTTTTTGCTCTCTACCAACTCCTGACGGAAATTCTGGATCTTTAGCTGCTAAATACTCCACTATGTTCACCAGCTAGTCTACAGCTAACTGTCTTTTTGCTGTTTGGTGCTGAGCAGGTAGTGTACAGTGGCTTTTTACAGCTTTTTCTCTTAAAACAGCTGCCTTCTGCAGCCGAAACGATGCTATGAGAGCGCTGAGAGTGAACCAAAACAGTAAAGTTGCAACCGGACAGATAAACAATGAGCTGAAACTCACTATAAAGCTCCCTAAAGCCGAGAGGAGCCAGTTGTAGTCCAGTTGCAACTGAAATTTACTCAGCACATTAATGCTCCTCTGATACATGAACCCTCTTGATTTTAATGATCTTTCATCTGACATCATCATCAGAACTTTAATACTATAATTCTTTTGAAACGTGGGGTGTGATAGTATTGTCACATGCAGATTATGATAAAAAATATCACTACAAACTGTAAGTTATGCAAATTTTTCATTGCTCACCGAGATGCATTTATGAATCTGAGAAAGCACAAGTAATAAATGTGCCCCAGTTGCTGTATGACCTACCTTCAGATCCGATGTTGCCCCAACCGGTGATCCAGGTGTCCACGCCGTCGTTGAAAGTGCTGTCTGAGGCTGCCAGGCACACTGGTAGAATAAAGTTGTTGAAAGTAACCAGTGAGGAAAGCTTCAGGAGGGAGATGTCGTTGTCAAAAGTGCTAGGGTTGTAGCTGGGATGTTTGATGATCTGAGAGACTCTGTGAGACACCGCATTGGTGTTGGACCCCTCTTGACTCTGGAGACCGAGGAGCACAGCCAAACCAGCTGTGCTGGTGCTGAAGATCAGAAGAGAAACAAAGCAGTGCAAAGACATGAAGAGCAGGGCTGCAGTCGAGACCACTTCAGTCAAGCAGATACAAATAGATTTAAGACCATGTCGCAACAAGGAGATCAAAGTCCCACAAGTTACAAATTTATATCCTCAAATTACAATCAATCTAAATTTACTGAGTTCTACCCTCATATTACATAAACTGGTCCCTAAAATGAATAAAGTGTTCATGTGGCCCATGTTCTTTGCACCAATTGCCAGAAGACAAGCTGAATCTGCTGTATATTCAAAACAATTTTTTTTCTTTTACAGCAAAATAATCTTTTATCGCAGTATATACTGTACGTCTAAGAGAAATAACACAACATTGTGTTTAACAGCCAAAACATGAGGTTTATCCCTGAATCTCAGCCCAAGATTGTACTAAATATTATAAACTGTATTAAACTGTTTTAACTCCACAGGTAGAGGGAACAAAGACAAATGGAACAGATGATAATGCTATTAATTAATTAATGTCCAAGACGTGAATTTAAGCAGACATGTCTGTGTTCTCTTGGAACACACAGATACCCTTCTGGTTAGCTCTAATGCTACTCAGGACTAAATTAAACCTTAAAATGCAACTCAGACTTTTGGTATCATGTCTCTTTTGTCACTTAGAGAAGTCGTTCCTATCCTTCTCGGCTGGTGACCAAACTAAAGCATTGTCCGTCTGCAATCCTTGGTTCAACCAGAGATTTTTCTACTATACCTTATGTATTGTTTTTTTTTGAATAACTGTTGGAGGCCTGAGGAAGTAAAACTCTCCAGTATTTCACAAGACAAAGCTAGAAAAAAAAAGGATCTAAAATCTAAATTTCAGCAGCAGAACAATATTTTTCTTCTTTCCTGCCCTGTTAATCATCTTGAGACCCCTCAGATTCATCCTGCGACCCCTTGGAGGGGTCTCATGGCATGTTGTTTTCCATCACAGTTCTACTCTAACTGCTCACCTTTTGAAGCAGTGAGCAGCCGTCAGCACCCATTCTTTGTTAATGAGGGATCCTCCGCAGAAGTGGCTCCCAGATCTTTGCAGACTGACCTGCCAGGGCCAGCTGCCTTCAGAGGCCGCCTGTCCTCCAACAATCCTGATGTTGAGCGCAGGCCGACCGCACACTACAGAGAGACGGAAGATAAAAACACATAGTGAGCAATGCTCGGCCCTCCCTGAATTACCACTGTGGTTTCTGTTTGCAGGATTACAACCTTCAACTGTGGATTGAAGATTAAGATCCTGGGAGTCTGCTGGGAGGCTCTCAAGATAACAAGAGGTGAAAATATAATCTCATTTCATTATTAGTCTAGATGTTTTAAATGCATTTCTGCACTAAATGACTGTGTGGACTCACTGTGGATTTTGGCCTCCATCACTTCCATTGAAAGAACATTTAAAGGATCTTTTAATATCCAGTATGAACAGGAAGAATGATTACAGCGAGGAAAACCTCTTTCACTGTTCATATGGACACTTGACTGTTGTTTTAAGTTGCCCTTGAAGAATAGTGAACCAGTCCTTTAAGACTGGAATTCTGGCTTTGACAGCAAATACCAACAACAATCAAACTATCAACCTTTCTATCCAACAACATGTTTAAAATGTAAACAAGTGGAAACTTTGACTTACCATCTAGTTGTGAGTGAGACTCTGAAAAACAGAAAACAAACAGCTCTTGAAACAACAATTCAGCATTTATATTCACTGATTCTTTATGTGATATATTTACACATGATATGTCAATGGGAAGACATTTGTGATGATCACAATATTGACTACTAAACTCACTTAAACACATATTTTTAAAATATGAGTTAAACACGTTTTCCTGTCTCTTCTCTCAGATAACAGAGACAGAGAAATTTCACTTACAGTAAAGGAGTTGTTGTTTTTGACGGCATTGCTTGAGAAATCATTATGATAATGAAATAACCAGAATTTATAATTTACTGGTTCCTTTTTACAACTTTTCACCCTCATCAAACAGGATACCCCCCATGCTGAGGGCAGGGGGGGGGCAACCATCCCGCCTGATGCCACAAAGGACAAAAAAATACTGCAAAAGTGTCCTCTAAGGTGCCCCCACAAAGAACAAAAACATGGTGAGGTGCCCTTCCAGTGAAGAACATGAGATACTTTGCCCTGTAAGATGCCCTTATGATGGGGTAAACTGGCCATTATAGTAGAAATGAGTGTATGCTGACCATCAGGAAAATAAAGAACCCTTAAAAACATGTTGTGGTTGTCATTCAGTTGGTTCTGGTACAGTTCTACTCACTAGTTTACATGGTTCTGTTGTCTTTGGGTCAGTGCAGTCGGAGCTGCCAGTGACGACTGCATCAGTTGGGCGATCATTCTCCAAACTAAAGGTGATCACGACCCAGCTTACAAACAGATGTGGAGAAGGAAGGCTCTCAGAACCTCTGCTGTTGTCCATTGAGAGGGAGGGAAGGTCCAAATGGACCATAACGAGGTCGTTAACATTTACAAACTCATGGCCAAAAGAATTCTCCTTTGATTTCACCAATTTTGCTTCTCGTTTCCCTGACAAGACGGCTCAAAACAGCTAATTCTCAAAATGTTAATAGTTCCTTGTTTTTGCCACAGATGTGTTTGAAAAATAAACATTTAAAACGTTAGCCATTCCCTGTGTTATATTTCAGAGTTTGCTAACTAAATGTTTTAAATACAGAGATGTTATTTTCCTTACTGTATATTCTGAGCCACTGTGTAAAATGTTCATCTTATTTGGAGATGTTTTACCAAACATGCATCATTGTTCTCTGCTGATGGGACCCATTGAATGTATCAGGTGTCTTTTATATTTTTCTCCCCTGCCCGTCAGTCAGCCACTGGGAAGGTTTATAAACTTTTATACCGTTTCCCAGAGCTATTTGTTGTTGGAAAAACATCTGGAATAAAGTTTGGTCTTTTGTCACTAATTAAATTAAATAAAGTAGTGCATCTTTCCAAGCAGTATGTAAATGTATGCAGTATGTATTCAGGCAGGACATTTAAGACCTTCATACTTATGATGTTTTTAACTAATTTTTGGGGGGGTTCGGCTGTGATCATACCAAGAACCAAAATAAATAAGAGGGAAGAGGGAGGACACCTTTTTGGTTAATGTCATCTTTGTTTTCAGCTCAATACTACAACCATGAAATTTCTGTTTTTTCTGTTTTCATGAATGACCTGCATCTCAGTCCAAGATCATACTGAACATTGTAAACTGTATTAAACTGTTAAAAATGTAATTAAGATGATAAAGCTATTAATATGAGGGAAGTCTTGGCACAATTTAGTCATTAATGGACACAGTTTGTTAGTTTAGGGGGAACAAATAAATGAAAAAAAAATAAAGAAAAGTCTTCTTTGAACAAAAAAGCTTTTAAAACTATCAGACTATTTTACAGATGTTTGTGTAATTGTGTTTCTTCTCTTTTCTCAAATTTCTCTGTTTATTTTTGCTCTGGTATTATTTATCTTTCTTAATTTTAATATTTATTTGTTTATTTTTTCATATCTTTAATATGTTTAATTATCTGTATATGTAGTTGTCTATCTTCCTCCTTGACATTATGTTCTACTGTTGTTACATAATAAAATTATAATTAAACTTCATTGGGAAAAAGAAAAATAATCAGAGAGAGAAAAGTGCCAGTGGAGCCACGTCCAAGGTTCAGTTGTTAGACTTACAGAACATATGAGGATTATTAATGAATATATAGGCTACAGGGGGTTTGAGGGTTTAATTGGAATTGAAAACGTGTTTCATTGAAGTAAGTATGCAGCTAAACAAACAAACAAAAATGGTTTAGGCCAAAATTCAGAGCAGAGTAACAGAACCTGCAGAGTCAGCACATTTTTGACAGTAAAAAATGAACAAAAAGTGTAATTACTGTCTTTAAAAAAAAGGAAAGAATAAATCCTACAGTGTAATTTGAGTAATGACAGCACTTAAGTTGCAGTTAGTTGTTTTAATTACTTAGGAACTTATACAGACAACCACTTTAATTTTATAGATAACACAGATTATGTTTTTAAAAAGCTATGCAGAGGTTATACCTACTCAGGAAACTTAATGACTTCAAGGTGAGCCAGAATATTCTTGACATGGTGTACAATAATCTGGTGGAAAGCATCTTGTCTTTTCACATGGTTGTGTGGTACGGACACTTGGATGTCAAATGTAAAGGGAAAAGTCTAATACCGCCAATAAAATCACAGGGAAACCACAGATGCAACTAAGCAGCAGGCATGTTCTGAATACCAAAAAGAAAGCCCTCGACATAACAAGAGATCCGTCCCATCCATTGTACCCACAATCTGAATCGCTTCCCTCAGGAAGGCGCTTTACGCTGCCACAAGCCACCAAAAATGTCAACAAGACATCAATTGTCCCGAGGGCTCAATCATACAGGGCCACTCCCTTACCTCAACCCTCACTGTACATTTACAATTTTGCACTTTGTACTTTTTGTAATAGGCCTATTGAACTGTATTTGAATTGCCCATAATTAAAGTCCAAGACATGTCGTCTGGTGTCCCATCAAACCTGTTTTAGTGCATCAGTAAACCAACATTGTCCAGAGCAGGTCGGAAAAAATGATGGAACATATTTCTGTTAAAGAGTGTAGTTTATTTAGTTTTTAACAACCATCATATGTCATGATATACACAAAGGGGAGACGGCTCCTCTGACTGGATGTTTGCTGAAAGACAAATCTACTCATGACTGATGAAACCAGTGGTTTCCAAAATTTTTGGCTTTTGACGTCTTACAAAAAGCAGTGTGTAGTCCGGGTCACATTTCAGATGTCTATGAGTTATTAACAGCTCCACCAAATAGTGATTTTTCTCACATGGTTTCCTCTTACTTTATTTTCTTTAGTTAAGGAACATTTACAGTATCTAAGAAAAGTTGGATGTTGACACCGGACTAGAGCTGCATCAATTAATTGATCAATTCATTGACAAACCAAATAATTTGACAGTATTTTGACGACTGAGTAATCGTTTTAGTCATTTGTAAGTATTTCAGTGCTTCTCATTCATTATAATAAATTGATTGTCTTTGGGTTTTGGACTGTTGGTCCAAGACAAAACAAGACATTTAAAAATTTCACTTTTGACTGTGGGAAATTATAACAGGCATTTTTCACTCTTGTTTGAAATTATGTAGACAAAACAATCAATCAGTGAATTGGCGGATTAATCAATAATGACAATAATTATTAGTTGTAGTCCTACACTGGAGACCAGGGTCTGTGTCCTGAGTCCTGTGTCTGTTTTAATTTTGACAAAAAAAGCAAATGTTAATGAAAAATGGTGGTTTTTTTGGTTAAATGATAATAAACACATTGTGTCTCGTGCTTCATGTCATTTCTGTTTTAAACCAAGACCATGATCTTTCTCTAACCTAAGTGCTGCCAGTGTCGAAACACAACCATAAAAAACTAATAAAACTATAGTCACTACAAGTTGATATTTTACTGCAAGGTCGGATATTTGGTGGCAGGGGAAAAAAAGAATCACTGAACATTTGACTTGTACTGTCAGTATCGACATTTTTGTGACTTGCCAAATGTGTTCATTAACAACATTTTCTCATTATATTGACAGAAATCATCATTCTGGCAGCATTGTTTCCTTCAAAGTGTATTTTCTGTTGCAGTTCAGTTGTCTATTAACAAAATTTCTAGGAGACAGACTTGTTTGATCCCTGGTGATGCCTGAACGTCAGAAAAACAGTTAAAGGAGCACTCCACTGTTTTTTACATAAGGTTGAGTTTACTCTTCATGATTGGTACTAATCAGCCTGTGAAAACAAATGCATTACATCTACTGTGGCTCTAGAGGGAGCCAGAGTTTGAAATAATATCTTGGCTTGAGCTCAACATATAATGTTTAAACTGAAAGCCTGTGTGTGGTGGATATTTAAGATGAATTCACAGAGAGCCAACAGAGAAACCAACCTTTTGCACACATTCCCGTAACAACACAAACTGTTGTCCCACCAGTGACCACAATAAATGCCCTTTATTGACCTTTTAATGTATCCAACCTCGCCTCATAGAGACAAAGGGACCTTTGTCTCTATGAGGCAAATAATTGACTTTTGAGCCACTAATGTGACTTAATTTGCAAGCTTACAGAAATAAAATAATTAATGTAAGGACAGACTGAGTAGAGAAGAAAGTTTGAGCTTACCTTTAGTGTATTAAGGATCAAATCCCACATAAAATATTAATTAAAAGTGACTTACTCCATGAAAACGTCACATTGATATAAATATAAAATGTTTAAAGGGGTTTAAGGCGTAAAATTAATGGATTCTGTTCCTTTCTGGATTGACTGAATGTTACTGATCACCTAATGTGAAAGTCCCTAAAATGAGTTATAAAATGAGAATACATGGATGTTACAATATTTTACTTTAAACAACTACTTACTTTCTAATGAAATAAAATAAAAACCTGCGCACAGTAGAAACTACCAAAGTACTGTACTTAAATACAATTTTGTGGTACCTGCACTATTTATTTTATGCTACTTTGTACTTTTTCTCCACTCCAATTCAGATGTAAAAATTGTACTTTTTACTGCACTACATTTAATTCACAGTTATAATTACTGGCTACTTTTCAGGTCAGTATTTTATACACTGTAATAAATTGCTGTAAAAATACAGCTGAATTCTAACAGTAAGTTACTGCTCTTTCTAAATACGGTAAAATACTGTAAATGTTGATGCTTTTTGGAGCCAAAACCGAGAACAGACATTAACAGTAGGTTACTGTAAGATTTGACGTTAAAATACAGTATTTTCATTTTCATTACCACAGTAATGGAGGGACAGAAGGCACATGCAACCATCAACATCATATAATCCACATTCATCCTCCTTTGTGGAATCAAACCAAAGGCCAGTAACATCTTGCTCAGAAAACAGAATCACATTTGTGCAACTGGTTACCCAATTAGTGACAACGTCTAATTTTTGCTAACATTTAATTGGTATAATCCTAGCAAGTGCCTGGCAGGCACAAGAGAGCATTTTCAGGTAGTGTCTTAAGCAGTTGGAAGTTTGAATTACATACAAACAGTCTACTAAATTAGAGGATTTTACTTCCTTCTCAGTATGAATGGCATTGGTTCAGGTGTGTGCAGATGAAGGCTGACACTTACCTTGTGTCAGTAGAGTCAGCAGAGTTACCACACAGATCACTTTGTCGAGAGCCATTACTGTACAATAAGTTCATATCATCTGATCTGCTCTGGCATAAATGACCTGCCCTCCCTCCCACAAACACAAACACACCTCTCTCTCTCTCAATTCAATTCAATTCAATGAGGCTTTATTGGCATGATCATATTGAAGAACAGTTTTGCCAAAGTACATTGTACAAAGTAGTACAAACAGGGAGAAGTACAGGTTTTAACATACAAACAGTAAAACAATGTGTTAACCTTATAGTTTGAAAACAACAACTATGAAGGAAGAAAGCTGAACTTAACTGATGTGTATCAGCAATTATGGAAATAATAACAATAATAATAATAGTTTTTATTTGCAAAAAAGTAAATATATATATATATATATATATATATATATATACACACATAGTGTACAACATCAACAGGACACTAAGAGCCTTCATCAAGAACTCAATGGGGCTGTGGAAAACAACTCTGGAGGCCAACTCAAAGCCAATTGCACAAGTTACCATCAAGTGCAGCATATACCAAGGTGATGCAGGATCTACAGCAATGACATCGGAATGTCATTCAGACTAGATAACTGTAGTCAGATGGTATTGAAGAGAGGGAAGATGATCAGAACTGAGGGGGTTGAACTACCAGAAGGCAGCATTGCAGATGTTCAGGACAGCTACAAATGCGTTGGGATCCTGCAGGCAAATAGGAACCTTGAGGAGGCCACAAGGAAGTCAGCCACAGCCAAATACCTACACAGAGTAAGGCAGGTCCTGAAAAGTGGACTGAATGGGAAGAACAAATACGAGCCATCAACACAAACGCCCTGCCAGTCATCAGATACCCCGCTGGTATAGTAAGCTGGCCAAAGAAGGAGACAGAGGCCACTGATATCAAGACAAGGAAGCTCCTCACAATGCATGGAGGGTTTCATCCCAAGCCCCAAAAGATGAACTGCTAAGTGAATACCTCAGGCAGCAGAAACCCGATGATGCAGAGGAGGAGGAGGTACCATCATGGAGGGACAAGCCCCTACAGGGCATGTACCACCGACAGATAGAAGAAGTGGCTGATAACAAGAAATCCTACCAGTGGCTGGAAAAGGCTGGACTGAAGGACAGCACAGAAGCACTGATCATGGCAGCACAAGAACAGGCACTCAGTACAAGATCAATAGAGGTGACTACCACACCAGGCAGGACCCCAGGTGCAGGCTGCGCAGTGTTCTAGTGGGATAAGAGGGTACTATGAGCTCTTCAAGATATGATGGTGCCTGACCATTAAGGGCTTTGAAGGTGAGGAGTCAGAGGAGCCGTTTCTCCATTGTGTATATCATGATATATGATGGTGGTTAAAAACTAAATAAAGTACACTCTTTAACAGAAATATGCTCTCTATGTGTTTTTTACCTGCTATGGACAATGTGGGTTTACTGATGCACTAATACAGGTTTGATGGGACACCAGACGGCATGTCCAGGTCTGTTAGAATAACATGACAGTGTGTGAGAGTTGGCTGTTAAAAGACATACAGTATGTGAAGTATCCACTCCCTGTGCTCATAAATAACAACATACCTATTGTCTGTTAAGGCTGAAAGGTTAGGTTAGGTAAGGTTATAAACTTTATTGTCTTTGATTTCACCACAATCAGCATGGATTACAAATAAGACAACAGTAAAAAAAAAACAGGGAGAGCTTGGAGATCAATCATAGGCAATTCAAATGCAGTTCAATAGGCCTATTACAAAAAGTACAAAGTGCCAAATTCTGTAAACATAAGACAAATGTAAATGTACAATGAAGGGTGAGTTAAGGTGGTAGATGGCATGTCCAGGTCTGTTAGAATAACATTACAGTGTGTTAGAGGCAGCTTTTAAAAGAGAGATACGGTATGTGGAGTATTTACTCCCTTCACTGATAATTAATAGCATGCCTATTGTCTGTTAAGGCTCAAAGGTTAGGTTAGGTAAGGTTATAAACTTTATTATCAACAATATGGAAAACTGTCTTTCGCTTCACCACAATCAGCATGGATTAAAGATAAGACAACAGTAAAAAACAGGGAGAGCTTGGAGACCAATCATAGGCAATTCAAATGTAGTTCCATAGGCCTTAGAGGTGTGTTCCAGGGAACACCATAGGCCTTCATGGAAGATCGCAGTTGGAGATACTGTAAAAAAGATGAAGCAGGTAAATTAAAGGTAGTACATAAGTCATTAAAAGAAAGTAACCCATTACTATCATAGATATCTCCAAGAACATGAATACCTTTATCCTTCCACAATAGGAAATGAAAATGGGACAGTTCTTGAGAGGAGGAAATTATTATGAAAAATTGGGCTGTTTAAGTGCCATTTCTGAGTTGTATTTGATTCTCTTTCTGCATTATGCCATACTGACAGGGGAAAAGTAATGCTATGTCCAAGACGAAGTTTGGCATGCTTTACTGGTAACGCAGAGTAAACTAAATCTACCAATCTGTAAGTGTGAGCTAAGTTTTCCTCTATAGGTTTCCAAGAAATAGCAGCATCTGGGTTAAACCAGGTTGAGAGAGGTCTTAATACAAATGACCGAAAATAATATTTAAAATTGAGGACAGAGAGACCACCTGATTTTTTGTCAGGTTTTAATAGCAGAAGGCAAGGGAAAAGCCATCGTGTTGTGGGTGGATGTGGAGCCATCGACTACTGTTTTGGGCTGTCTAACATCAGTGGGTTTCATTCCATTTCAAATTGCCGCCGTCTGCCACAATCCAAATCTAAACGCCACTATCTGTGTTAAGAAAAGTGGTTTTATAGCCAGTGATTCTAAAATGGGAAGTTGCTCATTTAATGTTATACTTCCAAGAATATGTGGCTGAAGATATTTAATATGCAATCATCTTTCTCACAATTCCTCAATAAATATTGAGTCACATCATCCAATAAAGCACTCCATCATGTGTTTGTGTATGCATTTTCCTATCTTTATTGAGACCGTTTCTGGTATAAACACTGACCTTATTGGGACCAATAGTCCTCATGGGGACCAAAGCCCGGTCCTAATGCAGCACAACAAACGTCATTTCTGAGGTTAACATTAGGGGTAAGATGTGAATTGAGGTTAGGTTAATGTTAGGGTTAGACTTGAATTGGTTATGGTGTGTGAATTGGGTGGTATGGGGGAACTCAATGAACCAACTTCACACAAAAATCTTAATCAGTTTGGAATAAATTCAGTATTTAAAAGTAAATAGCATTATAAATAGCTTTCCAGCATTCACAACAATAAAAAATTTTTGTGGTGTAAGGCAAAGTGGACTTTCTTCGTCTCCATGGTAACAGTCAATGATGCTCATGGATAATGACACTGCTTCCGCAATCTAAAACTGACATAAAAAAATAATTTATCAGAACTGAGGGAGAAATCATTAAAACTGATGACCTTAACATTAACCTATCATATTGTTGAGCTATCAAGGACAAGGTCAGCACACATCTAGTCAGAGGAGCCGCCTCTCCTTTGTGTATATCATGATATATGATGGTGGTTAAAAACTAAATAAAGTACACTCTTTGACAGAAACATGTGCTCTGTGTTTTTTTCATAACTGCTCTTGACAATGTGGGTTTACTGATGCACTAATACAGGTTTGATGGGACACCAGACGGCATGTCCAGGTCTGTTAGAATAACATGACAGTGTGTGAGAGTTTGCTGTGCTCATAAATAACAGCATGCCTATTTTCTGTTCAGGCTGAAAGATTAGGTTAGGTAAGGTTATAAACTTTATTGTCTTTGATTTCACCACAATCAGCATGGATTAAAAATAAGACAACAGTAAAAAACAGGGAGAGCTTGGAGATCAATCTTAGGCAATTCAAATGCAGTTTAATAGGCCTATTACAAAAAGTACAAAGTGCCAAATTCAGTAAACGTAAGACAAATGTAAATGTACAATGAGGAGTGAGTTAAGGGAGTGGCCCTGTACGATAACTATGTATTTAATAATATAACAGCACTTGGGACAAATTAGTAAAGTACAAATACCTCAAAATTGTACTGAAGTACAGCATTTGAGTCATTTCCACTACTGTGTTAATATACAGTAACTTGCCTAAAACTTGAAATTGATATTTCATTATGACATCAGAGCTCACCTGAGAGGCTGCAGCTCACGTATTTGCCTTTCTGTGCTGCTCAGGCTGCTGATGACAGGATTCTCCTGATAAAATGATGCCTGACATTAACAAACTGATCAGTCAGACAAGCTGTGGCTAATTATACCTTATAGATAAAGTCCATGTTATAAAGATCCATAATAATCCTGATCCATTCATGGAGAGGCGAGGGATGATGTAAAAAAAAAAAAATATATATATATATATGTATATATATATATATATATATATATATATATATATATATATATATATATATATACACACACAGTACTGTGTAAAAGTTTTAGGCACTAAAAGTAAAGTGAGAATGCTTACAAAAATATTGCTATAAGTTGTTTTAATTTATCAATTAACTTCTTACAAAGTTGAGTAAACAGCAGAAATGTAAATGAAATCAATATTTGCTGTGAGCAGCTTTGCCCTTAAAACAGCAGCAGTTCTCCTCGGTTCACTTTAACACAGTTTTTCATGGTAACTTGCAGGTAGGTTGTTGTAACCATCCTGGAGAAAGAATGTTCTTCTGTGGATTTATTATTTAAGCCATCAGGTGCTTCTTCATGAAATCCCAGATTGACTCCATGATGTTAAGATCAGGTCTCTGTGGGGGCCATACCATACCATCTGTTGCAGGACTCATCATTCTTCTTGTTGCTGAACATAGTTCTTTATGACTCTAGCTGTATGCTTGGGGTCATTGTCATGTCATGAATAAATTTGGGACCAATCAGACACCTCCCTGATGGTATTGCATAATGGATAAGAATCTAAACATCTAGGGTGCCTAAAACTTTTGCACAGTACTGTATATACATATATATAATTTGATATATTATGTATTGACTGGTATCTTGTTATATCATTTATTCTCTATTAAGTTTTTGCTGGGCAAGCACTTGTTCATGGTCTCTCTGTGGCCATCTAGTGGTTGTATTTACTCATGTACTCATCTTTCTAATGCTTTCTTCATAATGAAAGAACATCAGTGATGTGTTTCAATAGTTTTTGGACAACAACAAGATACAACAGAGGATTAGGGGAGATACATAGATTATACTGCAGAGACCATTGAATGCTGTGTGAAACTGACATGTAGAACAGTTGAGATTTCTTGATAAGAAAAATATAGAAAATCAACAGCCATATCCTTTAACTCACATTTTATGGCAAACTAGTTCAATTTAACCATGTGAGGTAGTGGGGAAACAAGAAGACAGTTATGTGTGAGTGGACAACATGATCAACCTTAGCAACAAAGGCTACAGACGGTCGTTGTCGCCCACTGCTTGAACTGAAAGATGAACACAAAACTACATAACCTACTTGTGTCACTGAATTTCCAGAGATGTACAATAACAAACTGGCCTTATATCGAGACTAAACAAAAAAGATGTTCTCTTTCACAAAATATCAGCCTGCAAATGCAGTTTGAGTCTGAATCATAGTGATCTACTGCTAGCAACATTAGCAGATAAATGGTGCGTTTTTTTTAATTTTTTTTTATTCCAAGACCTGTTATTCCAAAAAATGCTTTCTCTGTTACCCCGAGATAACAAACTGTTATCTGTACAAAATAAATAGTAGACACTAGTTGCCTGCTATTTATTTTGCCTACTAGATCCCATAGACACTCAACAATTGAGCTGTTTGACATAACTTCTTTTCTTTAACCAAATCACACACATTTAGGCTATTCTACATGATCTCCTTTTGATAACTAATGTAACATTTTTTCACCTCCATTCACTGAGTCTCCCCTGAAACTGTTTGGAGCCCACCTGGGGG
Source organism: Thunnus thynnus (assembly GCF_963924715.1). Classification (NCBI taxonomy): domain Eukaryota; kingdom Metazoa; phylum Chordata; class Actinopteri; order Scombriformes; family Scombridae; genus Thunnus; species Thunnus thynnus. The sequence continues at coordinate 2,997,471 of NC_089533.1, read as the reverse complement.
GGGGGGCAACTCCCACTTTGAAAACCTCTGGTTTGGATTAACAGGGACACTGTTTCTGGAAAGGCAAGTTGCTTTTAAGCATTTCCAAATATGTTTTTAATGCTCCATGCAGCACAAATAAAATTATTTTCACTGCCATTGTATTTTGAAGGGCAGCAGATGTTTCAGAGGTGAATATCTCAAAATAAAAATACACACATCACACAGCACTTTCAGATTTAAGATGACCAATTTATTTTCCAGGTTTTGTTTGGTCATGTTTTGTCGCGTCCTTCTCGGGGGAAGTTTGTTTCACTACTCCAACGAAAACTTTGATGGTAGCGATAAACTCAGGATCGTTCAACAGACACCAGGATCGACTGATTGGTGGATCATTGATGTACCCTGCACGTAGGCCAACATGACTGCTGAAATACTGTTGTAATGTGGTCACAGGTGTATGTTTATGGAGTATTTTACAACAGCCTCAAACGCAGTTCAACCAATCATTATCAAGGACCGGAACTATCCATTTTATAATTTGAATTCTAGCAGAGATCCAAACATTGCCAAAGATACCAAACAGGTCAGGCTGACTTTTGGGAAAATTTGTACAAAGTGATGCACAAACATCTGGAATATTTCTTTTCTGTTGGAATAGTGCAGCTATAAAATGCATAGAGCCTTTGGTTTGAACATTTCCCTCAGTGTAAAGATCATTTATCCTAAATGAAGAGGTGGAACAAGCTGATACTAATTTACGGTTAAAAATCTGTCAGATCCGTTCACAAAGCCTGGACATGACAGTGTTGTGGAAGCTGAAAAATCAGTTCTTTTCTATTGCAGATGAGAGTTGGTTCAAACACCAAGTTGACACAATATTTCTTTTCCTCAGAAGATCTTTATTGCTTGCAAGCAGTCATTCATCAGCAGCACATAGATAATGACTGAAGGAGAGTCAGTTTCTCTTTCATGTCTTAAAGTATTTTAGACAATACATTTTTCAGCCTTCCTCACTTGGTCATGACATCTTCTTGGCTTAAGACACATCACAGCATCTCAACATCCGCCATGTGACACACATGAAACTCCTTAGACATTGTAAAGACATACATTAACCTATTCTCAGACTACATTTTGCACAGAAAGAGGTTTAATCCCCCCCCCCCCCCCCCCCCCCCCCCCCCCACCCGCCCCCCAGGCTAAACTTCTTCACAATAAGTTCCTTATATGGTTTACCAACACTTAAACATTGTAAATGTAAACATGGTGGATATAAGAATACATTAGTTAGTAAAACATGGTCATCATGACAGAAAAACACATGACTGTAGCTAACAGACATGAATTACCCTTAGAGAGGTCACTGGACATGGAGAAGACGAAGCCTGGCTGGTCACTGGTGACTTGGCTGTTGATCCAGGACTCATACGTGGACACTCTGGTGTAGACTCCTGGTAGATTAGGCAACAAACAACCAAAACCAAAGCTCATGACTCCAGCCTGGACCCAGACACTTCCTGTCTTTGTCACCATCGGACCACCTGAGTCCCCCTTTGAGGAGAGAAACATTCAGGAGTGGGTCAGGAGAAATGATCTTTGTAGGAGGGGAAATCTGAAGGAAGCACAGGTGGTAAAATGATCACCTGACAGAAGCCCTTCTCTCCTTCACGTAACCCAGCGCAGATCATGTTGTCTGTGATTGTGATATTGCTGCTATAGTTACTGTTACACTGTTTGTTCCCAACAACAGGCACCTCCACCTCCAGTAGTTTTTGTGGGAAAGGAAGGGGTACTGAAGAGACACAAAATCAGTTTAATAAATAACACTTATGGTGAAATAAGGACCAGCAGTTACGGAGCAACATTATCATTCATTTGGAGTCGTGTTTCTGTCCACCTGGTGAATATAAGTCCAATATTCACTCTCTTTTAGCTCTGTTTTTGCTCTCTACCAACTCCTGAGAGAAATATCTGGATCTTTAGCTGCTAAATGCTCCACGATGTTCACCAGCAAGTCTACAGCTAACTGTGTCTGTTTGCCGTTTGGTGTTGAGCAGGTAGTGTACAGTGACTTTTTACAGCTTTTTCTCTGAAAACAATTCTTTGCTGCAGCCCAAAACGATGCTATGAGAGCGCTGAGAGTGAACCAAAACAGTAAAGTTGCAGCCGGACAGATAATCAATGAGCTGAAACTCACTATAAAGCTCCATAAAGCCGAGGGGAACCAGTTGTAGTCCAGTATGCAACTTACAAAAGTGGTATGTGGAAACTTGATGCCTCCAGTGCACAAACAGTATGAATGTACCTTACAGTGAAGTAGGAGACATCTTGTGTCCAACAGGAAAACTTTTGAAAAGTGTTACAGTGAGGGAGAAGGAGGAGACGTCATTGTAAGAATTTCTAACAAGGTAAATTAACTTCTTCTTGGAAAAAACATGTTAGACACAAAGTATTCAAAGCTCATTATTTTTATCTTCTAAAACATGTCTGGAGGGGATCTTTCAGGTTACTAATATCAGTCAACCTGTCTGTCTCATCATAATGTTTCTGGTGACCTCTGACCTTTCTCTTGTGCCACGATCAGGGCAAAATTTTATTTCAAAATTTAGTAAAGTTTAGTCGGCAGTTTACAATGAAATTTACTGAGCACATTAATGCTTCTCTGATACATGAACCCTTAAGATTTGAATGATCTTTCATCTGACGTCATCATCAGAACTTTAATACTATAATACTTTTGTAATGTGGGGTGTGATAGTATTGTCATATGCAGATTGTGATAAAAATATTAATACAAACTGTAAGTTACAGGAAGGTTCATTGCTCACTGAGATGCATTTATGAATCTGAGAAAGCACAAGTAATAAATGTGCCCCACTTGCTGTATGACCTACCTCCAAATCCGATGTTGCCCCAGCCGGTGATCCAGGTGTCCACGCCGTCGTTGAAAGTGCTGTCTGAGGCTGCCAGGCACACTGGCAGAATGTAGTCATTGAAAGTAACCGGTAAGGAGAGCTTCAGGAGGGAGATGTCATTGTCACTAGTGCTAGCGTTGTAGCTGGGATGTTTGATGATCTGAGAGACTGTCCGATACGCCTCATTGGGGTTTGATCCCTTTTGACTCTGGCGTCCGAGGATCACAGCCAAACCAAATGTGTTGTTGCTGAAGATCAGAAGAGAAACAAAACAGTGCAAAGACATGAAGAGCAGGGCTGCAGTTGAGACCACTTCAGTCAAGCAGATACAAATCCATTTAAGACCATGTCACAACAAGGAGATATAATTCCCACAAGTTAGAAATTTATATCCTCAAATTAAAATCAATCTCAATTTACTGAATCCTACCCTCAGATTACATTAACTGGTCCCTAAAATGAATAATTTTTACATGTGGCCCATGTTCTTTGTACCAGTTGCCAGAAGACAAGCTGAATCTTTAGGAATTTTAGACTGGTGACCAAACTGAAGCATTGTCTGCCTGCAACCCTTAGTTCAACCAAAGATTTTTCTTCTAAACGTCTTGTATTGTTTTATTTGAATAACTGTTGGAGGTCTAAAGAAGTAAAACTTCCCAGAATTTCACAAGACAAAGCTAGACAACTTTTTCTAACTGCTTACCGTGGGAAGCAGTGAGCAGCCGTCAGCACCCATTCTTTGTTAATGAGGGATCCTCCACAGAAGTGAAGTCCAAATCTTTGCAGACTGACCTGCCAGGGCCAGCTGCCTTCAGGTGCCACCTCTCCTCCAACAATCCTGGTGTTGAGCGCAGGCCGACCGCACACTACAGAGAGACAGACGATAAAAACACAGAGTGAACAATGCTCGGCCCTCCCTGAATTACCACTGTGGTTTCTGTTTGCAGGATTATAACCTTCAACTGTGGGTTAAAGATTAAGATCCTGGGAGTCTGCTGGGAGGCTCTCAAGATAACAAGAGGTGAAACTATAATTTCATTTCAATATTAGTCTAAATGTTTCTTTACTTCTCTTACACAATGGGTTCACAATTTTTCAAGTGTGTCTTAAAACAACAGTCAGGAGCCCAAATGAACATTGAAACATGTTTTTCTTGCTGTAATCATTCCTCCTGTTCATACTGACCATTAGAAGATCCCTTCATAATGCACTTACAATGGAAGTGATGGAGGACAAAATCCACAGTCCTCCTTCTGTGCAAAAATGTGTTTAAAAGTTTATCTGAAGCTAATATGAAGCTTCAGCATCCAGATGAGTCAAATCAAGTAGATATCTTTCAACGTTACAGTCTTTTTAGTGCCAAAGTCCCTCTTTTTGTTACTATACTTCCACCTGCAGCTCAACAGGGAAACACTGTCCGAGGAAACACAAAGAGGGAATTTGATGCTAAAAAGACTGTAAATGTGTCAGATATCCACTTGATATGACTAACTCAGACTGATGAAGCCTCATATAAGCTTCACAGAGACTTTAAATGCATTTCTGCACTAAATGACTGTGTGGAGTCACTGTGGATTTTGGCCTCCATCACTTCCATTGAAAGCACATTTGAAGGATCTTTTAATATCCAGTATGAACAGGAGGAATGATTACAGCGAGGAAAACCTCTTTCACTGTTCATATGGACACTTGACTGTTTTTTTAAGATGCCCTTGAAGAATAGTGAACCAGTCCTTTAAGACTGGAATTCTGGCTTTGACAGCAAATACCAACAACAATCAAACTATCAACCTTTCTATCCGACAACATGTTTAAAATGTAAACAAGTGGAAACTTTGACTTACCATCTAGTTGTGAGTGAGACTCTGAAAAACAGAAAACAAACAGCTCTTGAAACAACAATTCAGCATTTATATTCACTGATACTTTGTGTGATATATTTACACATGATATTTCCACGGAAGGACATTTGTGATGATCACAATATTGACTACTAACCTCACTTAAACACATATTTTTAAAATATGAGTTAAACACGTTTTCCTGTCTCTTCTCTCAGATAACAGAGACAGAGAAATTTCACTTACAGTAAAGGAGTTGTTGTTTTTGACGGCATTGCTTGAGAAGTCATTATGATAATGAAATAACCAGAATTTATAATTTACTGGTTCCTTTTTACAACTTTTCACCCTCATCAAACAGGATACCCCCCATGCTGAGGGCAGGGGGGGGCAACCATCCCGCCTGATACCACAAAGGACAAAAAAATACTGTGAAAGTGTCCTCTAAGGTGCCCCCACAAAGAACAAAAACATGGTGAAGTGCCCTTCCAGTGAAGAACATGAGATACTTTGCCCTGTAAGATGCCCTTATGATGGTGTAAACTGGCCATTATAGTAGAAATGAGTGTATGCTGACCATCAGGAAAATAAAGAACCCTTAAAAACATGTTGTGGTTGTCATTCAGTTGTTTCTGGTACAGTCCTACTCACTAGTTTACATGGTTCTGTTGTCTTTGGGTCAGTGCAGTCGGAGCTGCCAGTGACGACTGCATCAGTTGAGGGATCATTCTCCAAACTGAAGCTGATCAAGACCCAGTTTACAAACAGATGTGGAGAAGGAAGGCTATCAGAACCTCTGCTGACGTCCATTGAGAGGGAGGGAAGGTCCAAATGGACCATAATGAGGTCGTTAACATTTACAAACTCATGGCCAAAAGAATTCTCCTTTTATTTCACCAATTTTGCTTCTCGTTTCCCTGACAAGACGGCTCAACAGCTAATTCTCAAAATGTTAATAGTTCCTTGTTTTTGCCACAGATGTGTTTGAAAAATAAACATTTAAAACGTTAGCCATTCCCTGTGTTATATTTCAGAGTTTGCTAACTAAATGTTTTAAATACAGAGATGTTGTTTTCCTTACTGTATATTCTGAGCCACTGTGTAAAATGTTCATCTTATTTGGAGATGTTTTACCAAACATGCATCATTGTTCTCTGCTGATGGGACCCACTGAATGTATCAGGTGTCCTTTATATTTTTCTCCCCTGCCCGTCAGTCAGTCACTGGGAAGGTTTATAAACTTTTATACCGTTTCCCAGAGCTATTTGTTGTTGGAAAAACATCTGGAACATCTTACAAAAAGCAGTGTGTAGTCGGGGTCACATTTCAGATGTCTATGAGTTGTTAACAGCTCCACCAAATAGTGATTTTTCTCACATGGTTTCATCTTACTAGAGCTGCAACAATTAATTGATCAATTCATTGACAAACCAAATAATCTGAAAGTATTTTGACGACTGAGTAATCGTTTTAGTCATTTGTAAGTATTTCAGTGCTTCTCATTCATTATAATAAATTGATTGTCTTTGGGTTTTGGACTGTTGGTCCAAGACAAAACAAGACATTTAAAAATTTCACTTTTGACTGTGGGAAATTATAACAGGCATTTTTCACTCTTGTTTGAAATTATGTAGACAAAACAATCAATCAGTGAATTGGCGGATTAATCAATAATGACAATAATTATTAGTTGTAGCCCTACACTGGAGACCAGGGTCTGTGTCCTGAGTCCTGTGTCTGTTTTAATTTTGACAAAAAAAGCAAATGTTAATGAAAAATGGTGGTTTTTTGGTTAAATGATAATAAACACATTGTGTCTCGCGCTTCATGTCATTTCTGTTTTAAACCAAGACCATGATCTTTCTCTAACCTAAGTGCTGCCAGTGTCGAAACACAACCATAAAAAACTAATAAAACTATAGTCACTACAAGTTGATATTTTACTGCAAGGTCGGATATTTGGTGGCAGGGGAAAAAAAGAATCACTGAACATTTGACTTGTACTGTCAGTATCAACATTTTTGTGACTTGCCAAATGTGTTCATTAACAACATTTTCTCATTATATTGACAGAAATCATCATTCTGGCAGCATTGTTTCCTTCAAAGTGTATTTTCTGTTGCAGTTCAGTTGTCTATTAACAAAATTTCTAGGAGACAGACTTGTTTAATCCCTGGTGATGCCTGAACGTCAGAAAAACAGTTAAAGGGGTACTCCACTGTTTTTTACATAAGGTTGAGTTTACTCTTCATGATTGGTACTAATCAGCCTGTGAAAACAAATGCATTACATCTACTGTGGCTCTAGAGGGAGCCAGAGTTTGAAATAATATCTTGGCTTGAGCTCAACATATAATGTTTAAACTGAAAGCCTGTGTGTGGTGGATATTTAAGATGAATTCACAGAGAGCAAGTTTTCTTTCAGAGATTTACCGCAATATCCAGAGTACACATTTACAAATACGGATCCCCCAGTTTGCTAGGCTGGAGGAGACTGTATGAAGTTAAAAATCATATTTGCACATGCAGTGTCGACACAGAACATCCCATATCTTTTTATTTAATGCACAATATTCCTTCTGTTCATTCATAACCTTATCTATGTTTCTTCCTTAGGGAGTTTTCCTCTCTGCCTGTTTACTGAGGAGTAGAAGTTGAGTGTCAAATTTCAAAGATCACTTTATTTAGCTGATCCATCAGTGAAACATATTCACATAAGAGGCAAAGGATACAACTATCTGTTCACTTAACTGCAAGACAGTACAACATAAAACAATATAACATAATCTAAAGACAATAAAGCATAAGAGTATAAGCTTCCATTTCACTGTGCTGCGAAGTGGACGTGCAGAGTTTGAAAGAAGTGGACATTTAGAAGCAGGAAGGGTCTAAAGGCAGTGGCTTGAGTTGCATTATGGGAAATGTAGTTTGACCCAAAGTAGGAACTAAAAGTCAGAATATTTCAGGTAAATATTCCTATTAATAGTAACAATAGCATGAATTTCCTGTTTCATCAATCTGTTTTCAGTTTGAGCTGGACATGATGTTGATAAAGATGTTTGTTAAAAGTTTGATCAGAGATTTGCTCCATTAGATCCAAAGTATTCAGTAAACAGATGTTCTCCTTTTTCTTCAGTAAACGTTTTGCAATTAGAATCGATTTTGCAATCTGGGACATAATGGGGTACGGCTGTGTCATTGGCTCCATTTCAACATGAAACCAACCCTCTGCGCACATTCCTGTAACAACACAAACTGTTGTCCCACCAGTGACCACAACAGCCCATAAATGCCGTTTATTGACCTTTTAATGTATCCAACCTCGCCTCACAGAGACAAAGGGACCTTTAAATAATTGACTTTTGAGCCACTAATGTGACTTTGCAAGCTTACAGAAATAAAATAATTAATGTAAGGACAGACTGAGTAGAGAAGAAAGTTTTCATTTATAAAATGAGAATACATGGATGTTACAATATTTTACTTTAAACAACTACTTACTTTCTAATGAAATAAAATAAAAACCTGTGCACAGTAGAAACTACCAAAATCTCAATACCAAAATTTCTAATTTTAAGGGATTATTAAGAGGTTGTTAAATGTTAATAAATTGAACACCTTTAACTTTTAACTTAATCTTACGTTAATTCATTTTAGTTTAATGGACTTTAATGGGTCTTTTTACATGAAGAAGAAGCTTGCCACTCATCAAACCAACTTAAAACTAATTAATGTTTAGTTCAACCTTTCCCAGATGTAAATATTGTACTTTTTACTGCACTACATTTAATTCACAGTTATAATTACTGGCTACTTTTCAGGTCATTTTATACACTGTAATACATTGCTGTAAAAATACAGCCAAATTCTCACAGTAAGTTACTGCTCTTTCTAAATACGGTAAAATTCTGTAAATGTTGATGCTTTTTGGAGCCAAAACCGAGAACAGACATTAACAGTAGGTTACTGTAAGATTTGACGTTAAAATACAGTATTTTCATTTTCATTACCACAGTAATGGAGGGACAGAAGGCACATGCAACCATCAACATCATATAATCCACATTCATCCTCCTTTGTGGAATCAAACCAAAGGTCAGTAACATCTTACTCAGAAAACAGAATCACATTTGTGCAACTGGTTACCCAATTAGTGACTATGTTTAATTTTTGCTAACATTTGATTGGTATAATCCTAGCAAGTGCCTGGCAGGCACAAGAGAGCATTTTCAGGTAGTGTCTTAAGCAGTTGGAAGTTTGAATTACATACAAACAGTCTACTAAATTAGAGGATTTTACTTCCTTCTCAGTATGAATGTCATTGGTTCAGGTGTGTGCAGATGAAGGCTGACACTTACCTTGTGTCAGTAGAGTCAGCAGAGTTACCACACAGATCACTTTGTCGAGAGCCATTACTGTACAATAAGTTCATATCATCTGATCTGCTCTGACATAAATTACCTGCCTTCCCTCCCACAAACACAAACACACCTCTCTCAATCTCAATTCAATTCAATTCAATCTTTATTGGCATGATCATATTGAAGAACAGTTTTGCCAAAGTACATTGTACAAAGTAGTACAAACAGGGAGAAGTACAGGTTTTAACATACAAACAGTAAAACAATGTGTTAACCTTATAGTTTGAAAACAACAACTATGAAGGAAGAAAGCTGAACGTGTATCAGCAATTATGGAAATAATAATAATAATAATAGTGTAATAAATCTGAGTTCAAACAGAAACCAGAACTTATGTGGGATAAATGACAGAGACCTCAGAATAACCGACACCAGACCATCAAAGTATCAGGCAAAAATAGAAATCTTTATTAAGTTAACACCAATAAAAAGAAGGGGCTTCGGAGTTTCACTAGGTAGGATAGTTATGCCACTTGAGGGGGAGTCAGGGCTGGCCACACTATAAAAATTCACACCACCATCCAGAGATGCAACACACAACAGGGATAAGAGCACATCACAACAACTTCAGGAAATGCCTGGGAGCACACCACACTGCACACAGTGGAGTCACACGTCTACTTTAAGAAAGAAGGTGGGGCCAATACAAAACCTCCCCCCGCCCGGGACCCAACTCAACCCCACCCAGCTTCTCTCCTGTCCCCACGACAATAAAATACAAAACAACAAATACGCAATACATACAAGTTAAAATATATACTAAACTTGCGTGGTTGACGAGACCCCCCCTGGGGTCTGAGCTTGTGGCCCCGTCCAACTCCCCGGGGAACCACGGCTCCGTTGGACAGGTGAACAGGCAGGGAACGGCGGCATGCCGGAGGCAGCAGCGAGGTTGAAGAGCAGCGGTGGCGGCTTGCGCTCCTAAAGCCCCAGCCCTAACTAACTAAAGGAGGCAGCAAACCTCCCCTCCTAACACAGGAACTCACTAACCCCCTATCGTACCTGTCTTCGTATATATACATATATATATATATATATATATATATATATATTGCTTGCTGACTGTGTTTCGGGGAAGCTTGTAGGGAAGCCATCACAGCACAACAACGGACCCACAAAACCTCCAGTTACTCAAGATAAAATTGAGCAGATCTGAGATCTTTGAGATCTAAATGGGTGTAGCAATGATATGTTTGGAAGGAACAATGGCAATGAGTTGTATGAAGTACTTTGGGATGCCATTACGGGAGAAATGCCAGACAAGTAGAGTACGTGGCGGAACCAGAAACGAGTAGCCACCTGTCCAGATTCAGAGATAAACTCTGAACAATGATAAACTCTGAAATTTCTGGCCTTACATGAAGTTTGCGATGATCCAAGAAGGATAAAGTGGAGACTGAACTTTGAAGCAAAAAGAAAGTGGGTATGGATGACCAGATTGATCATTTTAAGTTTGTTTTAAGTAGTTAAGTCAATTTTATTCATATAGCACCAAATCACAACTAAAGTTATCTCATGACACTTTTCATATAGGGCAGGTCTAGACCATACTCTTATATGGTCTAGACCTCTTAATATACAGAGACCTGACATTCCCCCATGAGCAAGCCCTTGGCAACAGCAGCAAGGAAAAACTCCCCTTTAACAGGCAGAAACCTCAAGCAGAACTAGACTCAAGGTGGTCGGCCATCTGCCTTGACTGTTTGAATTGAGAGAGAAAGAAGGAGAGGGAGAGGGGAGAGAGAGAGAGACAGAGAAGCATAATAACAACAATAATAATGACGATAATAATAATAGAAATATGAATAATAATAATAACACGTGTTACCTGTGAGACAAGAAACCACAGAAATTCCGGGGAAGAGGCCAAGTTAGTAATGTGCATTAATGATATGTGAATGCGCACAGATGGAGAAAGGGAGGTCCCCCAGCAGTCTAGGCCTATAGCAGTATAACTAAGGACTGGTCCAAGGTAAGCCTGGCTGGCCCTAACTTTAAGCCTACTCTTAAACATAGAGAGGGTGTCTGTTCCTGGACCCAAACTGGAGTATGGTTCTAAAGGAGAGGAGTATGAAAGCTGAAGGCTCTGCCTCCCATTCTATTTTTGGAGATTCTAGGAACCACAAGTAAGCCTGCATTCTGGGAGCGCATTGTTCTATTGGGATAAGAGGGTACTATGAGCTCTTCAAGATATGATGGTGCCTGACCATTAAGGGCTTTGAAGGTGAGGAGTCAGAGGAGCCGTTTCTCCACTGTGTATATCATGATATATGATGGTGGTTAAAAACTAAATAAAGTACACTCTTTAACAGAAATATGCTCTCTATGTGTTTTTTACCTGCTATGGACAATGTGGGTTTACTGATGCACTAATACAGGTTTGATGGGACACCAGACGGCATGTCCAGGTCTGTTAGAATAACATGACAGTGTGTGAGAGTTGGCTGTTAAAAGACATACAGTATGTGAAGTATCCACTTCCTGTGCTCATAAATAACAGCATACCTATTGTCTGTTAAGGCTGAAAGGTTAGGTTAGGTAAGGTTATCAACTTTATTGTCTTTGATTTCACCACAATCAGCATGGATTACAAATAAGACAACAGTAAAAAAAAACAGGGAGAGCTTGGAGATCAATCATAGGCAATTCAAATGCAGTTCAATAAGCCTATTACAAAAAGTACAAAGTGCCAAATTCTGTAAACATATGACAAATGTAAATGTACAATGAGGGATGAGTTAAGGTGGCAGATGGCATGTCCAGGTCTGTTAGAATAACATGACAGTGTGTTAGAGGCAGCTTTTAAAAGAGAGATACAGTATGTGGCATATTCACTCCCTTCACTGATAATTAATAGCATGCCTATTGTCTGTTAAGGCTCAAAGGTTAGGTTAGGTAAGGTTATAAACTTTATTATCAACAATATGGAAAACTGTCTTTCGCTTCACCACAATCAGCATGGATTAAAGATAAGACAACAGTAAAAAACAGGGAGAGCTTGGAGACCAATCATAGGCAATTCAATTGTAGTTCCATAGGCCTTAGAGGTGTGTTCCAGGGAACACCATAGGCCTTCATGGAAGATCACAGTTGGAGATACTGTAAAAAAGATGAAGCGGGTAAATTAAAGGTAGTACATAAGTCATTAAAAGAAAGTAACCCATTACTATCATAGATATCTCCAAGAACATGAATACCTTTATCCTTCCACAATAGGAAATGAAAATGAGACAGTTCTTGAGAGGAGGAAATTATTATGAAAAATTGGGCTGTTTAAGTGCCATTTCTGAGTTGTATTTGATTCTCTTTCTGCATTATGCCATACTGACAGGAGAAAAGTAATGGTATGCCCAAGACGAAGTTTGGCATGCTTTACTGGTAACGCAGAGTAAACTAAATCTACTAATCTGTAAGTGTGAGCTAAGTTTTCCTCTATAGGTTTCCAAGAAACAGCAGCATCCGGGTTAAACCAGGTTGAGAGAGGTCTTAATACAAATGACAGAAAATAATATTTAAAATTGAGGACAGAGAGACCACCTGATTTTTGTCAGGTTTTAATAGCAGAAGGCAAGGGAAAAGCCATCGTGTTGTGGGTGGATGTGGAGCCATCGACTACTGTTTTGGGCTGTCTAACATCAGTGGGTTTCATTCCATTTCAAATTGCCGCCGTCTGCCGCAATCCAAATCTAAACGCCACTATCTGTGTTAAGAAAAGTGGTTTTATAGCCGGTGATTCTAAAATGGGAAGTTGCTCATTTAATGTTATGCTTCCAAGAATATGTGGCTGAAGATATTTAATATGCAATCATTTTTCTCACAATTCCTCAATGAATATTGAGTCATGTCATCCAATAAAGTACTCCATTGTGTGTGTGTGTGAATGTGTTTTTCTATCCTTATTGAGACCGTTTCTGGTATAAACACTGACCTTATTGGGACCAATACTCCTCATGGGGACCAAAGCCCGGTCCTAATGCAGCAAAATGTAATTTTTGAGATCCTGGTTAAGGTTAGGGGTAAGATGTGAATTGAGGTTAGGTTAAGGTTAGGGTTAAGCATGAATTGGTCATGGTTATGGTTAGGGGTTAGGGTTAGGGTATTGTCCTAACAAGGAAAGCTGAGCAAACTTGTGTGTGTGTGTGTGAATTGGGTGGGGTAGGGGAACTCAATGAACCAACTTCACACAAAGATCTTAATCAGTGGAATAAATTCAGTATTTAAAAGTAAATAGCATTGTAAATAGCTTTTCAGCATTCACAGTATTTAGACAAGTGGACTTTCTTTGTCTCCATAGTAACAGTCAATGATGCTCATGGGTAATTCACTAACCGAGACCACACCAAGAATGATAGATTTCGATAGTTTAATTGAGATAATGAAAAAGAGCTGAGATGTTGATGGATGAGTTTGAGAATCTGATGAGGGGATTAGGGATGGAGGGATGAAGTGATGGGGGGAGGAAAGGGGTGAGGTGTGAGAGTTGAGGAACATAGAATGGAGGGATGAGGGTCGACGATGGATGTATGGTATCTGTCGATTAGACAACCACTGCTGATGGTGGGAAAGGGGGGGGGGGGTCGAGACTCTGAGTGGGGGAGCTGTCTCTCCAGTCCATCGGCTGGATAGAGCCCCCAAATTAACTTCATGTGTAGAGGTGTTCAAGGACTTTTCTCATGTTGTCCGGGTCATGGCGAGTGTAGATTAGGTAAGTGGGGAAAGACGGGCGATCTAGAATTTTCACTGGTGATCTGAGATTCCTTGTCTGGAAACGGTTGAAGCGGCTCCGCTGCGGAATGAGTGGCTGGAGTATGGTTCTAGAGAAGTCGCTGACTTGTGCAAAACTTTGCAGAGATTTGCATTCAGGAACATGTAGCAACTCTGCCTGATTTGGCGGTGAAGAGTGGGTCTTGTGGAGATGCGTGGTGGTCTAGCCTCTGGTTTATGTAGGTTTGAATGGTTCTGAAGGCTCAGATAAGAGTTTACGTGAAGAGAAATGTGGGGCAAGAGAAGCCAAGCTGGTTGGTTTGCTTTGCTTAAGGTTAAATATGAGGGTGTCTGGGAGTGGCGCCTTTGTCTCCAAAGAATGAATGGAAATATCAGACGTTGTTGCATGTCAAAATGGATTGGGATCGGGAGAAGAGGCAGTGAACTTTGGGCAGCGCAGAAGGCCGTAGAATGTCTGTGGATTTTATGTCTTTGTCAGTGTAGAGAGGCAGGTAGCCTGTACAGGAAATTCCGATGTAGTGATCCAGGATGATGATGATGATGAAGTCAGGGGCAAGCATTTTGGCTTTAAGACAGGGTTCAGCCTTACTGACCTTTAGATAACATGTCAAAGTGTGGAGCGAGGCTGGATATGGTGACCTTGAGCATTTCTTGTTTATAATGGTTGACAATGATGTAGTTGTGTGAACGAGGATGACTAAGACCTCTCATGCCCCCAAGGGGGAGGGGGGCGTTAACGAGGAAACATAATGACAGAAAGGTGAGTTAGTATTAACGATGAAAATTAAATGAGTACTTAAGAAATAAGCAGGGGAATTGGGATGGAGGGTTAATTCAGAAAATAAAGGTGTGTAATGGGGTGGCATTGTAGCCATGCTTGCAACCGGCAGCGTGGTGATGTCATCGGTGTGCGGTGTGCGTCGGGTTGGCATTAGACAGTGAACCCAGAAGAGCGGGATAATTTGAGCTGCTGGCCGGAGAGGTTCAGAAAGAGCTTCCGTAGAGTTGGAAAAGTTTGGTATCACTATTGTTTCACTGGAACAATATGTCCATCTCTCTGAGAGTACTCTGTAGGTCACGTCGGAATGGGCTATTGCGCGGGTGTGTATGGATCCCAGCTGATTAGCAGTGCGGCATCTGAGGGAGTAGCTTTGTTTCAAGGAGCAGCGATGCAAACGGCCTCGGCGTGGATGTGGTGGTGAAGGAGGAATCTCGTTGGTACTGCTGGATCGAGTCATGGACAGCATTGCTTGGGAAAGTGGTTCACGGAGCATGGGCGGGAGGTAAGCGTTTGCGATGCAAGTCTGTCGCGGGTCGCTTGCAACTGAGACAAGAGAGGAGAGGAACAGATAAGGTGTGCCTAAATACTCTGTTGTGCGGAAGTGGGATGTGTACAAGGCGTGGTCTCTGTTCCTGAACTTTGTTTATAAATCTATTAACTTCATTTAAGCCGCCTCCGCAATCGAAAACTGACAAAAAACTTAATTAAAACTGATGGCCTTAACATTAACCTATCATATTGTTGAGCTATCGAGGACACTTTGGGGGTTTTGTGTTGAGAAATGTTAAAGATATAATTAAAAGAAAACCTTGACATGTTGACAATGAGGAAAATACTTCCAGGCAGCAAGTCCTCCGGTCAGCCAGTCGCAAAGCTTCAAATTCTGCATTGCAAATTCAATTAATTTCTCCTCTCTAAACTCTAAGTTTTTTTTAATGAAACATAACATAATGAGTCACATAAAATAACACAAATAACAGCTCAGCTCAGATAACTACACAATGCAAAGACAATGATTCAAATAACATGCAACAACACAACCACCACAGCAACATTAGAAAACAACATTAGAGAAGCATTCTTACAATTTTCTGGCAAGACCTTAAACAACCTTTGTAATAACTTACAAACTAAACATCATATACATTCACTGAACAATGATTATGAAAATAAAATGCACATTTCTTGCTAGAAATGTCATCAAAGCAAATTTTTATGCAGAAGCTATCCTAAAATATTGCATTTTCCACTGAGAATAAAAGAAATGTCACCCATTTTGTTTGTTTTCACAGACAGAAACTTGACAGTCACATGATGTGGACGCAGGCCGATAGAAAAGAATAGGCCCCAAATAAACACCTCACAATTTTAGAGCCATTATTGTGAGACTAAAACATTTTGCACTGTGAACCAATGTAGCTATTATACATTTTGATGTGAGACCAGGTTGGTCAGCACACATCCAGTCAGAGGAGCCACCTCTCCTTTGTGTATATCATGATATATAATGGTGGTTAAAAACTAAATAAAGTACACTCTTAGACCGATATATGTTCTCTGTGTTTTTTCATAACGTTGTCACAATGTGGCTTTACCGATGCACTAAAACAGGTTTTATGGGACACCAGACGGCATGTCTGGGTGTGGTAGATAACAGTGTGTGAGGCTGTTAAAAGAGATACAGTATGTGTGTAAGTATCCAGTCCCTGCGCTCATAAATAACAGCATGCCTATTGTCTGTTAAGGCTGAAAGGTTAGGTTAGGTAAGGTTATCAACTTTATTCTCCACGGTGTGGAAAAATGTCTTTGACTTCACCACAATCAGCATGGATTACAGATAAAACAACAGTAAAAAACCCGGAGAGCTTGGATATCAATCATAGGCGATTCAATTGCAGTTCAATAGGCCTATTACAAAAAGTACAAAGTACCAAATTCTGTAAACGTAAGACAAATGTAAATGTACAATGAGGGGTGAGTTAAGGGAGTAGGCAGGTACGATAACTATGTGTTTAATAATTTAACAACGCTTGGGACAAATGATTTCTTGTAGACATTTTTGGCATCAAAGGGAAATACTCAAGTAAAGTACAAGTACATATTGTACTTAAGTACAGAATTTGAGTCATTTCCACTACTGTGCTAATATACAGTACTGTGCCTAAAACTTGAAATTGATATTTCATTATGACATCAGAGCTCACCTGAGAGGCTGCAGCTCACGTGTTTGTCTTTCTGTGCTGCTCAGGCTGCTGATGACAGGATTCTCCTGATAAAATGATGCCTGACATTAACAAACTGATCAGTCAGACAAGCTGTGGCTAATTTACCTTATAGATAAAGTCCATTTTATAAAGATCCATAATAATCCTGATCCATTCATGGAAAGGGAAGGGGGAGGGATGTTGTCAAATGTATTTCTCCTAATAATGTCAAAGATGATAAATGTTTGGGTTGATTACAGATCATTCCTTTCAGCAAAGCTGCTTACATTTGGTTCCTCTTTTATCTGACGTCTTAATTCACTTTTGGGGAACATTTTGACCTACAGTATAAAGTTGTTTGATTAAATGATGTCATGTCTGAATAATGATCACAAATTAGCATAACACCTTTCACCTGAAATTTAAATATAATATCAACTGACTGGTGTTAATTTGTCCAGTGAAGATGTTTTTAATTCTGTTATGTTTGAAAGGTTAAACTACAAATAACCACTTGAAATTGACCAGATTGTCTATTTTGTTTGTTTATTTGTTGGTGTGTTTGTTTGTTTATATATATATATATATATATATATATATATATATATATATATATATATATATATATATATATATATATATATATTATGTATTAACCAGTATCTTGTTATATTGTTTATTCTCTATTATATTTTTGCTGGGCAAGCATTTGTTCATGGTCTCTCTGTGGCCATCTAGTGGTTGTATTTACTCATGTACTCATCTTTGTAATGCTTTCTTCACAATGAAGGAACATCAATGATGTGTTTCAATAGTTTTTGGACAACAACGGAGGTCTACAGCACAGAGGAATAAGATATATCAGGCTTTGGATGAACACACAATACTTGTTAGTAGATCAGTTCATTGTTGGTTTTGATCCAAACATGATATTTGTTGACAATAAGAAAGTTACAGAAAATAACCAAACTCCTTTAACTTGATGGTTGGGGTTCCTGGAACATACAATAGTTGTATAGATAGTGAGATAGTGGGTAAACAAGAAGAAAGTTATGTGTGAGTGGACAACACAAAACAACATAACCTACTTGTGTCACTGAATTGTGTCAAACTGGCTTTATATGGAGACTAAACAAAAAAGATGTTCTCTTTTATATTATATTATATATTATATATTTTTTATACAAGACCTTTTATTCCAAAAAAATGCTATCTCTGTTACCTCGAGATATAGTTATCTGTACAAAATAAATAGTAGGCAACTAGTGCCTACTGTTTATTTTGTCTACTAGATCCCATAGACACTTAACAATTGAGCTGTTTGACATAACTTCAGGCTAAACCAAATACATACAAAACAAGTCTGTTCTAAGGCATTTATTAGTTTCTGACTGGGAAAGTGAAAAAATAAAAATATACACATCACACAGCAATTTAAGATTTGAGATGACCAATTTATTTTCCAGGTTTTGTTTGGTCATGTTTTGTCACGTCCTTCTCGTCGAAGTTTTTCACTTCTCCAATGAAAATGTTGTTGCTAGTGATGAACTCAGGATCCTTCAACAGACACCAGGATTGGCTGATTGGTGGATCATTGGTTAAGCCCTGCAAGCAGGCCAACATAACTGCTGAAACCATGGGCTTCACCTTTTCTGTTTTACACAGGGGCATAAAACTGATGGAGAGTCTGGTTTAGCTCCATTTTGGTGATTGATTTAAAATAAATAGCCAGATCTGAAAATGGAACAAACGGACCACATTGTCTGTTTAATGGTCCTGGCTTTATTTTTTGACTTTTCCATCTCTTCAGTGTCTTTCTCATTAATTTCAGCATGTCTCATTTCTTTTTTATCTTCCTCCTCCATCTCATTCCACCGCTCATCCATGCTTAGCCCACCCAGTATATCAAAATTAACAACACAATCTGACATATTAAAACAATTTGTTTGGTGCAGTAATACTGATGTAATGTCACAGGTGTGTGTTTATAGAGTATTTTATAACAGCTTCAAATGCGGCTCAACCAATCATAATCAAGGACTGGAACTATCTGTTTTAGATTTTTGTCTCACTATCTGAGAGTATTGTTGTGAGAAATGATTCAGTAAATAAATTCCATAAGTGTCTTGGTGGGGAGATAACCATGGAGAGAGTGAAGCCTCTGATCAGAAAAGTCATTCTTATACATTGTGCTAACTTCTAGTGAATAAAATATTTGTAAAATTGAACTACTCCTCATTTTTATGGGCACCCCCTGCAACTCCCTCAAGGACCGCTGGGGGTCCCTGGACCCCACTTTGAGAACCAATGTCTTAGACCAATCTAAATCACCCTTCAGGCCAGTCAGCTCATTTGTGTCTGTTTAATATTGAAGAGGGAAGTCCGACATTTAACTTGTGGGTCCAACAATTCCATCCTATAGGTGCAATCCACATCGATGAAGGAGGAGGCCATGTGATGTTTATAAGCTTTGTTTATTTATTTAATGAATAAACTACTAAACAGCCACTATGACTGAATCATACTGTCTTGTTCCACAGAGGGCAGAATGAGACCTACACACTGTTGGGGAGAAATTCAAACCTGATCAACTGTGCGTAGGTAGGGTGTTATATAATATGACTCAAGCTGTCAAAGCATATTGGAGCAGTGAGCTAAACTTAACTTTGTTGGCAGATGAAAGTGCTCAGAGAGAAAATGTGAAGAATGTGTTGTTCGTCTTACCTCATGAATACTTCTATGTGAAACACAGCGATGATTGTACAACGTGCAGTGGATTATGCTTCTTATGCTACTTTAAGTAGTGGATTTTCTCCTTCCTGTTTTTTACTTTTAGACCCTTTTTAGACCCTGTTTGCCATAATATACAATATAAGATTTTTGCTGATTGGAGTAGAGTCATTTCATCTGAATGAATCATTCTCTCTCTTGATAAAATCTGTAGGAAAAATACAGTGAGCACAACTCAAGGGTCCAAGCACACCTGAAGGTTCCATTGTTGGCCAAGTACCTAGTACCTGATCGGATGAGGCCATGAAAAGTTTCCAACTTTTCAGTATTGTGTCAGAGTTTTACCCATATTTTTGGAGAACATAATCAGACATTTATGCAATCTGATTAATTTCACTATATGCATCTCTTGTAGACAATATATTACATAATTAAAACAAAGTCTTTTTAATGACAAGTCATTTCCATATTGGTAATGCCAGCCAGGCAGTAAGCTGATGACTTAAAAGACCCCTATCATCAGTATCTAAGTAGATTTCATTACAAAGACATTTCTTTCATAAATAAAATGTTTCCACTCAGTTTGGCATTTACACATGCGCCACTCAGTGGTTTTGTCACAAGGTGTGTGGTTACCATGCATTCTCACAGTTTATTTTAGAGAAGATTAAGATATCCCAAATACAGTATCTATTTACTGCTCCAGAATTAATGGCACCCATGGCAAGAAATATATCAAGCAAGTATGCTTTATAATACCACTTTACCAATCATTTGAGCATTAACCATAGTCCATTACTTGATCCATCTTCCAAGCCTTTTCACTTCATCCCAAGCAAGAGTGTCTATGATTTTGAAAACACTGTAGGTAATTGGTGCTTCACAATCCTAACACCCCATGACTTAACACAGGGATGTTTTCAGTATACAAGAGTTCGTTTTTATCTGAAATGGCTGTCGCTCAACCTAATTCTCATGGTCAAATAATTTGTTATATGTAGATATTTGTCATTAGAAAACGGTTTGCATTCTTTCATTTGCAGCACATACCATCACTGGCGACTGGTCATTAGGGGCACAGCCCCACCTGCTGTCACCAGAAAGAACTTTGCAAACAAATGATGTTATTATAAATTTTCGAATGTATGTCTGCTATAATTTATTATCTATGAATATGGCATCTTCATAAATTGCATTATATAATTTGTGTTAGGATTCTAGTTCATGTTTATCGGTCCCTGTCTTGCTGCTTCAGACTACGTTTTCCCAATTCGTGTCCACAGTGGGCCTATGGTGGCTGGTGTGAATGTTGCGCTAGCCCCTCTCTCATAATGCAATGTGCATTGTATGTGGAAAAATATGAATATGCATGCTCAGAGTGTTAGTGTATTCAATGTAGATCACACAAAATTGATGACAAGTGGGGCAGACAGCCCATAGTCCCACTAAAGCGGCATTTCATATTTCAAATTATGCTGCAGTGGGGCTACAACACTAGCTTGGAATTTACAGTCGGCAAAAAAAGAGGGGAGACTGTCTTAGCTAACGCCAGCTAACTTGAAAAAATTAACAAAGTGGATTTCATACTCGAGCACAGGTTTGAAACCCTTTATTTGGAGGAGAAACTGGAATTAAAGCGCCTCAGAGCCCACCAGCCATGGAATATAGTTGTAGCCCAGTCTAAAAAAGTTTCATTTTAGACAAATAAATATGCAAATAAATAGAGATGAATAAATCACTTTAAAATGTTTAAAAAGTATTCTATTAAAACCAGTTAAGTGAAATTTAATACAGTTCATAGTGAAATTAAAATATGCTATAGGCAGATGAATAAATCTTTGTCATTGTGTTGGTGAAATTCATTGCAATTCAAGTAGTTTGTTTGCTGTACACATAAGAGTAGCGTGTTTATTGCACAACCTAGCCCCAGAGAGCCTAAAGCTGTCCATCTTGACATTTTGTTAATTGCGCTGGTTGTCACCAACTTGCCAGCCAATTGGAAAGATGAGGGGGCGGGATGTAGAGGAGACCCCGCAGAGTAAAGCCACGGGCTAGTCAGACGACAAACAGGAGCTGTGTGAAGATTGTACACGCTGTTGAAGACTGTTAATGTTCATCACTTCGGTGGATGTAGAGTTTTACCAAGGGTAACGGACATAATAGCAACCTGCAGAAGGTAAATAACCTCTGTGTATGTATTTTTGTATTGCTTCAAAATGATTGTATTGTGCAAAAGACTAATGCTAATCGCGATTAGCGCATTAGCACGCTAGTTATATTAGCACATATTTCACTGTAGTAGTAGCTGTTACTGTTTGTTGCTAGTATGTGTTAAAGCCTCTGGAAACGTGGTTTGAAATCATAAAAATGCATATATGATATCAAAGTTGAGTGTGTCATTAAGCATCCACAAAAATCTGAATGAAAATAAACATTCATAACTATTAGAAAACCTAGCTCAAAAACAGCTCATTTGGCTGCTCAAACCATTTCTCAGGACTGTGTAGGCGTGTCCAGATCATGTTTGACAGCTCACTTTCAGCTCAAGTACCACTTTATTTTCTATTCATTCACTAAAACGTTTCAAATCAAATCGTATCAAATGGACCCTACTTGGTTAGAAAGCTCGACTAATCAACTAACTAGCAAAACAGGTTAGACCCAAAACTGTGTTTTTATTTAACTATACCTCCCAGAGTATGATGCTAATCGTTTTAGCATTCTCCATTCACGTACATGAAACGGTTAGCATAGCTTGAACGTTTTGCTAGTAACTACTAAATCTATCAAATGGACCCTACTTGGTTGAAAGCTTGGATAATCCACTAACTAACAAACTAGGTTAGACCACCTGAAACTGTGTTTTAGCACCTTTCATTCACTTGCATGAAAGAGTTAGCATTAGCATTGCTATGCTACACTTTTGAGCTACATATCCACTCCGTGATTAAAACAGATTTGGATGGTGTACCCAAGTCTGCTAGTTAGCTTAACACAGTAACTTTCAAAACACATCAGGCTAATTTGAATTTTCATTCCAGCTAAAAGCAAAGAAAAGTGCAGTGCACTGTTTTCTCATGGGAGAGATGAGAGTAAGTGTTGTGAAGTCAGCTTGGCCAGATAGCCACGTCAATCAGTTTTCTCTTAAATATAGTTGGGCAGATATTTATTATGTAATAAATTCCCTAGCTTAGCCCCACCCAACTGCAACCCAGTAACAAGGGAAGGGAGAGAGACTTTCTAAAGAATTACATAAGCTATGTCAAAGGCTATGTTCTCATACTTTTTAGGTGTTTATTATATGCACATTAGATCCCAAATTACATAATTAATAGCCAATTATGGATTTGCCTTTCCAGGGGCTTTAATGTCAATTAGTTAAAAGCTCACTTGGCAGGAGAAGTAAAGGAGCTTTAGGACGAGTTAAGTGACTGAGAAAAACTGTCATGTAACGTTACGTCTAATAGAGGACCAGAAAACACTCCTTGGACTCTATGGAAGAGTTGATGTCTCCCACTCAGCTATCACTTCGTCTGGACTTTTGTTGCCTGCCAGCCTGTAACAGCCACCCCTCGTCAGGCATCGCCCCGTTCCCATCCTTCGCCCATGTTTCAACTCAGGGATTTGTGAGTAACAATTACCAGTGCATGCGCTATTTTATTTGGTAGCTTGCATTTGCGAGTGAAGCAGCCATTTGTTTCAGGTCACTACGCTCCCAAGCAACGACTCAGGCCTGCGACATTTTGTTTTAGTTTAAAGGTGAAAGTGAAGGTGACTATTTTATCGTCACCTTCCTATTGGTAAGTAATGAGGTTTACTATAATATAGGCTAGGCTATAAATACTGCATAGTTACTTAGTCTTTTTATTCAGTCTTTTTCGTCAGCATTATAGTGAGCAAAATAGCTAAGTCCACGAAGCTAGCATTTAGGAAAGAGTGGAAAGTGATTGGCTTTCTGTTAACTCTTTTCTGTCTTTTCAAACAATATTTCATCTACAGTTTTTGTCTCATTTTGTCCACATTACATGATCTAATTAAGAAAGATTTGAATACCGTATTGTAATCTAACAGCTAGAAATTATGTGTATAACTAAAAAATTACAAAGGATTCTCTTTACTTCTGTGTTTTTATTTAATGAAAATCTCACTTTAACATAATATTAGTAATCATAACATCATTTGACCGGTATTATAGTATGCCTGTTATGCAGTGTCTAAAGGCAGCTTGTGCACCGCTTGGGATGCATGCACACCACTTTGGGAATCCCTGATGTAGCTTAATACAAGTGACCACAAGGCAATGAATGTTTTTCAGATTGGTTACACATTTGTGACGGTTCACCTCAAAGGTTGAAATATTTTTCCTTTTTGGTAGGAGATGCACTCAACAATTCTGACACCCATGAGGCCCCATCCACTGAAAATGACAATGAGACCGTCTTTGAAGAGATGAAACAGCATACCAGGCCAAGACTCTGTTTCAGCAAAACTCTGTTTCAGATGGAGCAGACAATACTTTAAACATTAAGCATTACACACTGGCTGAACAATGACACCATCGCCCATGACGAACAAGCGGCAGCACTGCCGTCTAAATCTGGACCTAAGAGTGGCAAGCATGCAAAGCTTGAAACTGATGTCAAGGATATCCTTAAGGACTGGTTGAGGGACCTGCCCACTGTTGATTCACACTACTGCAGAAGCACAGAGACGTACAAAGACAAGAAGCTCCTTCACCCAGGCACAACCATCTCCCAACTACATCAGGAATATCGACAGGCAACTGCAACTGCTGGAGTGACGGCCGTTGGAATACAATATTTCACAGATGTGTTCCATGTAGAGAACTATTCCATATTCATTCCGCGAAAAGATCAGTGTGATGTTTGTGTTTCATTCAAGCATGGGAATATCAGTAAGGCCGAATATGATGCACATGACCCTAAGTAACGACCTAGCAATAGAGATGATTTCTAGTCCCTGCTGAGTTAGCCAGCCAACTTGAGCTAATGCTTTCTAGAGATAGTGGGATTTCCCAAACTGAGTAAATACCACACATGTAAACACAAAACTGCTTTGCTAGCTCAAGCTTGTTGTAACTAAGATATCCGCTGAAAAAAATTTTTTTTCCATGGACAAATTTAGCTACTACGTCTGCAAACTTCACCGACATTTTTAAGCTATTAGTGCCGTGTCACCAACTCAGCGGCACAGCTGATGGAGGATGCCGGATTAGGAGCTGAGATATGGTTAAGTTTTGCTGTTACGTTTGGCGTTACGATAAATAGTGGAGAAGTGTTCGGGTTTTGTGTGTGAGGGTGTGCGTGTGTAACTAGTCTCACAGTCTCAGAGTTCAATCCGGTAAAGGGTCCATTTTGTTTTCCCCACAACTCCTAATCAGTTCAGTTTAATCCAGTTTCACAAACGTAAAAGAAAGACAACTCAAAACTCTGCTCTGGGTTTTCACCGCAGATTCCCCCACAAAACAAAACAAACCAAAGACACTAGCAAAGCAACACAACACATAAAATAAAGCCATCAGAAATGTCAGGTCGGACCAATGTGTTAAATTATATAGCTTCAAATGTTGCAGTTATGGCTGAAAATGACAACAGAAAAAAACAAGTTTGCCAAGTTCTCCGCAATTCAAATCAACCACGTCTAACCAGAAATGACTGTTGTTGTGAGCGTGACGTCATGGTCTGTAGTTCTAATGAATGGCGGGGTAATATTTTTAGTGATGAGGCTTTTTTCATCCGACCACCGCTAGGTGTGCTGTCACGCTGATTTGAGCACGTTCTAAATATCTAGTTGACCAATCAGATTGCTTGGTCGGAACTACATGTTGTATAATTTAGGCTTGTGAAAGTGGTAATGTAACTTAGCACTGGGGTGACACCAAAGAGGTGATATAGGCTTAGTAAATGGGCCACTGCTGTGAGGAAGAACATAAGTCCATGAGATACATGGATGGTGGGTCTGGCATGTCACAAGGGCTCACTGGGCGTACTGGGACTTTGCTATTGCTGTGTTTTTTCCTCCCCTTGCTCATGGAGGTAAATGTCTATGGCCCAAATACAGACAGGGAGAGGGGAGTGTTGTTTGGGGCCTTGAAGCAGGAGCTAGCAGAGTGCGAGCAAGATGACTTTTTAGTGGTGGGGGAGGATTTTAACTGCACTATTGATCCTTCAATGGACAGGAGCGAGGGGGAGCCACATCAGGCTTCAGAAGGAGTGTTAAGGGACATTATAGCCAGGACCTAGTGGATGCTTGGATGATAAAACATCCAGACAAAAAACAGTTCACCTGGTTGAAAGTGGCAGAAGGCAGAGTCAGTGCAGCCTGTCTAGGTCGTCTGTATAACCATGGCTGTCACAATAACAGGCTAGTGAAGGCCAGCATACTACCAGTGAATTATTCAGACCACCACTTAGTTCAGGTGTATGTTTCCATCGCATCAGGTACACGGCAGTCACCGTATTGGAAGTTTAATGTCAGGCTATTGCAGGATGCCTCGTTTTGTTTAAGGTTTGAAGAGTTTTGGTTGGA
This sequence comes from Thunnus thynnus, assembly GCF_963924715.1. Taxonomy (NCBI): domain Eukaryota; kingdom Metazoa; phylum Chordata; class Actinopteri; order Scombriformes; family Scombridae; genus Thunnus; species Thunnus thynnus. Next base: position 2,971,324 of record NC_089533.1, on the reverse strand, counting down.
GTGGAGAGAGATGAAGCAGGACTTTGATTCCCTGAGTTTATGGTGGGATGTTGGCAAAGCCCACATTAGGCATTTTTGTCAGCAATTTAGTGCTTTCTCTTCTAGGAAGGCTCAAAAAGTTATCCAGAGTCTGGAGTGTAGCATAAAGGCACTGGAGGACCAGCTTATGACACAAAACATGATGGGGCTGCAGCAGAGTTTATCAGATTTGCGTAGGGAATTTGGAGTTTGTCACCAGGAAAAGGCAAACGGTGCACTTGTAAGGTCCAGGTTTTCTATGTTGGGGAAAATGGATGCACCTACTTCCTTCTTTTTTGGGTAGGAGAGGAAACAGGGGAAAGATAAACAAATGCATAGTGTACGTTTAGCTGATGGGCAGATGACATCAGTGGTGTGTGAAATGCAGGAGGGGGCCGCAAATTTTTTTTCAAAGATTTGTATGCTGCAGGTGTGTGTGAGGGGTTAAAATGTTGTATACTGGGACCTCATGTTTGGTTAAAGTAGCAGGGGGTCTCAGCGTCCCAGTAGAAGTAGGGCGAGGGATCCGTCAGGGGTGCCCACTATCTGGGCTGCTGTATACTTTAGCTTTTGAGCCTCTGCTCGCTCTTGTGCGTAATAAATTACAGGGGGTGGGGGTAATAGAGCTGGGGGGGGGGGCTCCCCTGTAGTGGTCTCAGCTTATGCAGATGACATCTCAATTTTGGTGAGTGGTAGGCAAGACATCCAGGCCTTATAGAGGAGTCTAGAGATGTATGAAAGGGCATGCTCAGCAAAAGTTAACTGGGCGATGAGCGAGGCACTGTTGTATGGACCATGGGGAGAGGGTGGAATACCACAGTTACCAGGGGGACTACAGTGGAGTCAGGAGGGGATTAAGGTGCTAGGGGTTTATATGGGCTTGGAGGGCTGGGTCAAGAAGAACTGGGAGTAGGTTCTTCCTAAGGTGGTCTCCAAGCTGAAAAAATGGAGATGGCTTCTCCCCAAGGTCTCTTACAGAGAGAGGAAACTGATTATAAACAACCTGGGGGCATCAGCAGTATGGCACAGACATGCTGTACTAAACCCTCCTGCTGGTCTCCTACAAGAGCTCCAGAGGAAGTTGGTGGATTTTTTTCTGGTCTGGTCATCACTGGCTTAGAGCTGCAGTCCTATATCTGCCTGTACAGGAGCGGGGCAGGGACTGGTGGACCTTGAGAGCAGGCTGGCTGCCTTTAGACTCCAGGTGGCCCAAAGATTACTGTACCATGCTGATATCTGCTGGGGGGATACAGCACGGGCACTGCTGAGGAGGGCTGGCGGTTAGGGGCTGGACTGACAGCTTTTCCTGATGAGTCAGAAGGGCCTGAATCTAATAGGACTTACCACCTTCTACACCTCGGTTCTAAGAGCTTGGCGTCTGCTCTGGCCTACACGGGAAGGTTTGGAGGCAGGAGTGTGGGTGTGGGAGGAGCCCATTTTCAACAAACCGCTCATTCCGGTTGAGGCTGTCCAGCCTGAGAACCTAAGGAGCTGCACTATGAAGGCAGGCATCAGAACAGTGGACCATCTGAGAAGGTGGAAGGTGCAGGGTGGAAGACACCTCAGCAATTAGCCATGGAGGCCGGCATCACATCATTAAGACTCATGGCACGACTGAGGGGAGATGTCCTAAGGTCACTGCTGAGGGAAGTGCGGGGGTTTTCTCAAGGATGGCAGGAGGAAGGTGGGGGGGCTGATGTCCTTTGCTACTCTGAGCCTGGGGAGTTTGGAGGGTGTGAAGGGGAAGGCGTTGTACACAGCTGCAGTGAGGGTCAGGAATTTTAGAGCTTTGCAGGATGTCAGGGAGCATCAGTGGCAGGATGCTCTGAGAGGGCAGAATATGGCAAAGTTTAGGTGGAGGGTGCTTTACAAGCTCCTGATAACAAAAAGATCAGGGAATAGAAAAACAGATAAAAATGTGGGGAATGGCTGCTCCTTCTGTAATTCACCTGAGACTGTTGGACATGTGTTCACTGGTGGGATGTTGGTCTATTTTAGGCTTTTGACCATTGGGTAGGAGCTGTATGTGGTGTTGTAAGTGCTTCTGTTTTTATTAAAGGACATCAAAAGTGTCTCTCTCTCGCTCATTCACTCACTCACACACACTCTCTCACTCATTCACTCTCACTCACTTACTCACTCGCTCACTCACACACACACACTCTCTCTCTCACTTACTCACTCGCTCACTCACACACACTCTCTCTCTCTCACTTACTCGCTCACTCACTCACTCACACACTCTCTCTCTCTTCCTCTGTATATGTGTACGAGACCTGCTAGAAGCCACTTTGTTATTAAAAGTGTTTTGTGGAGCCATGTATGGACCCATGACGTGTTAAAAAAACACATCAGTAGCAAGAGCGAGTACTGTAGTTTTCCTGGTATGTAGCCTGTTGAAGTAGTTGGTGCCCCACCAATTTTTTACATATAAAAATGCCACTGCATACCATCACCAGTTTTTTGTTTTTGTTTTTCTTTTTTGGTTTTTTCTGTTTTCCAAGAAGACATGAATGCTTTTAGTCCAGTTTAGAACATGAGGTAGTGGTGCACTTCAGCCCCTTGTGGCCGAAATGAGTATTACAACAACAAACACAAACGTTATCCTAATTAATAAATGAATAAAGAAATACCTGCCGAAGCTTTTTTTTTTTACTTGTTTTCACAGATTAAAAAAAGTAACTTGATCGTGACAAAACTTTTTTTCCCACCTGTTTAACATGTTCTTAAGTCATAAACACTGAAGAGAAAACAATTTAGATCAGACTTAGAAAATAGATCACCAGATTTTTTTTTTCTCACTTGCATTGTGTTGAATGCTATATAAAAAAGCTGTTCCTTCTGCTCTTGCTCCTTCACCTCTATGGAGCTATTTCCCTATATTTATTCAAGAGTGTGGTATATCAATTTGAGAGCATAAGTTATTGATTTCACGTTCAAATTTTGTAATTTGTCTCTCAAAACCCTGCCCTCGCTCTCAAATAGCCTCTGCTTGTGCTTAGATTTGCTCTGTTTCTGCTCAAATTGTGTGCTTGCACTCAAATATAATGTTGCTTGCACAGATTTCTTGCGCTCCAGCTTCAGCTCTTCTCCTCGCACTCAGGCTGCTTCTGCGCACTCGTGAAACTTCTGCTCTCGGATTTCTCCTCTGCTCTTGGATTTTTTGTGCATCAGCTAGTTTTGTTCAATTTCTTCAAGAGGATCCCTGATTAACTTTCACACTGCTTCGTAGATATAGATTTAATTGGCTTGCAAGCTGCTTTGCGTATTTTCCTCACTAACATCGGCATTAGCAGCAGTCCGGATGGAGGAGCTGCTAACCAGCCAATTTTTCACATAAAAAACTGTTCAAGCGACTATCTCACCTTCTCGCACGGGCATAACCATAGAAACGTTTATGATGAAGGTGACATCGTTTTCTCCTCCAGCACACCAACAGGCGGGCACTGTGCCATGCGGCTACTATACTACTGTATGCAGCTACTGTAGTAAAAATCATGGGTGTTGGTGTATAAATGAACCGTCCTTTTATTCCAAAAGTCATAAATAATGCAAGGGAAGTACACTTTGTAAAGCCCTGGAGGGCGGGAGTGGATGAACCCAGTTAAAGAGTACCCGCTCATACGGGGCGCTCTAAGAAGAAAAGCGAACAAGCTCGCAAGGAGGCAGGGATCATTTCATTGGTCAACACTAAACCTGCCCTTCTATTGGTTGGGGGATTTTGACAGGGTTGTTGCACAAAAAATCCAAGAGCAGAGGAGAAATCTGAGAATTTCACGAACACCTCCTCATCTTTATGACCTGGACCAAATTAAGTTTACAAGCTGCTTTATGTCATAAAAAAGAAAAGCAGCCGCTGCAGCAGAATGAAAACCTAAGCAAATATGATGAGAATGTGATTCTGGTGTGTGTGCTTTCAGTTGTCAAATATATTTCTTCTTGATAGAGATGTCTTTGATTAAATATTTCCACTGTTAGGCAGCTCATCTGTCACTGTATATGAACAACATTATTATTTTTTCTTTTTTTGTGGGAAAAACATAACTGGGGAGGCCTGGAAAGTCCCTGGAATTCCCTGCTCACATTCTGAGTTTAAGTGGAAGTCATGAAACAATACAAGAAGAGCAACGAAAGTTAAAGAAGACACATGCACAGTTACAGCATTTCCTCCCAAAGCCTGAAGCTGTTTATACAGGCCCCTTCTAAGCAAACATTCATCTACAATCTGCCTGCACTCAGGGACCAACACAATATGGGAGAGAGGTATGTGAAACACACTTTTTTCACTAAAAAGTCTGAGTCTTTACAGAAATTTAAAAAATATATACAGTACTGTGCAAAAGTTTTAGGCACCCTAGATGTTTAGATTCTTATCCATTATGCAATACCATCAGGGAGGTGTCTGATTGTTCATCAGACACCTGCCTGATGGTTCATGATTTGTTCATGACATGACAATGACCCCAAGCATACAGCTAGAGTCATAAGGAACTATTTTCAGCAACAAGAAGAATGATGAGTCCTGCACAGATGGCATGGTTTGGACCCCACAGAGACCTGATCTCAACATCATGGAGTCAATCTGGGATTTCATGAAGGAGCACCTGAGATGGCCTAAATAATAAATCCACAGAAGAACTTTTTCTCCAGGATGGTTACAACAACCTACCTGCAAGTTACCATGAAAAACTGTTAAAGTGTACCGAGGAGAACTGCTGCCGTTTTAAAGGCAAAGCTGCTCACAGCAAATATTCATGTCATTTAGGTTTCTGCTGTTTACTCAACTTTGTAAGAAGTTAATTGTTAAATTAAAACAATGTATAGCAATATTTTTGTGAGCATTCTCACTTTACTTTTAGTGCCTAAAACCTTTACACAGTACTGTGTATACTGTGATAGACAGAGTGGTCTTAACCCCTCTTTTTATTAGTAGATCATGTTGAGAAGTTCTCTCTCTAGGTCTCTGCCACCTAAATGATTGCCATGTTGAATTGTGTTTAAGCTCAGCGAGGAGCTGCAGCAGAACAGGGATTTCCTCTGAACTTAAGCTATTAATTAAAGTGTGATTACACAGTTATATATACCAATGTAATGTAGCCACCATAACAAAAAACAAATTTGCTCAGTTTATCGATATAACAAGAAAACTTTAATGTTATAATGAGAAAAGTTATCTCAAATAACAAGAAAAACAAGTCATCATAACAGGATGCTCTTAAAAATAGGATGTGCATGAACATTTGAATGACTTGTTCAAGTCTTACTTATTCTGCTCTTACTAAGCAAACAGGATGTGGTTGTTATTGGTAGGCAGACACTCTGTGTCTCTATCAGAGACATTTCTCCCAATAAAAGCAACTAATATTATGAAAAGACTTCCATAAAAAACTTTCATTACAACGAGAAAAGTATTTCTTAATGTGAAGACATATTTTACTAAGGGTGGCAGTTCCATAATTATAAATTACATTTTAATTAAGGTCACGGGTGGAAAACTGTGAAGCAGTCCTTTTTACAATACAGAGTCATCATTCTATAAATACTGTAACCACAGGAGAATTAAGAATATTTTTTTATACTGACATGAGATACATGATTATAAAGTAAAAAAATTCCTGAACAGGTCACCAATCTTTTGGGCCCAGTAAACACAACACCTGAATTTTAATCTGTATCTTGAAATAACAAGACCAAGACTCTACAGACGTGCTATCAGCTCTGTGACACTACACTTAAATCTGGTGTTACATGATAACACTGTCATGCTAACATGCTCACCGTGACAATGTTAATAAGCTTATGTTTAGCTTTCATAAACCAAGGTATTGGGAAAATTAGAAATCTGACCTGATGGTGGTGTTAGAGGAAAAGTCAGGAGATCAGGCATCTTTATGATTCATCGTCTGGACACCATGAAATTTTGTAGCAATCCATTCATTACTTGTTGAGACATTTCACTAAAAACCAAAAATGTCAACCTCATGGTGATGCCAGAGGAAAAGCACTTTGTGTTTGGTGCTAATTAGCAAATACTACCATGCAAACACACTAAACTACCTGTTAAATATCAGCATGTTAGCATTGATATTGTGAGCATGTTAGTATGCTGACGTTATCTCTCTGAGAACTTTCCTCTGCTTGTTCCAGTTTTTGTGCTAAGCTAGGCTAAACAGATCGTCAAGAAGAATAGCACCTCAAATGAACCTTAAATATCAGTCTTTGAATCATGTCAATTGTCTTCTTTCATTCCTGTATTTTTATTTGCAGTGATGATAAGTTTCTTTGCATGGAATCCTTCTGAAGTCGTTACACTTATAAATCTCTTTCCTACAGTAATACTGAGACCAACATGGCCCAGTGGATTGATAACCTTACTGTGCCTGAGGAGGTAGGTCGACTGGGCCTCTCAGCACCAGTTGATGGTAGAAAGTATGAGAGCAGAGATTTGGAGAGAGCTAGTCACTATCCCATTGGTCACCCTGAGTCTGACAAAGTCGTCATTTAAGTGTCGGTCAACATGGGGAGAGTGATCACCATCAATTATCAGGGCCACCCACGTCAGAAGAACTGGCACAACCCCAGATACGGCGAGGTGTACGTCACTTCCTGTGTATCTCCAAGTTGTGGAATGGTGCCGAGTGGTTTGGAGGAGGATTGTGTCTGGGATCCCAAGTGAATCGAAATTATTGGTACCATCCACCTCCCACTGCCCTTTACCACCCAGTGAGCCCTACGAGCTGTTACCAAACCAATTTTTTTTTTTTTTTGTTCAAATATATGTATATGTATTTGTAAAACAAGGAAATTACATTTGCATTTTGTCACTCTGTCATTGTAACCTGGAAAATAAATTTGTCATCTTAAATCTTAAATGGCTGTGTGATGGATATATATATTTTTTTGAGATATTCACCTCTGAAACATCCTCTGCCATCCAAATACAATGTAGGTGAAAATATTTGTTTGTGGTGCATGGAGCATTAAAAACACATTTGGAAATACATAAAAGCAACGTGCCTTTACAGAAACAGTTACTCTAAATAATCCACCTCATTGTGAGTTTTCACAATTAGTGCCTACTATTAATCTTGAGGTAACACATAAAAAAAATATCTTGGAATAATATAAAAAAAGAGTACCATAAACGCTTGATTATCTAAAGATAAATTCATTTAAGTAACAGTATTTATCCCTGGTAGGGAAATTAAAATGACATAGCCATAAGAATTTAACAGCAGGGTCTTGTGTCACATTATGTGGCTATTATACCAAAAGGTCGACATAACATATCCACTACTGTTGCTGTAGGAAAGCTGAAGTTGGCTGGGCAAAGTCACCTCCTGGAGCAAAAAATTAAAAATAGTGGTGGAAATTTAAGATGAATTCAAACAGAGCAAGTTGTCTTTCAGAGATTTATTGCAATATCCAGAATACAGAAAGCAGAGATCATTAAGTCTTAAAATAAGCTTTTGACTATAAGGCAGTATAACATAAGACCAAACTATAACATAAAGGTATACGTATTCATTACAGTTATCAAGTGTTGTGCTAAACTATGTCTATGTCCCCGTTTTTTTTTGTTTTTTTTTACTATGTCTAAACTTATTGATAGATGGATTCAAATTGTCTATTCCATATTGCTGTAATTATTTCCTCTAATATGCTGTCTGGAGAATGCCACTTTTCTAGCCCCTAGAAGATTTTTAGGAAATTCTCCTTCACATTCCCTGGCAAATTATATAACTTTTAAAAATGTTTATATGTGAAAATAAAGAAATGAAAGGAAATGAAACAAACATGAATGTGGTATAAACATGAAAGTTACCAACAATGAACAGATAAAATTGCTATATATATGCACCATGTACCTTTTTTTTTACTATTTAACTAACAAGCATTAAATGTGTATCCAAAGCCTGATATATCTTATTCCCGTGCTGTAGATCTCCGTTGTTGTCCAAAAACTATTAAAAATATGTCAAAGTGCAACTTAAATAATTCTTCATTTTACACCCATATTATACCCTTCATTTAGACTGAAAGTAGTTAGCATCCAGAATCTCTTAAAAAAAAAGAAAAAAAAGGTGATAACCATAACCAAATTATAGAAGTGTGTCCAACCTGAACAACACAAGTCATGTTTTATTGTTGGAATAGAGTAGAGAAGTGAACTGGTAGTGTTGTTTTAATGCAGCTTTAAGCCTATATTGTCTCTCATGTTTACATTCATTTGTACCCTTCACATCATGTAAACCTATTTAGAGGTAAAGGTAGGTTCCTATAAGGTGAGGTGGAGGAACACAGAGAAGACAAGAAGATGGAAGAAGAGAGTAGGTGAGCCCCCGCTGGAGGCTGGAGATAAGAAATCTCCCACAGTCTGAGCCAGGAAGTTCTGATAGCGGCTCAGTTTGGTGAAGACCATCACCGGATCTGCTCGCATTTGACTGGCGGTGTTTTTCTTGACTGACAACACGGCTGCCTGGTACCAAGAGTTGTCTACTTGACACATCAACGGACCCCCAGAATCACCCTGAACAACCAGAAAAGACAAGACAAGTTCAAGTCCAACACGTAGCTTCAAAAATAACTGGAGTGGACATTCAGTCACAGCATTTCGTGAAACTGCAAAAAAATAATATTTGCCTCTGTTTTTCTTGCTGCAAATCTGTCTTGGTGAAATCAGCAAACATAAGATCAGTATCACAATATAATTTTTAAAGTTAATTTATGCTGTTGTTTACAGGACAGAGCTAGGCTAGCTGTTCCCCCTGTTTCCAGTGTTTGTGCTAAGCTAGGCTAACCGTATGCTGCATGTAGCTTCATATTTACTGTACAGACATGAGAGTAATGTTGATCTCATTAAAATCTCAGCAAGAAAGTGAGGCATTTTTCCAGAAATGTCAAACTGTTTCCTTCAAAATATTTTTTAGGTGTTAAGTTATTTCTGCACTGCTTGTGACAACAGTGATATGAATGATATGAATATTTTTCAAATATAAATGAAAAATTCATATATTAAAAAAAAGGAAATTCAGATAAGCCATTTCATTTCCATTTTGAACACTGCATAAGCTTCCCTCTAGTGCCACCTTTAGACCAAAATTTAAACTATTAAGAACTGAAACAATTAGTCAATTAATCAATCAGGTGATCAATGAATCTCTCTGAGTCATTTTTCAGAAAAAATGCCCAAAATTCCAGCTTCTTAAATGAAACTTGAAAAAGTTTGAGACTTAAGCTCTACTATTGAACTGTGTAACGTTACTGTGAACGAGGAGACATCATGTCTGTTTCGCTCCCCTCTGGTTATTTTCGTGGGAAATACAGAGTGAAACAGACACACTGACATAACATCAAACACTGTGTTGAGGCAGGTGACAGTGATGCGTTCACTGACCACTCCGTCGGCTTGGCCCTTCTGATATTGGTCCCCCCATGGGCCAATCTTCTGTTTATGGAAGGTTTGGCTGCAGAGGGAGCCGAATCTGAGTACCACTGTTTACTGGATGCTGCCCCTAAGCTGGCCGCCCGCCCGCCCTCTGACACATTTTTATAAGGAATAGCATCACAGCTGCGCATTAACGGAGTAGATGGATAAAAAAAACTGAGACTGGGTTCTTCACTCCAGTTCTGCTGTGTTTCTCGTCTGTTCTTAGGCATCACAGAGATGAATCTATCCTACTAAGAGGAGATAGATGCTCTTTCCTAGGAGATGCAGGACTCGATCTGATTCATCAAATACCTTCATGAAATAGAGAGACATACTGTACCAACAAATGGTATATATTGATCTGTCATTATTCACCTGCTCCAGTGTAAAAGATCCAGTACAAATGTTGTCACTGGTTGCTGCGGTCCCACAGTTTACCACGGAGGTCTGGAACTCCTGCAGAGCTTGTTCATCTAGAGTTGGGGAAAAATAAGAAAATTGGAAAATGATGACGCGAAACAACCAGATTTACCAGCGTGCAATGTCTGAAGTGTTTTACATGATAAAGAGAGCTAACATTGTGTCTGTCTATATGTGAAGGACTCACCCCCTCCACGCCCAGAGTTCCAGCCAGCAGCCCAGCATTTAGAGCCCACAGTGAAGGTCTTTCCATTGTCCAGACAGATGGGCTGGATGTACTTGGACAGGGTGGGCCGGGCTGCCAGATGCAGCACTGCCACATTAGACCCGGTCAGGGTGCTTAGGGTGATTTTTTCCACTTTCACTTTCACCTCAAAGGAGTTGACTCCATTCTGTTTCAAACGACCCAAGACCACAGTCCATTCAGATGCTGTAGGTGAACTGTGGGAGGTAAAATCAACTCAATTAGGACTGAGAAGAACTTAAAAACCAACGATGTGTTAGTCCGTCTGTCAATATTTTCTAACTTGATATATAAGGCTCACCTTGAGAAGCAGTTGGCGTTGCTCAGCACTGAGTCCGCAGCCACTAGAGTCCCACCACACACATGCTTTCCATTCTTCTGAAGGCTCGCCATCCACGGCCACATGCCAGCAGTCGCCACCGAGCTTCCTCCCGAAATACGTGAATTCATTGGGGCGCTACCGCAGACAGCTGGAGAGAAAAGCAAAAGGCAGACAATGAAAGATTTTTTTAAAACGATCACAGAAAATATATCCATCATTATAAAAATTAAACATCCTTCAAGCCCACAGACCTTTATTTTAAATTCTAGCATCTAAACATTTCCAAAGATACCAAACATGTTAGGATGACTACTGTGAAAATTTGTACAAAATGATGCACAAACATCTGGGATATTTCTGTTCTGTTAGAATAGTGCCACCATAAAAAGCATGGAGCCTTTGTTTTGAGTATTTCCCTCAGTGTAAAGATCATTTATCCTCAATGAAGAGGTGGAACAAGCTGATACAGAATAGATCTGAAACTGTCACGCAATGTGGAAAAATGTCTGATCTCAAAGCTTTCAAATTTAAGGTTAAAAATCTGTCAGATCCGTTCACAAAGCCTGGACGTGACAGTTACTCACGCTTGGTGGCAGAACAGGTGACACTGAGGTCACTGTCAGTCCCAGTGGACTTGAAGGTGACGAAGCCTGGCTGGCTGCCGGTAACTTGACTTTTGATCCAGGACTCATACTTGGACACTCTGCTGTAGACTCCTGGGAATTTAGGCAGTGCACAACCTTTTCCAAAGCTCACGACTCCAGCCTGGACCCAGACATTTCCTGTCTTTGACACCATTGGACCGCCAAAGTCCCCCTTTGAGGAGAAAAACATTCAGGAGTGGGTCAGGAGAAAGAGACATTGTAGGAGGGGAAATCTGAGGGAAGCACAGGTGGTAAAATGATCACCTGACAGAAGTCCTTCCCTCCGGCACGTAACCCGGCGCAGATCATGTTGTCTGTGATTTTGCCCGCTCCATAATCACAGTTACACTGTTTGTTCCCCACAACAGGCACCTCCACCTCCATTAGTTTTTGTGGGGAAGGAAGAGGTTCTAAAGAGACACAAAATCAGTTAAACAAACAGCACATATGGTGGAGTAAGGACTCATATCACATCTTTTATCCACTAGTTTTCAGCAGAAACAAGTAGTGAACTCATCACTGACATATCATCAGCTTTTAAGTTGATATGTTTGCTTATTTCCACATCCAGCAGTTATGGAGCAACGTTATCATTCATTTGGAGTTGTGTTTCTGTCCACCTGGTGAGGTAAGTCCAATGTTCACTCTCTTTTAACTCTGTTTCTAATCTCTACCAACTCCTGAGGGAAATATCTGGCTCCTAATTTACTAAGTGCTCCACTATGTTCACCAGCTAGTCTGCAGCTAACTGTGTCTGTTTGCCATTTGGTGCTGAGCAGGTAGTGTACAGTGGCTTTTTGGAGCTTTTTCTCTGAAAACAGCTGCCTACTGCAGCCGAAATGACGCTATGACAGCACTAAGAATGAACCAAAATAGTAAACTTGTAGCCAGATAGCTAAACAATGAGCTGAAATCAAAGCTCCATAAAGCTGAGAGGAGCCAGTCGTAGTCCAGTATGCAACTTACAAAAGTGTGATGTGGAAACTTGAAGCCTCCAGTGCACATACAGTAAGCATGTACCTTACAGTGAAGTAGGAGACATCTTGTGTCCAGCAGGAAAACTTTTGAAAAGAAAATAATTGCATATTCATAGATTCTATGTTTTACGGTGAGGGAGAAGATGTCATTTCAAGACTGTCTACCAAGGTAAATGATCGTTTCATGGAAAAACCATGTCAAATACATATTATTCAAAGCTGATTATTGTTATATCTTCTAAAACATGTCTGGAAGGGATCTTTAAAGTTACTGATATCAGTCAACCTGTCTGTCTGTCTCATCATAATCATAATGTTTTTGGTGACCTCTGTCCTTTCCTCTTGTGCCACAAATTTAAAATTTTATTTCAAAATCTAGTAAAGTCTAGTCGGCAGTGTACAATGAAATTTACTGAGCACATTAATGCTCCTCTGATACATGAACCCTTTTGATTTTAATGATCTTTCATCTGACGTCATCATCAGAACTTTAATATTATAATACTTTTGTAATGTGGGATTGTGATAAAAATATTACTACAAACTGCAAGTTACAGGAAGGTTTTGCCGCTCACAGAGATACATTTATGAATCTGAGAAAATGCCGCTCTTGCCATCATTGTAGTGGCGCTATCTGTGAAAATAAATGAATAAATAAATAAAGTTGCTATATGACCCACTTCCAGATCCGATCTCGCCCCAGCCAGTGATCCAGGTGTTAATGCCGTTGTTGAAAGTGCTGTCTGAGGCTGCCAGGCACACTGGCAGAATGTAGTCATTGAAAGTAACCGGTGAGGAGAGCTTCAGGAGGGCGATGTCGTTGTCCTTAGACTCAGAGTTGTACTTGGGATGTTTGATGATCTTAGTGACATCTCGAGACTCCTCATTGGAGTTGGTCCCCTCTTGATTCTGGCGACCGAGGACCACAGTCAAACCGTCTGTGCTGGTGCTGAAGATCAAATAAGAAATAAAACAGTGCAAAGACATGAGAAGCAGAACTGCAGTCGAGACCACTTCAGTCAAGCAGATGCAAATCCATTTAAGACCATGTCCCAACAAGGAGATAAAATTCCCACAAGTTAGAAATTTATATCCTCAAATTAAAATAAATCTCAATTGTCCTACCCTCGAATTACACAAAATGAATAATTTGTACATGTGGCCCATGTTCTTTGCACCAGTTGCCAGAAGACAAGCTGATTTTCCAAAAGACATCTGCAGTATCATCAAAGTTTTTTTTGTTTTTTTTTTTGTTTTTTTTACAGCAAAATAATCTTATCGCAGTACACTTTGTTATGGAGCCCCTAATGTCCCAAAAGGTGGTATTCTTTATCTTGTGCACACAAGAAAATAATTTTTTCCAACATGATATTAATCTTTGCACACAAGATGAAAAAATTCCACCTTTTGGGACTTTAGGGGCTCCGTTAAAAACATAGCAAATTGACTATTCAAATAAAGCAATGAACGCCGCCATGTTTCTAACATACTTGAGAAATCAACAAATTATTAAAAGCTATATATTCAACTTACCTCCATGGTCTTCAAAGCATAGGCATATTATGCCTTTACTGTACGGATATTAACCTGTTCCCACAAGATAATCAATTTGTACTCACAAGATAATATATTGTGTGCACAAGATAAAAAAATTATCACCTTTTGGGACTTTAGGGGTTCTGTAGTATGTCTACGACAAATAATAGAACATTGTGTTTAACAGCCAAAGCATGAGGTTTATCCCTGAATCTCAGTCCAAGATTGTACTAAAATTGTAAATGTAAATAAATGTAAATTGTATTAAACTGTTTTAACTCCACAGGTAGAGGGAACAAAGACAAATGGAATTAAGATGATATTGCTATTAATTTGAGGGCAGTATTTAATCATTAATGGACACAACTTGTTAGTTGTAGGGGACAAATAAACAAATAAGTTCAGGTGCATATTATTTAAAATACATAATTTAGCAGAAAAATGTGTCTATTTTCAGTTAAGTAAGGTATTGAACTCTGTATTTTAAATTAGTTTTTTTCCAAGAAACAAAAATTTAACCAAACCAAACCCTAAAATGCAGCTCAAACTCTTGGTAGAGTGCCCCTTTTGTCATTTAGAGCAGTCAATCCTATCCTTTTTGGCTGGTGACCCCTCAAAATGAAGCGTTGTCTGCTTGCAACCCTTAATTCAACCAAAGATGAAGAAAATGACGAAGTAAAACTCCTCAGAATTTCACAAGAAAAAGCTAGAAAAAAGGTATCTAAATTTGAGCAGCAGAACATAATTTTTCTTCTTTCCTGAACTGTTAATCAGGACGGGAAAGAGAGACCCTTCAAGACCCCTTAGATTCATCCAGCGACCCCTTGGAGGGGTCTCAACCATGGCATGTTGTTTTCCATCACAGCTCTAGTCTAACTGCTCACCTTGAGAAGCAGTTAGCAGCCGTCAGCACCCATTCTTTGTTAATGAGGGATCCTCCACAGATGTGTTTCTTAGTTTTTTGCACACTGGCCTGCCAGGGCCAGTTACCTGCAGGGGCCGCCTGTCCTCCAACAATCCTGGTGTTGAGCTTAGGCTGACCACACACTACAGAGACAGACAATAAAAACACAGAGTGAGCAATGCTCGGCCCTCCCTGAATTACCACTGTGGTTTCTGTTTGCTTTATTATAACCTTCAACTGTGGGTTAAAGATTATGATCCTGGGAGTCTGCTGGGAGGCTCTCAAGATAACAAGAGGTGAAACTACAATCTCATTTCAATATTAATCTCGGTGTTTCTTTACTTCTACTTGTTCTCCTAAAGGACAGGTTCACAAATTTTCAAGTGTGTCTTAAACCAACAGTCAGGAGCCCAAATGTGTGAAACCTGTTTTTCTTGCTGTAATTATTCCTCCTGTTCATACTGACAATTAGAAGATCCCTTCATAATGCTCTTACAATGGAAGTGATGGAGGACAAAATCCACAGTCCTCCTTCTGTGCAAAAATGTAATTAAAAGTTTATCTGAAGCTAATATGAAGCTTCAGCATCCAAATGAGTCAAATCAAGTAGATATCTTTCAACGTTACAGTCTTTTTAGTACCAAAGTCCCTCTTTTTGTTACTATACTTCCACCGCAGCACAACAGGGAAACACTGTCCGAGGAAACACAAAGAGGGAATTTAATGCTAAAAGGCAAAAGGCAGACAATGATAGATTATTTAAGAAAGACTGCAGAAGATGATCCATCATTTTAAACATTAAACATCCTTCAAATTCACAGAACTTTATTTTTAATTCTAGTAGAGATCCAAAAAAAGATACCAAACATGTCAAGCTGACTTGGGGAAAATTTGTACAAAATGATGCACAAACATCTGGAATATTTCTGTTCTGTTAGAATAGTGCAGCCATAAAAAGCATGGAGCCTTTGGTTTGAACATTTCTCTCAGTGTAAAGATCATTTATCCTCAATGAAGAGGTGGAACAAGCTGATACAGAATAGATCTGAAACTGTCACGCAGTGTGGAAAAATGTGTAATCTCAAAGCTTTCAAATTTCAGGTTAAAAATCTGTTAGATACTTCGCAAATCATGGTCATCATGACAGAAAAACACATGACTGTAGTTAACAGACATGAATTACCCTTAGAGAGGTCAGTGGACGTGAATTTGATGAAGCCTGGCTGGCTGCCGGTAACTTGAGTTTTGATCCAGGACTCATACTTGGACACTCTGGCAGAGACTCCTGGAAGTTTAGGATTTGGACAATCTTTTCCAAAGGTCATGACTCCAGCCTGGACCCAGTGACTTTCTGTCTTTAACACCATCGGACCCCCAATGTCCCCCTTTGAGGAGAGAAAAATTCAGGAGTGAGTCAGGAGAAAGAATCTTTGCAGGAGGGGAAATCTGATGGAAGCACAGGTGGTAAAATGATCACCTCACAGAAGCCCTTCTTTTCAGCACTTAACCCGGTGCAGATCATGTTGTCTGTGATGCCTGTGCCTGTAACTTCCTTTTTACACTGTTCGTTCCCCACAACAGGCACCTTCAGCTCCATTAGTGTTGTTTGGGTTTCAGGTTCTAAAGAGACACAAAATCAGTTTAATAAATAACACAAATGGTGAAATAAGGACCAGCAGTTATGGAGCAACATTATCATTCATTTGGAGTCGTGTTTCTGTCCACCTAGTGAATATAAGTCCAATATTCACTCTCTTTTAGCTCTGTTTTTGCTCTCTACCAACTCCTGAGAGAAATATCTGGCTCTTTAGCTGCTAAATGCTCCACTATGTTCACCAGCTAGTCTACAGCTAACTGGGTCTGTTTTACTGTTTGGTGCTGAGCAGGTAGTGTACAGTGGCTTTTTACAGCTTTTTCTCTGAAAACAGCTGCCTGCTGCAGCCCAAAACGATGCTATGAGAGCGCTGAGAGTGAACCAAAACAGTAAAGTTGCAGCCGGACAGATAATCAATGAGCTGAAACTCACTATAAAGCTCCATAAAGCCGAGAGGAGCCAGTTGTTGTCCAGTTGCAACTTACACAAGTGTGATGTGGAAACTTGAAGCCTCCAGTGCACAAACAGTATGAATGTACCTTACAGTGAAGTAGGAGACATCTTGTGTCCAGGAGAAAAACTTTTGAAAAGAAAAGTATTTGCATAGTGATAGATTCTGTATTTTACAGTGAGGGAGGAGGAGATGTCATTTCAAGACGTTCTCACAAGGTAAATATACTTTTTGTGGGAAAACCATGTTAAACACAAATTATACAAAGCTGATTATTGTTATATCTTCTAAAACATGTCTGGAAGGGATCTTTACGGTTACTGATGTCAGTCAACCTGTCTGTCTGTCTCATCATAATGTTTCTGGTGACCTTCGACCTTTCCTCTTGTGCCACAATCACGCCAAAATTTCAAATTTTATTTCAGAACCTAGTAAAGTTTAGCCAGCTGTTTACAATGAAATTTACTGAGCACATCAGTGGAGGCTGGTCCATAGAGGCAGAGGAGGTTGCTCCTCCTCTATTTTTTGAGAGGCAAGAGGGAGATCAAAATATAAAAAAGAATATTTGGTTGAAATAAACCATTAACAAATCTCAGTATTATTCATAAAATATTTTTTCTCTCTTCTTTGGAAAAAATCCATTATTGAAATTCTGATTAAAATGCTTCAACAGTGAAACCTGCAGGGCAGGAGGAGAAAGAGCAGTGTGTGTGAAGTGGTGGTGGGGAGCAGAGGAGGACGGGCTCCTGCTATCCTCTGCAGGGCGGGATCTCCTACATCAATTTAATGTACTTCACTTTTTTTCATGCTAATCTATGATTGGCCAAGACACATAAAATGACGCTCCAAGGCAGGACGTCCTCCCTAACCAATCAACAACCAGGATGCAATATTGACATCATGATGGTCCAATGATAGTTTCCAGATTTCATCTTCACTTCTCTACCACTGTAACCAGTGCCGCCTCTGACTGTAATGTACGTGAATGTGACGAACTGGTAAGAGAAGGAGACGGGTAAGATATAGATAAATTACACTTCACTTCTTAATGAAGCAGTAGATAGCTGCTTCCGTTAGCTGCCAGGGAGGCTGGAGAGAGAAGCAACCAGAGAAACAACAGGGAGTTAGCTTGTTTTTCATTGTTGCTAATGATATCAGACTGGTTAACCAGCAACTACAAAGTTCTGTTAACTAACAAACAAGATGACAAACAGCTACAAATGGATGTTATGGCATGAATACTTCATCTCCATGAAAGAAAGAAGAAGACGTCAGATAATGTGAGTCAGATACAGCTTCTTTCTCTCTGTCTCTTTGGTTGCTAATTTCATCTCTGATGGTTAAATGTCTCTCTGTGTAGCTGTTGTGTGAATTTATCTCCTTAAGAAGAATGCAGCAGAGATATATATATAATGTGCAGTAGGTAGTTTGCTTGTTGAAGTTACAGTGAGCTGTCTGGACTCACTCATTCATGTGGAATTGATCCCGGTTTTAATTGAGTGGTTGTTCAGTCACCTGTTGATGTTGTGTGATTAGTGAATGAGTGTGCAGGAGGTCTGGCTGCTTGTTGTGACAGTTTCTTCAATTGGTTTTTAAGCTGAGTCTATATTGAGTAATAAGGTTAAAGTAACTAGAATAATAAGTGTTAACATGTCAGCTTTGTAGACTATATTTTGTATGTGGTGCACATAGATGAAAGTGTGTAAGTCATGTATTTGATACATGCATTAATACTTTCTGACGCGAACCTACAAATTTAGATCTGTGAATGTTTTTAGTGTTCAGTCTTTCTTGTATTCAGCACTGATCTGTTCCTGTATCACATTATAAACTTTGTGGTACTTTATATATTTCTGTGTACTAAGAAAATACATAGGAAACATGTAAATCATGTGATATCTTGTCTGTTTTTGATGAAAACATCAATCTGTTGTCACAATAGAACAATACTATAAATTTGAATTTCACTTTGTTGGTAAAATCACACATCTGAACCAGTCCACGGCTAAAATGAGCTCTTCTTTGTTTAGAAACAATATGTATATGCTAAATGTATTTAAATAAGCAGCCTTTACACCACTCTGGGGTTTTTGTCTTTAAAAGCAAGTTGTTTTACTGGCATATAAAATTGCCCCCCACCCCTCCGATTTCATTGTTGGGACAATGATATAGTTTGATGCGGTTTGTTGTAAGATTCCATGTTGGTTTTCCTCCTGTCCTCCCCAATTTTTTGAGTCACCAGCTGCCACTGAAGCACATTAATGCTCCTCTGATACATGAACCCTTTTGATTTTAATGATCTTTCATCTGACGTCATCATCAGAACTTTAATACTATAATACTTTTGTAAAGTGGGGTGTGATAGTATTGTCATATGCAGATTGTGATAAAAATATTAATACAAACTGCAAGTTACAGGTAGTTTTTCTCGCTCATTGAGAAGCTTTATGAATCTGAGAAAATGCCGCTCTTGCCACCATTGTAGTGGTGCTATCTGTGAAAATAAATCAATAAATAAATAAAGTTGCTATATGACTTACTATTGCTCCAGCCAGTGATCCAGGTGTTCACGCCGTTGCTGAAAGTGCTGTCTGAGGCTGCCAGGCACACTGGCTGAATGTACTCATTGAGAGTAACTATTGATTTGAGCTCCAGGAGGGCGATGTCGTTGTCCTTAGACGCAGAGTTGTACTTGGGATGTTTGATGATATTAGAGACCTCTCTAGACACCTTATTGGTGTCAGTACTCCCTTGAGTCTGGAGACCGAGGACCACAGTCAAACCCGTTGTGCTGGTGCTGAGGATCAAAAGAGAAATAAAAAAGTGCAAAGACATGAGAAGCAGAACTGCAGTTGAGACCACTTCAGTCAAGCAGATGCAAATCCATGTAAGACCATGTCGCAACAAGGAGATATAATTCCCACAAGTTAGAAATTTATATTCTCAAATTAAAATCAATCTCAATTTACTGAGTCCTACCCTCAAATTACACAAAATGAATAATTTGTACATGTGGCCCATGTTCTTTGCACCAGTTGCCAGAAGACAAGCTGATTTTCCAAAAGACATCTGCAGTATCATCAAAGTTTTTGTTTTGTTTTGGGTTTTTTTACAGCAAAATAATCTTTTATCGCAGTATATACTGTATGTCTGAGAGAAATAACACAACATTGTGTTTAACAGCCAAAACATGAGGTTTATCCCTGAATCTCAGTCCAAGATTGTACTAAAAATTGTAAATTTTATTAAACTGTTTTAACTCCACAGGTAGAGGGAATATAGACAAATGGAATTAAGATGATATTGCTATTAATTTGAGGGCAGTATTTAATCATTAATGGACACAACTTGTTAGTTGTAGGGGACAAATAAACAAATAAGTTAAGGTGCATATTATTTAAAATACATGATTTAGCAGAAAAATGTGTCTATTTTCAGTTAAGTAAGGTATTGAACTCTGTATTATAAATTAGTTTTTTTCCAAGAAACACAAATTTAACCAAACCAAACCTTAAAATGCAGCTCAAACTCTTGGTAGAGTGCCCCTTTTGTCATTTAGAGCAGTCAGTCCTATCCTTTTTGGCTGGTGACCCCTCAAAATGAAGCATTGTCTGCTTGCAACCCTTAATTCAACCAAAGATGAAGAAACTTATGAAGTAAAACTCCTCAGAATTTCACAAGAAAAAGCTAGAAAAAAGGTATCTAAATTTGAGCAGCAGAACATAATTTTTCTTCTTTCCTGAACTGTTAATCAGGACGGGAAAGAGAGACCCTTCAAGACCCCTTAGATTCATCCTGCGACCCCTTGGAGGGGTCTCAACCATGGCATGTTTCCATCACAGCTCTAGTCTAACTGCTCACCCAGCACATTTAGCAGACGTCAGCACCCATTTCTTGTTAATGAGGGATCCTCCGCAGGTGTGGACGTTATTCTTTTGCACACTGGCCTGCCAGGGCCAGTTACCTGCAGGGGCCGCCTGTCCTCCAACAATCCTGGTGTTGCGCTCAGCCTTACCGCACTCTACAGAGAGACGGAAGATAAAAACACAGAGTGAGCAATGCTCGGCCCTCCCTGAATTACCACTGTGGTTTCTGTTTGCTTTATTATAACCTTCAACTGTGGGTTAAAGATTATGATCCTGGGAGTCTGCTGGGAGGCTCTCAAGATAACAAGAGGTGAAACTACAATCTCATTTCAATATTAATCTCGGTGTTTCTTTACTTCTACTTATTCTCCTAAAGGACAGGTTCACAAATTTTCAAGTGAGTCTTAAACCAACAGTCAGGAGCCCAAATGAACAGTGAAACCTGTTTTTCTTGCTGTAATTATTCCTCCTGTTCATACTGACAATTAGAAGATCCCTTCATAATGCTCTTACAATGGAAGTGATGGAGGACAAAATCCACAGTCCTCCTTCTGTGCAAAAATGTATTTAAAAGTTTATCTGAAGCTAATATGAAGCTTCAGCGTCCAAATGAGTCAAATCAAGTAGATATCTTTCAACGTTACAGTCTTTTTAGTGCCAAAGTCCCTCTTTTTGTTACTATACTTCCACCGCAGCACAACAGGGAAACACAGTCCGAGGAAACACAAAGAGGGAATTTAATGCTAAAAGGCAAAAGGCAGACAATGATAGATTATTTAAGAAAGACTGCAGAAGATGATCCATCATTTTAAACATTAAACATCCTTCAAATCCACAGAACTTTATTTTTAATTCTAGCAGAGATCCAAAAAAAGATACCAAACATGTCAAGCTGACTTGGGGAAAATTTGTACAAAATGATGCACAAACATCTGGAATATTTCTGTTCTATTAGAATAGTGCAGCCATAAAAAGCATGGAGCCTTTGGTTTGAATATTTCTCTCAGTGTAAAGATCATTTATCCTCAATGAAGAGGCGGAACAAGCTGATACAGAATAGATCTGAAACTGTCACGCAGTGTGGAAAAATGTGTAATCTCAAAGCTTTCAAATTTCAGGTTAAAAATCTGTTAGATACTTCGCAAAGCATGGTCATCATGACAGAAAAACACATGACTGTAGTTAACAGACATGAATTACCCTTAGAGAGGTCAGTGGACGTGAATTTGATGAAGCCTGGCTGGCTGCCGGTAATGTGACTTTTGATCCAGGACTCATACTTGGACACTCTGGCAGAGACTCCTGGAAGTTTAGAAGTTGAACAATCTTTTCTAAAGGTCATGACTCCAGCCTGGACCCAGTGACTTTCTGGACTTCCTGTCTTTAACACCATCGGACCCCCAAAGTCCCCCTTTGAAGAGAGAAAAATTCAGGAGTGGGTCAGGAGAAAGAATCTTTGCAGGAGGGGAAATCTGATGGAAGCACAGGTGGTAAAATGATCACCTCACAGAAGCCCTTCTTTTCAGCATTTAACCCGGCGCAGATCATGTTGTCTGTGATGTCTGTGGGTGTAACTTCCTTTTTACACTGTTCGTTCCCCACAACAGGCACCTTCAGCTCCATTAGTGTCTTTTGGGTTTCAGGTTCTAAAGAGACACAAAATCAGTTTAATAAATAACACAAATGGTGAAATAAGGACCAGCAGTTATGGAGCAACATTATCATTCATTTGGAGTCGTGTTTCTGTCCACCTAGTGAATATAAGTCCAATATTCACTCTCTTTTAGCTCTGTTTTTGCTCTCTACCAACTCCTGAGAGAAATATCTGGCTCTTTAGCTGCTAAATGCTCCACTATGTTCACCAGCTAGTCTACAGCTAACTGGGTCTGTTTTACTGTTTGGTGCTGAGCAGGTAGTGTACAGTGGCTTTTTACAGCTTTTTCTCTGAAAACAGCTGCCTGCTGCAGCCCAAAACGATGCTATGAGAGCGCTGAGAGTGAACCAAAACAGTAAAGTTGCAGCCGGACAGATAATCAATGAGCTGAAACTCACTATAAAGCTCCATAAAGCTGAGGGGAGCCAGTTGTTGTCCAGTTGCAACTTACACATGTGTGATGTGGAAACTTGAAGCCTCCAGTGCACAAACAGTATGAATGTACCTTACAGTGAAGTAGGAGACATCTTGTGTCCAGGAGAAAAACTTTTGAAAAGAAAAGTATTTGCATAGTGATAGATTCTGTATTTTACAGTGAGGGAGGAGGAGATGTCATCTCAAGACGTTCTCACAAGGTAAATATACTTTTTGTGGGAAAACCATGTTAAACACATATTATTCAAAGCTGATTATTGTTATATCTTCTAAAACATGTCTGGAAGGGATCTTTAAGGTTACTGATGTCAGTCAACCTGTCTGTCTGTCTCATCATAATGTTTCTGGTGACCTTCGACCTTTCCTCTTGTGCCACAATCACGCCAAAATTTCAAATTTTATTTCAGAACCTAGTAAAGTTTAGCCAGCTGTTTACAATGAAATTTACTGAGCACATCAGTGGAGGCTGGTCCATAGAGGCAGAGGAGGTTGCTCCTCCTCTATTTTTTGAGAGGCAAGAGGGAGATCAAAATATAAAAAAGAATATTTGGTTGAAATAAACCATTAACAAATCTCAGTATTATTCATAAAATATTTTTTCTCTCTTCTTTGGAAAAAATCCATTATTGAAATTCTGATTAAAATGCTTCAACAGTGAAACCTGCAGGGCAGGAGGAGAAAGAGCAGTGTGTGTGAAGTGGTGGTGGGGAGCAGAGGAGGACGGCCTCCTGCTATCCTCTGCAGGGCGGGATCTCCTACATCAATTTAATGTACTTCACTTTTTTTCATGCTAATCTATGATTGGCCAAGACACATAAAATGACGCTCCAAGGCAGGACGTCCTCCCTAACCAATCAACAACCAGGATGCAATATGGACATCATGATGGCCCAATGATAGTTTCCAGATTTCATCTTCACTTCTCTACCACTGTAACCAGTGCCGCCTCTGACTGTAATGTACGTGAATGTGACGAACTGGTAAGAGAAGGAGACGGGTAAGATATAGATAAATTACACTTCACTTCTTAATGAAGCAGTAGATAGCTGCTTCCGTTAGCTGCCAGGGAGGCTGGAGAGAGAAGCAACCAGAGAAACAACAGGGAGTTAGCTTGTTTTTCATTGTTGCTAATGATATCAGACTGGTTAACCAGCAACTACAAAGTTCTGTTAACTAACAAACAAGATGACAAACAGCTACAAATGGATGTTATGGCATGAATACTTCATCTCCATGAAAGAAAGAAGAAGACGTCAGATAATGTGAGTCAGATACAGCTTCTCTCTCTCTGTCTCTTTGGTTGCTAATTTCATCTCTGATGGTTAAATGTCTCTCTGTGTAGCTGTTGTGTGAATTTATCTCCTTAAGAAGAATGCAGCAGAGATATATATATAATGTGCAGTAGGTAGTTTGCTTGTTGAAGTTACAGTGAGCTGTCTGGACTCACTCATTCATGTGGAATTGATCCCGGTTTTAATTGAGTGGTTGTTCAGTCACCTGTTGATGTTGTGTGATTAGTGAATGAGTGTGCAGGAGGTCTGGCTGCTTGTTGTGACAGTTTCTTCAATTGGTTTTTAAGCTGAGTCTATATTGAGTAATAAGGTTAAAGTAACTAGAATAATAAGTGTTAACATGTCAGCTTTGTAGACTATATTTTGTATGTGGTGCACATAGATGAAAGTGTGTAAGTCATGTATTTGATACATGCATTAATACTTTCTGACGCGAACCTACAAATTTAGATCTGTGAATGTTTTTAGTGTTCAGTCTTTCTTGTATTCAGCACTGATCTGTTCCTGTATCACATTATAAACTTTGTGGTACTTTATATATTTCTGTGTACTAAGAAAATACATAGGAAACATGTAAATCATGTGATATCTTGTCTGTTTTTGATGAAAACATAAATCTGTTGTCACAATAGAACAATACTATAAATTTGAATTTCACTTTGTTGGTAAAATCACACATCTGAACCAGTCCACGGCTAAAATGAGCTCTTCTTTGTTTAGAAACAATATGTATATGCTAAATGTATTTAAATAAGCAGCCTTTACACCACTCTGGGGTTTTTGTTTTTAAAAGCAAGTTGTTTTATTGGCATATAAAATTGCCCCCCACCCCTCCGATTTCATTGTTGGGACAATGATATAGTTTGATGCGGTTTGTTGTAAGATTCCATGTTGGTTTTCCTCCTGTCCTCCCCAATTTTTTGAGTCACCAGCTGCCACTGAAGCACATTAATGCTCCTCTGATACATGAACCCTTTTGATTTTAATGATCTTTCATCTGATGTCATCATCAGAACTTTAATACTATAATACTTTTGTAAAGTGGGGTGTGATAGTATTGTCATATACAGATTGTGATAAAAATATTAACACAAACAAGTTACAGGTAGTTTTTCTCGCTCATTGAGAAGCTTTATGAATCTGAGAAAATGCCGCTCTTGCCACCATTGTAGTGGTGCTATCTGTGAAAATAAATCAATAAATAAATAAAGTTGCTATATGACTTACTCTTGCTCCAGCCAGTGATCCAGGTGTTCACGCCGTTGCTGAAAGTGCTGTCTGAGGCTGCCAGGCACACTGGCTGAATGTAGTTATTGAAAGTAACTATTGATTTGAGCTCCAGGAGGGCGATGTCGTTCTCATTAGAAGCAGAGTTGTACTCGGAATGTTTGATGATATTAGAGACCTCTCTAGACACCTTATTGGTGTCAGTACTCCCTTGAGTCTGGAGACCGAGGACCACAGTCAAACCCGTTGTGCTGAGGATCAAAAGAGAAATAAAAAAGTGCAAAGACATGAGAAGCAGAACTGCAGTCGAGACCACTTCAGTCAAGCAGATGCAAATCCATGTAAGACCATGTCCCAACAAGGAGATATAATTCCCACAAGTTAGAAATTTATATTCTCAAATTAAAATCAATCTCAATTTACTGAGTCCTACCCTCAAATTACACAAAATGAATAATTTGTACATGTGGCCCATGTTCTTTGCACCAGTTGCCAGAAGACAAGCTGATTTTCCAAAAGACATCTGCAGTATCATCAAAGTTTTTGTTTTGTTTTGGGTTTTTTTACAGCAAAATAATCTTTTATCGCAGTATATACTGTATGCCTGAGAGAAATAACACAACATTGTGTTTAACAGCCAAAACATGAGGTTTATCCCTGAATCTCAGTCCAAGATTGTACTAAAAATTGTAAATTTTATTAAACTGTTTTAACTCCACAGGTAGAGGGAATATAGACAAATGGAATTAAGATGATATTGCTATTAATTTGAGGGCAGTATTTAATCATTAATGGACACAACTTGTTAGTTGTAGGGGACAAATAAACAAATAAGTTAAGGTGCATATTATTTAAAATACATGATTTAGCAGAAAAATGTGTCTATTTTCAGTTAAGTAAGGTATTGAACTCTGTATTATAAATTAGTTTTTTTCCAAGAAACACAAATTTAACCAAACCAAACCCTAAAATGCAGCTCAGATTCTTGGTAGAGTGCCCCTTTTGTCATTTAGAGCAGTCAGTCCTATCCTTTTTGGCTGGTGACCCCTCAAAATGAAGCATTGTCTGCTTGCAACCCTTAATTCAACCAAAGATGAAGAAACTTATGAAGTAAAACTCCTCAGAATTTCACAAGAAAAAGCTAGAAAAAAGGTATCTAAATTTGAGCAGCAGAACATAATTTTTCTTCTTTCCTGAACTGTTAATCAGAACGGGAAAGAGAGACCCTTCAAGACCCCTTAGATTCATCCTGCGACCCCTTGGAGGGGTCTCAACCATGGCATGTTTCCATCACAGCTCTAGTCTAACTGCTCACCCAGCACATTTAGCAGACGTCAGCACCCATTTCTTGTTAATGAGGGATCCTCCGCAGGTGTGGACGTTATTCTTTTGCACACTGGCCTGCCAGGGCCAGTTACCTGCAGGGGCCGTCTGTCCTCCAACAATCCTGGTGTTGAGCGCAGGCTTACCACACTCTACAGAGACAGACGATAAAAACACAGAGTGAGCAATGCTCGGCCCTCCCTGAATTACCACTGTGGTTTCTGTTTGCTATATTATAACCTTCAACTGTGGGTTAAAGATTATGATCCTGGGAGTCTGCTTGGAGGCTCTCAAGATAACAAGAGGTGAAACTATAATCTCATTTCAATATTAATCTCGGTGTTTCTTTACTTCTACTTGTTCTCCTAAAGGACAGGTTCACAAATTTTCAAGTGTTTTTCAAATTTTCAAAAGTTTATCTGAAGCTAATATGAAGCTTCAGCGTCCAAATGAGTCAAATCAAGTAGATATCTTTCAACGTTACAGTCTTTTTAGTGCCAAAGTCCCTCTTTTTGTTACTATACTTCCACCGCAGCTCAACAGGGAAACACTGTACGAGGAAACACAAAGAGGGAATTTGATGCTAAAAGGCAAAAGGCAGACAATGATAGATTATTTAAGAAAGACTGCAGAAGATGATCCATCATTTTAAACATTAAACATCCTTCAAATCCACAGAACTTTATTTTTAATTGTAGCAGAGATCCAAAAAAAGATACCAAACATGTCAAGCTGACTTGGGGAAAATTTGTACAAAATGATGCACAAACATCTGGAATATTTCTGTTCTATTAGAATAGTGCGGCCATAAAAAGCATGGAGCCTTTGGTTTGAATATTTCTCTCAGTGTAAAGATCATTTATCCTCAATGAAGAGGCGGAACAAGCTGATACAGAATAGATCTGAAACTGTCACGCAGTGTGGAAAAATGTCTAATTTCAAAGCTTTCAAATTTCAGGTTAAAAATCAGTTAGATACTTAGCAAAGCATGGTCATCATGACAGAAAAACACATGACTGTAGTTAACAGACATGAATTACCCTTAGAGAGGTCCATGTACGGGTAGGTGACAAAGCCTGGCTGGTCACTGGTGATTTTAGTTTTGATCCAGGACTCATACTTGGACACTCTGGCAGAGACTCCTGGATTGTTAGCATTCGGACAATCTTTTCTAAAGGTCATGACTCCAGCCTGGACCCAGACACCTCCTGTCTTTAACACCATCGGACCCCCAAAGTCCCCCTGTGAGGAGAGAAAAATTCAGGAGTGGGTCAGGAGAAAGAATCTTTGCAGGAGGGGAAATCTGATGGAAGCACAGGTGGTAAAATAATCACCTTACAGAAGCTCTTCTGATCAGCATTTAACCCGGCGCAGATCACGTTGTCTGTGTTGACTGTGTCTGTAACTTCCTTTTTACACTGGCTGTCCCCCACAACAGGCACCTTCAGCTGCTTTAGTTTTTGTGAGGTAAGAGATTCTAAAGAGACACAAAATCAGTTTAATAAACAACACAAATGGTGAAATAAGGACCAGCAGTTACAGAGCAACATCATTTGGAGTCGTGTTTCTGTCCACCTAGTGAATATAAATCCAATATTCACTCTCTTTTAGCTCTGTTTTTGCTCTCTACCAACTCCTGAGAGAAATATCTGGCTCTTTAGCTGCTAAATGCTCCACTATGTTCACCAGCTAGTCTACGGCTAACTGTGTCTGTTTGCTGTTTGGTGCTGAGCAGGTAGTGTACAGTGGCTTTTTACAGCTTTTTCTCTGAAAACAGCTGCCTGCTGCAGCCCAAAACGATGCTATGAGAGCGCTGAGAGTGAACCAAAACAGTAAAGTTGCAGCCGGACAGATAATCAATGAGCTGAAACTCACTATAAAGCTCCATAAAGCTGAGGGGAGCCAGTTGTTGTCCAGTTGCAACTTACACAAGTGTGATGTGGAAACTTGAAGCCTCCAGTGCACAAACAGTATGAATGTACCTTACAGTGAAGTAGGAGACATCTTGTGTCCAGGAGAAAAACTTTTGAAAAGAAAAGTATTTGCATAGTGATAGATTCTGTATTTTACAGTGAGGGAGGAGGAGATGTCATCTCAAGACGTTCTCACAAGGTAAATATACTTTTTGTGGGAAAACCATGTTAAACACATATCATTCAAAGCTGATTATTGTTATATCTTCTAAAACATGTCTGGAAGGGATCTTTAAGGTTACTGATGTCAGTCAACCTGTCTGTCTGTCTCATCATAATGTTTCTGGTGACCTTCGACCTTTCCTCTTGTGCCACAATCACGCCAAAATTTCAAATTTTATTTCAGAACCTAGTAAAGTTTAGCCAGCTGTTTACAATGAAATTTACTGAGCACATCAGTGGAGGCTGGTCCATAGAGGCAGAGGAGGTTGCTCCTCCTCTATTTTTTGAGAGGCAAGAGGGAGATCAAAATATAAAAAAGAATATTTGGTTGAAATAAACCATTAACAAATCTCAGTATTATTCATAAAATATTTTTTCTCTCTTCTTTGGAAAAAATCCATTATTGAAATTCTGATTAAAATGCTTCAACAGTGACACCTGCAGGGCAGGAGGAGAAAGAGCAGTGTGTGTGAAGTGGTGGTGGGGAGCAGAGGAGGACGGGCTCCTGCTATCCTCTGCAGGGCGGGATCTCCTACATCAATTTAATGTACTTCACTTTTTTTCATGCTAATCTATGATTGGCCAAGACACATAAAATGACGCTCCAAGGCAGGACGTCCTCCCTAACCAATCAACAACCAGGATGCAATATTGACATCATGATGGTCCAATGATAGTTTCCAGATTTCATCTTCACTTCTCTACCACTGTAACCAGTGCCGCCTCTGACTGTAATGTACGTGAATGTGACGAACTGGTAAGAGAAGGAGACGGGTAAGATATCAATAAAATAAAACTAAAATAAAAACACTTCTTTATGGAGCAGTTGATAGCTGCTTCCGTTAGCAAACACAACAGTTAGCTTGTTGTAGCAGCGTGTGGGACTCTTTATACATCCATGGAAGGACTGTTAAGGACTGTTGTTAAGGGAGAATGGATCTGGACTGGGCAGCGCAGCAGCAGGACGCTGCCAGGGACTGCCTGTTTTTGATGAAAACATAAATCTGTTGTCACAATAGAACAATACTATAAATTTGAATTTCACTTTGTTGGTAAAATCACACATCTGAACCAGTCCACAGCTAAAATGAGCTCTTCTTTGTTTAGAAACAATATGTATATGTTAAATGTATTTAAATAAGCAGCCTTTACACCACTCTGGGGTTTTTGTTTTTGAAAGCAAGTTGTTTTATTGGCATATAAAATTGCCCCCCACCCCTCCGATTTCATTGTTGGGACAATGATATAGTTTGATGCAGTTTGTTGTAAGATTCCATGTTGGTTTTCCTCCTGTCCTCCCCAATTTTTTGAGTCACCAGCCGCCACTGAAGCACATTAATGCTCCTCTGATACATGAACCCTTTTGATTTTAATGATCTTTCATCTGACGTCATCATCAGAACTTTAATACTATAATACTTTTGTAAAGTGGGGTGTGATAGTATTGTCATATGCAGATTGTGATAAAAATATTAATACAAACTGCAAGTTACAGGAAGGTTTTGCCGCTCACTGAGATACATTTATGAGTATCTTCTAGTATGAGAAAATGCCGCTCTTGCCATCATTGTAGTGGCGCTATCTATGAAAATAAATGAATAAATAAAGTTGCTATTCGACCCACCTTCATTTTTGCTCCAGCCAGTGATCCAGGTCTCCACGCCGACCTTGAAAATGCTGTCTGAGGCTGCCAGGCACACTGGCTGAATGTACTCATTGAGAGTAACTATTGATTTGAGCTCCAGGAGGGCGATGTCGTTGATCTTAGGAGTAGAGCTGGACTTGATGATATTAGAGACCTTTTTAGACGCCTTCTCGGTGCCAGTCCCCGCTTGGTGACCGAGGACCACAGTCAAAGTGTTTGCCTCGTGGCTGATGATCAAAAGAGAAATAAAACAGTGCAAAGACATGAGAAGCAGAACTGCAGTCGAGACCACTTCAGTCAAGCAGATGCAAATCCATGTAAGACCATGTCGCAACAAGGAGATAAAATTCCCACAAGTTAGAAATTTATATTCTCAAATTAAAATCAATCTCAATTTACTGAGTCCTACCCTCAAATTACACAAAATGAATAATTTGTACATGTGGCCCATGTTCTTTTCACCAGTTGCCAGAAGACAAGCTGATTTTCCAAAAGACATCTGCAGTATCATCAAAGTTTTTGTTTTGTTTTGTTTTTTTTACAGCAAAATAATCTTTTATCGCCGTATATACTGTATGTCTGAGAGAAATAACACAACATTGTGTTTAACAGCCAAAACATGAGGTTTATCCCTGAATCTCAGTCCAAGATTGTACTAAAAATTGTAAATTTTATTAAACTGTTTTAACTCCACAGGTAGAGGGAATATAGACAAATGGAATTAAGATGATATTGCTATTAATTTGAGGGCAGTATTTAATCATTAATGGACACAACTTGTTAGTTGTAGGGGACAAATAAACAAATAAGTTAAGGTGCATATTATTTAAAATACATGATTTAGCAGAAAAATATTAGTTTTTTTTCAAGAAACAAAAATGTAACCAAACCAAACCCTAAAATGCAGCTCAAACTCTTGGTAGAGTGCCCCTTTTGTCATTTAGAGCAGTCAGTCCTATCCTTTTTGGCTGGTGACCCCTCAAAATGAAGCATTGTCTGCTTGCAACCCTTAATTCAACCAAAGATGAAGAAACTTATGAAGTAAAACTCCTCAGAATTTCACAGGAAAAAGCTAGAAAAAAGGTATCTAAATTTGAGCAGCAGAACATAATTTTTCTTCTTTCCTGAACTGTTAATCAGGACGGGAAAGAGAGACCCCTCAAGACCCCTTAGATTCATCCGGCGACCCCTTGGAGGGGTCTCAACCATGGCATGTTTCCATCACAGCTCTACTCTAACTGCTCACCCTTCAAGACATTTAGCAGACGTCAGCACCCATTTCCTGTTAATGAGGGATCCTCCGCAGATGTGTT
Organism: Thunnus thynnus; assembly: GCF_963924715.1. Taxonomy (NCBI): domain Eukaryota; kingdom Metazoa; phylum Chordata; class Actinopteri; order Scombriformes; family Scombridae; genus Thunnus; species Thunnus thynnus. The sequence continues at coordinate 2,939,894 of NC_089533.1, read as the reverse complement.
TGTTATCACTACTTGTTTGCACACTGGCCTGCCAGGGCCAGTTACCTGCAGGGGCATCCTTGCCTCCAGCAATCCTGGTGTTGAGCGGAGCCTTACCGCACACTACAGAGAGATGGATGAGAAAACGCCATGAAATGACGGCTTTGACAGCAAATACTAACAACAATGAAACTATCGACATTTCTATACAACAACATGTTTAAAATGTCACAGCTGACAGGAGGAAGGGAAGTAAACAAGTGGAAACTGACTTACCACTTAGTTGTGAACGTGACTCTGGAAAAACAGAAAGCAAACAGCTTTTGAAACAACAATTCAGTATTTATATTCACTAGTACTTTGTCATATATTGACACATGATATGTCAAAAGGAGGACACTTGTAATGATCACAATATTGACTACTAAACTAACTTGAACACAAATTTTTAAAATATGAGTGACACATATTTTCATCAAAATGTTCATCTTAATTGGAGATGTTTTACCAAACATGCATCATTGTTCTCTGCTGATGGGACTCATCGAATGTATCAGGTGTCCTTTATATTTTTCTCCCCCAGTAATTAAAAGGATTCAAGCAAGTTTCAAGACCTTCATGCTGATGATGTATTTTATTCATTTTTGGGGGTTTTCAGCTGTGATTATAACAAAAACCAAAATAAATGAGGTCACACTGGAAGAGGGAGGACAGTTCTGTGTGATTGATCTCATTTTTGTTTTCAGTTAAATACTACAACCATAAAATTTCAGTTTTTCTGTTTTTATAAATGATATGAAAAACAGGATGTATCACTGCATCTCAGTCCAAGATCGTACTGAATATTGTAAACTGTATTAAACTGTTAAACATGTAATTAAGGTAAAGCTAAAGTAAAGCTGATTAATATGAGGGCAGTATTGACATGATTTAGTCATTAATGGACACAGTTTCTTAGTTTGAGGGAACAAATAAAAATAAAAAATAAAGAAAAGTGTTCTTTGAACAAAAAAGCTTTTAAAACTGTCAGACTATTTTACAGATGTTTGTATAATTGTGTTTCTTCTCTTTTCTTAAATTTCTCTGTTTATTTTTGCTCTGGCATTATCAATCTTTCTTAATTTGAATATTTATTTTCTTATTTTTTTTTATATCTTTTCTCTCTCTGATTATTTTTCTTTTGCCCAATGAAGGTTAATTATGATTTTATTATGTAACAACAGTAGAACATAATGTGAGGGAGGAAGATAGACAGCGACATATACAGATAATTAAAGATATTAAAGTGCCAGTGGAGCCACGTCCAAGGTTCAGTTGTTAGACTTACAGAACATATGAGGATTATTAATGAACATATAGGCTGCAGGGGGTTTGAGGGTTAAAATTGGAATTGAAAACGTGTTTCATTAAAGTAAATATGCAGCTAAACAAACAAACAAAAATGGTTTAGGCCGAAATTCAGAGCAGAGTAACAAAACCTGCAGAGTCAGCACATTTTTGACAGTAAAAAATGAACAAAAAGTGTAATTACTGGGTTTAAAAAAGGAAAGAATAAATCCTACATATAATTTGAGTAATGACAGCACTTAAGTTGCAGTTAGTTGTTTTAATTACTTAGGAACTTATATAGACAGCCACTTTAATTTTATAGATAACACAGATTATGTTTTTAAAAAGCCATGCAGAGGTTATACCTACTCAGGAAACTTAATGACTTCAAGGTGAGCCAGAATATTCTTGACATGGTGTACAATAATCTGGTGGAAAGCATCTTGTCTTTTAACATGGTTGTGTGGTACGGACACTTGGATGTCAAATGTACTTTTTGTAATAGGCCTATTGAACTGTAATTGAATTGTCTTGATTGAACTCCAAGCTCTACCTGCTTTTTATTGTTGTCTTCTTTGTAATCTGTGGTGATTGTGGTGACACCAAAGACAATTATCCACATTGTGGACAATAAAGTTTCTAACCTTACCTAACCTGACCTTTCAGCCTTAACAGACAATAGGAATGTTGTAATTTATCAGTGCAGTGAGGGGATGTTGACATAATTCACATATCTCTCTTTTAGCAGCCACCTCTCACATTCTGTCATGTTATTTTAGGGAACCCAGACGTGCCATCTAGTGTCCCATCAAACCTGTTTTATTGCATCAGTAAACCCACATTGTCCAGAACAGGTAGGAAAAAAACACAGACAACATATTTCTATTAAGCTGTGTTCTTTATTTATTTGTGCCATTATATACACAAAGGTGTGTGTGTAATGTGTGTATAAGTATAAGGCGGCTCCTCTGACTGGATGTGTGCGTGATGTGACTAATCCCTTAATCATCACCAACTGAATTTCAGCCAGTGGTGGAAAGTAACTAAGTACATTTACTCTGTACTGTACTTAAGTACAATTTTGAGGTACTTGTGCTTTATTTGAGTATTTCCATGTGATGTTACTTTATACCTCCACTCCACTACATTTCAGAGGGAAATATTGTACTTTCTACTCCACAATATTTATATTTATTTAGCTTTAGTTACTTTTCAGATGAAGATTTGACACAATGGATAATGTAACAAGCTTTTAACACATTGTTAAAGATGAAACCAGTGGTTTCCAACCTTTTTGTCTTTTGACATCTTACAAAAAGCAGTGTGTAGTCGGGTCACATTTCAGGTGTCTACGAGTTGTTAACAGCTCCACTAAATAATGATTTTTCCTTCTAAACTTCTCAAATGTTTTCATTTTTCTCCATTTTCTTTGGTTTAGGAACATTTATAGTATCTAAAAAAAAGTTGGATGTCGACACTGGACTAGAGCTGCAACAATTAATCAATTAACTGACAGACCAAATAATCTGAAAGTATTATCATGACTGAGTAATCATTTTAGCCATTTGTAAGTATTTCAATGCCTTCTTTCATTATAATAAATTGATTGTCTTTGGTTGGTTGGACAAAACAAGACATTTAAAACCTTCACTTCTGATTGTGGGAAATTATAACTAACTATTATAACTAACATTTTTCACTAATTTCTGACATCATATAGACAAAACAATTAAGCAATGAATCAGCGGATGAATTGATAATGAAAATAATCGTTATTTGTAGCCCTACACTGGAGACCAGGGTCTGTGTCCTGAGTCCTGTGTGTGTTTTCATTTAGACAACAAAAGCAAATGTTAGTGAAAAATGGTGGCTTTTTGAGCTTATTAAGGATCAAATCGCACATAAAATACTCATTAAAGTGATTTACTCAAGGCAAATATCACACTGATGTTAATATGACATGTTTGAAGGGGTTTAAGGCATAAAATTAATAGATTCTGTTCTATAAAACAGAAAGTCCTTAAAATAACTTAAAATTTGTTACAATGAGATATAAATGGAGAATACATCAATGTTATAATATTTTACTTCAAAGAACTGCTTACTTTCTGATAAAATAAAATAAAATAAAATAAAAACGTGCACAGTCGAAACTACCAAAATCTCAAAACCAAAATTTCTAATTTTAAGGGATTATTAAGATTTTTGTTAAATGTTAATAAATCGAACACTTTTTACTGTCAAACCAAGTGAATCTAATCTTATCAGTTATTTAATAAGACTTTAATGGGTCTTTTTACATGAAGAAGAAGCTTGCCACTCATCAAACCAATTTAAAACTAAGTGATGTGTAGTTCAACTTTTTCTGCAAGAGGAAAAATGAGCAATGGATTTAGCATCTGTTATATCAGCCTGCACTCACGTCTATAAAGAGGACAAATCACAGGTGGGATAAAGGGGACTCGAATCATGTGATCACAAGCTCCACATACGTAATTGTATGGCAAACAAAATTGTAATCACATTACATGCAGTCTTATGTTTTCAAAACCACAATAAATGCAAAAACTCTAAGAAAAAATCAAATATGCATCAGAAAAATAAGCAAAATCATTTTTTAAAAATACATGTAATCCATAAAACATGTAATCTAAGTGTACATCAAAAAAATTTAAACTGGATAAAGTAAAAAGTAAACTGTCATCACTTCAAAAAAAACCCCCCAGATTCCTAGATTCTCGAGAACCTTAAAACATGAATACAGCATAAGACGCTGTGATTTATAGTGACTCTTTACAGTCAGTGACAGGATGAATGACAAGTATTTGTTAAGCAAATAAACTAAGCTGAAGCAGGAGCTGCTGCTTCCCTCACATCATTATCTGCCATCATTTCATCTTTTAGCCCTTAGAACAGAATTCAGTGCCAAATGATTTCCCTTTTTGGATTCTTAGAGCCACAAAATCAGAGGTGACGAGTTACTGAGTATGTTTATTACCCAGTTTTCTATTTTAGGAAACTTTTCAGGCGGATATATTGTACTTTTTATTCCACTACATTTATCTGACGCCTGTAGTTTCTGCTTACTTTGCAGATTCAGATTTCACATTTACACTAATTTCTCCTTAACTAATGCCAAACTTCCTTAAATTAGTTAAACATAAAATAAATATAGTTCATTGTTTTTGTCCTTTATAAATGTTTTATCTTCAAAATGTCTGGATTTTAACTGCACTACATTTAATTCACAGTTATAGTTACTGGCTACTTTTCAGGTCAGTATTTTATACATAAATCATATCATAATTTTAACAGTAAAGTTGTTCAAATTTACTCTAACTTGATGATATTAAAATGTTTAAAATGTACATATCAATGAATCAGTATTAATATTTCAATAATATATAATTTATACATATAACTCTCTAGATGGGGCCATTTTGCATAATGAGTACTCTTACATTTGATACTTTAAGTACATTTTGCTGCCAATACTTCAGTAAGATTTTATTGTGGTATTTCTTCTTTTACTTAGGTAAGAGATCTCAGTAATTCTTCCACTTAACATGTTAACTTGTACTCATGTGTTACATTTTAGCACTGACAGGGTCTGCTGTGTACTTTTACTTTTCTTGAGTACATTTTACTGAATGCAGGATTTGCACTCCTGTTGTGTTACAGTTATATTTACTTAATTAGATGATTTTATTTCCTTCCTATTGTTCAGTATAAATGTCATTAGTTCAGGTGTGTGCAGGTGAGGAGGAAGCTTACCTTGTATCAGTAGAGTCAGCAGAGTTGCCACACAGATCACTTTGTAGAGAGCCATCACTGTATAGTACATATCGATCTGCTCCGGCATAAATAAGCTTCCTTTATATTCCCTCCCACAAACATAAACACACCCCTTTTTCTCTGACAAGCAGTGTTACCTGCCTGACAACCAACACATCCTCGTGATTCAATAATCACATAGGTCGATTGTACATGCACTCCAGCATGACTCATAGGAGCATTTTCAATATGCCGACTCTATTAGGCACGTGCATAGATAGACCTCAAAGGGGGCTTTAGCAGCTGCCGTTTGGCCTCCTAGAGAGAAAGTACCTTTTTTCTGGAATGTTTTTTTTAAATAAATGAATTCCTGTTTGTGCACAACCTGCCCTGCCAAACACATATATTGATTGAATCAAAATATCAGGTTGTGTGATTTGTGCTAATGGCCGATGCCCTCTACCCTCCCTCTCCCCTGGTTTCCTGCCCCAGCAGCAAACATTGTGTGGGCACTGAGCCTTTCTATGTTGGAAGAGCGCAAGTTCATGAAATTGCATGCATAGGTAGTCGATAGTCTGCGTGAATTGGTCAGTGTGATGAGTAATTTTTAGTAATTTTTTTTTTGAAAACAAAGACCATGCCATGAATACATCCTGTTTTCACACAAAAAGTATTACTAAGTAAGTATTTAGCACACCTTATCCATTCCTTTCTCCTTTGTCTCAGTTTTCACATGACCTGTGACAGACTCGCATTCTCGCGTCTGATAATGATTTGTTTGATGAGGATCAGCAAACTCCTGAAGTCCTGGAGCTCTCCACTTCATGACATTCAAACTTTTCAGCAATCTCAGTTGCACTCAGCAATTCACATTCACAGAGCTCTCAGCATTCATCCTCCGACAAAGCCAACATTGTCAAGCCTTTACCTTCCAGCAGCTTCAGGGGGAAGATCTCGCCTTTGGCATTTGAGGGATGTCGTCCATTCCAGACGCCCCTCTCCAGCTCGCTTGATTTCCAGGAGCTCAAATGATGGGCAAAGCCACCACGAACCAAATTCACCACACCAAGATTCTGACCATCCCACATCTGAGTGGGCAGTCTACCATTTGAAGCACCCAGCACTCAGTGAAACATCTCTCTTCAACAACTCTTCAACGCTATGACAATAAAGCAAAACTTATCCAACTGTTCACGGACTCGCAGCTAAACAACAGCAATCCTTGTTGGTGCCATCAGCCAAAACCCCTTGTTCTCCTTCTCTGTCTAGTTTTCTTTCTCCCTTCCACTCGCTCTTCTCTGAATTGTGACCTGTGCGGTGCACCATCCTATCCCACCACAGCATCTACCCCCACCACTCCTCTCCCTCGTGCCTCAGCTCCAAACAAACAAAGCCCCACTGTGTCCCAAAGGCATGGATAAGAGAGGAAGACCAGTCCTCTGCCAGGGCAGGAAGATGGTCTGTTATAACTTAACACCTGCTCCTTTTGTGGCAGAGCCCATGCCAGTCCAACTTGTTCTCATAATCCATCTAAGCACAGCTTGTGTAAGTATCTCAATACCCCAATTAAAATCAGTTTAATACCTATTTTCTCACCATCACGCCACCATCATGTCCATTATATAGTCTTGACTCCACAAACTTGGACTTCCTCTCTTCTCAGAAAATGGAAGGTCCCGACACATCGCTGGAATTTCTTGGCATCATCCTTGACTCCATCTCACTCCAAGCATCCTTTCCTACTGAGAAAATCCATTGGATTTCCTTACTCATTTCAAATCTCCTTCTGGCTCACAGATGCACCAAATGCCAGCTACTCTCTCTCTGCTGGGCCACCTCAACTACGCCATCTGTATCATCCCCCAAGGTTGTTCCTTCTTATCACATCTCCTTTCCATATCTGCCACTGTTCCATCTCTCCATGACCATGTCATGATAGATGACACACACAAGATGGAACAGTGGCACCAGTTCCTCTCCTCCTGGAACAGAATCTCTTTTTTATGATGACCACGTCACCAGGCAGGAAGACGTCCAGCTGTTCATAGACACAGCCCCTTCTGTTGGCTTCGGCGGCTACTACAGCAGCAGGTGGTTCTCAGCCAAATGGCTGCCCAAATTCTCATATCTCACTACATTCCTTCACCATCTGCAAAATGTGCCCAATTATAATAGCAGTTATTCAGTGACATCCACTTAAACACAGACAGATGCAGAATTTCAGTCTTAGTTTTACTGGATCTCAGTGCTGCATTTGACAGTTGACCACAACATATTACTGGACTGACTGAAAAACTGGGTGAGACTTTCTGGCACAATACTAAATTGGTTTGAATCCAACTTAAAGGACAGGGACTACTTTGTATCAATAGGTAATTACACATCTGAGTGGACAAAAACGACATGCAGAGTTCCCCAAGGCTCTGTTCTGGGGCCTCTTCTGTTCAACATCTACCTGCTTCCACTAGCTCAGATTGTGGAAAACAGAACAAAATAAAAAAACAAAATATGTTACCATAATTATGCAGATGACACACAAATTTACATAATACATACATAATTTCTACATCTTGCTTTTTCTACAAGGCTTGAGCATGACCAAAACATGTGCATCCAGGTTGCAGTTCTAGATTTACACAGGTGGGATCCATGTTTGGGTATATCCTTGCCAGTTTCTCCTTAGTGAGATGGAGACAGTGATTTATCTTGAATTGTATTAGACCATGTCTAGCACAAGGAGAGGAGGAGTGTACTAGATCAAGAGTTGAAGCCCACTGGTCCTCTGCAAAAGACAGGCCTAGATCCTGTTCCCAAATTGTCCTTATGTTGTTCAGAGATTGCAGGTTAATAGTGTTAATTACTGCCAGATGTTTTTAATGTTTTTATACACCTTGCAGGTGCTCTCACATAGTTTTGCCAGTTTACTGCAGAACACATATTATTTCACTCATTTTTAAATAGATTTCCATCCATATTATTATTATACTATTATTATTATTGATGATGAATTAAGATGTAAGCAGCATTTTGATGTTGCAGCTAATTTTAACTGTTATATATCCTCCTGGATAGTTTAATTCTGAAAATTCATCATACTTTATCTACTCAAATTAAAAAGTACAATATTTCCCTCTGAAACGCAGCGGGGTAGAAGTCTAAAGTAGTATTAAATGAAAATACAATACCTCACAATTGTACTTGAGTAGATGTAGGCTCGTTACATAAAGTACACAGTGTGGGAACACAGTCCCAGAAATATCTCTGCACTAGCTAGCGCTGTACATGGGGCTGTATTGTGTTCTTAAGGTTTTCTTATCATCGACCTAAACTGTGGGAACCTCATTATTATCAATGTTGTTCATTTTTTAATTTTTATTTGTATTATTTATATTGATTTCTTTATTTCTTTATTAATACATTTTATTATATTTGTAATTTTTGTTGTAATTTCTTATTTTGATTAATTTTTTGTTGGGAGGTGTACAGGTGTAGTTGTTTTCTGTTGATTGGTGATCACATGATGTATCCTTTTTTTTTTAAAAAGAGCTTACTGCTGTCATTCATGCTCTAATGATGGCTTCATGCCAAAAATGGAGGCAGATTTTCAGCCTGTTAATTGCAAATAAATGTACCCAAAAGATCAACACATGAGTAGATTCTTTTGCTGTTTTTGTCCTGTTGAGTGTCTCCTTTTACCTGACTTTGTTTGGGGGAAATACAGACATTATATACATGTAATCTGTCTGTTTTAGAATGAAATTTCCTATCCTTGCTTTGCTATTCAGCAAGAATCAGAAAAAATCCCCGACAGGCCCAGTTCTTCAACCCTGCACGTGGAAGTTTCACATGAGGAACCAACCTGTATTTCTTCTTCAGGATTCATCATGACGTTATGGAAGAAATTGTTGGAGGTGACGCAGAGCCGCTCAGTGTTCAAGAAAAAGATTCACCTTTGGTCTGACAGCAGGAATTAAATGATCAAACTGCGTCTGGCTTCCAGTGAACAAATGGATTCTACTCACTGTCAGGTTCATCAGATATTGAATACAATAGAACCAGCAAGAACTGTCACATTTACCAACCTGACAGGGAATGTGTATAGTCAGATGGAGTGTTCAGTGCTTGTTGGCACTGGATGATGAAATCCATTCATCATCCTGTTAGAATCAGAATCTCTTTATTTTCCAAGTACATTTTATATACCAAGAATTTATACTCTGCATCCATCCTTACCCATCCTATGATATTGTTATACTATATACCGATCCTAACTATTTAGCAGCCACAGTCTGACACTTGAGAGTTGGAGCAGGTGTACTGCACTTCATGCTCCAGGGAGAAAGGCTGTTCTGTTGTGCTGGCTCTCCATATGTACACTCATCACGTGCACACCAATTAACCAAAATGTAGGAACGAGTTGTATCTATTGCACACGCAACAGATACAACTGCCCATGTCCCCTTAGGGGCTCTATATAAATGTGATGGAGTAGGAAGTACAATATTTCCCTCTGAAATTTAGTGAAGTGGAAATAAAAAGTAGCATCAAATGGAGGTTGGCGGTACCTCAAAATTGTACTCGATACTAGATAGATACATTCCACCAATGGCTGAAACTCAGTCTGTGATCATTAAGAGATTAGTCTGTAAGCACACATCCAGTCAGAGGAAACGCCTCTCCTTTATTTATATGACATATGACGGTGGTAAAAAAAAACTAAATAAAATACGCACCTTAACACAAATATGTTCTTTGTGTTTTTTTCTTACCTGCTCTGGATTATAAAGGTTTACCTGCAACAGGTTTGATAGGACACCAAACAGCACAACCCGGTCTGTTAAAATAATACGACAGTGTGTGAGAGGTGGCTGTTAAACCAGAGATGCAGATACAGTATGTCGAATATGTTACCATCCATTCCCTGCACTGCTAAATAACACCATGTCTATTGTCTGTTAAGGCTGAAAGATTAAGTTAGGAATTACGCAAATTCCTCAATCATAAGACATGTAAATGTACAATGAGGGGTGAGGTAAGGGAGTGGCCCTGTATGATAACTATGTATTTAATAATAATAATAATAATAATACATTTTATATGGAGGCACCGTTCAAGTCACCCAACGTCACCTTACAAGAAATAAAAGCATAAAAGAATTAAAAAAAATATATATCAATTAAAACAAAACATCAGCATAAAAACAGGTGAGGTGCACAGTGTCCATTTATAAAGATGGTGATGGAGTTTGACTGTCTTATATGTGGGGGGGGGAGTTCCAGAGCCTGGGTGCTGAGCAGCTGAAGGCTCAGGCACCCATGGTACTGAGGTGTGACGTGAGGATGGATAAGAATCCAGTAGAGGTTGAGCGGGGGGGGGGGGGGGGGGGGGGTTGTATTCATGAAGGAGGTCCTGGAGGTAAGTAGGGGCTAGGTTGTGGAGAGCTTTATAGGTGAGGAGGAGGTTTTTGTAGTGGATGCAGTATCGTACAGGGAGCCAGTGAAGTTGGATGAGAACAGGGGTGATGTGGTCAAATGATTTGGTACGGGCGATGATCTGGGAGGCCGAGCTCTGAATCATTTGCAGTCTGTTGATGAGTTTGGTGGGGAGTCCGGCAAGGAGGGCGTTGCAGTAGTCAATGCGGGATGTGACAAATGAGTGAACCAGGATTTCGGTGCTGGATTGGGACAGTGATGGGTGGAGTCTGGAGACTTAATTTAACAACACTTGGGACAAATGATTTCTTGTAGACATTTTTGGCATCAAATGGAAATACTCAAGTAAAGTACAAGTACTTCAAAATTGTACTTAAGTACAGAATTTGAGTCATTTCCACTACTGTGCTAATATACAGTACTGTGCCTAAAACTTGAAATTGATATTTCATTATGACATCAGAGCTCACCTGAGAGGCTGCAGCTCACGTGTTTGTCTTTCTGTGCTGCTCAGGCTGCTGATGACAGGATTCTCCTGATAAAATGATGCCTGACATTAACAAACTGATCAATTGGACAAGCTGCTAATTTACCTTATAGATAAAGTCCATGTTAAAAAGATCCATGATAATCCTGATCCATTCATGGAAAGGGAAGGGGGAGGGATGTTGTCAAATGTATTTCTCCTAATAAACAGCTGGGGCGGCTGTGGCTCAGGAGGTAGAGCGGGTCATCCACTAATCGGAAGATCGGCGGTTTGATTCCCGGCTCCACCAATCCACGTGCCGATGTGTCCTTGGGCAAGACACTTGACCCCAAATTGCGCCTGATGGCTGTGCCATCAGTGTATGAATGTGTGTGAATGGGTGAATGTGATTTGTAGTGTAAAAAGCGCTTTGAGTGGTTGGAAGACTAGAAAAGCGCTATACAAGTACAGTCCATTTACCATAATAATGTCAAAGATGATAAATGTTTGGGTTGATTACAGATCATTCCTTTCAGCAAAGCTGCTTACATTTGGTTCTTCTTTTACCTGACGTCTTAATTTGCTTTTGGGGAACATTTTCACCTACAGTATAAAGTCGTTTGATTAAATGTTGTCATGTCTGAGTAATGATCACAAATTAGCATAACACCTTACACCTGAAATTTAAATATAATATCAACTGACTGGTGTTAATTTGTCCAGTGAAGATGTTTTTAATTCTGTTATGTTTGAAAGGTTAAACTAGAAATAACCACTTCAAATCAACTTGATTGTCTATTTTATTTGTTTGTTGTTTATTTCTTGTTGTGTTGTTTTGTTTATTTATAGGTATATATGTCCATATATGTGTGTGTGTATATATATATATATGTATTATGTATTGACCGTATCTTCTTATATTCTTTACTCTCTATTATATTTTTGCAAGCATTTGTTCATGGCACATGCTTATTAATTTTGTACCAACAAAAAAACAGACTATTAACACGGAGGAATCTATACCAATAGCTACTTCTTAAAAAATGCTGTGTTCATATTTAAATTAAACCATTATGCACAAAAGCAAGTAACAGGGACACTGTTTCCAGAAAGGTAAGTTTCTTTTAAGTATTTCCAAATGTGTTTTTAACGCTCCAAGCACCACAAACAAAATTCTTTTCACCTCCATTGTATTCAGATGGCAGCCGATGCTTCAGAGGTGAATATCTCAAAAGAAAAATATACTCATCATACAGCAATTTAAGATTTAAGATGACCAATTTATTTTCCAGGTTACAATGACAGAGTAACAAAATGCAAATGTCATTTCCTTTTTAAACAAATATATCAAAATATATTTGAACATACAAAATAAATTGGTTTGGTAACAGCTTGTAGAGCTCACATGTAGCCCTGTGCACCACATAGACTGGACGTGGTTTGATGGTACTAATGATTGTGATTCAACTGGGATCCCAGACACAATCCTCCTCCAAACCGCTCTTCACCATTCCACACCTGGGAGGTACCCAGGCGGTGTCGTACACTGGGCCATATCTGGGGTCACGCCGGTTCCTCTGACGTTCGTGGCCCTGTTTATTGATGGTGATCATTCAGAATCAGTCCAATGTGCATAGCTTCAAGGAAATATTCAAGAGAAAAGGGACTCATTATAGACCTCTCATCCCCTCATGGCTCCACCGTCCTAAGCATCAAAAGCCTAATTTCTAGCCTGGACCTCTCCATGCAGTACGCAACAATCAATCATGCCATCTCCCTCATCCACCGAACGAGTTGTATCTATTGCACATGCAATAGCATTTTGAGCGCTCGCTGTAGTGAAACGTGGCCTCAACTCTTTTTTTCTGCCCATGTCCCCTTAGGGGCTCTATATAAATGTAATGGAGTAGAAAGTACAATATTTCCCTCTGAAATTTAGTGAAGTGGAAGTAAAAAGTAGCATCAAATGGAGGTTGGAGGTACCTCAAAATTGTACTTAAGTACAGTACTTAAATAAAGGTACATAGGTACATTCCACCACTGGCTGAAACTCAGTCAGTGATCATTAAGAGATTAGTCTGTAAGCACACATCCAGTCAGAGGAGCCGCCTCTCCTTTATTCATATGACATATGATGATGGTAAAAATAACTAAATAAAATACACGCCTTAACAGAAATATGTTCCTTGTGGTTTTTTTCTACCTGCTCTGGATTATAAAGGTTTACCTGCAACAGGTTTGATAGGACACCAAACAGCACAACCCGGTCTGTTAAAATAATACGACATTGTGTGAGAGGTGGCTGTTAAAACAGAGATACAGATACAGTATGTCGAATATGTCACCATCCATTCCCTGCACTGCTAAATAACGCCATGTCTATTGTCTGTTAAGGCTGAAAGATTAAGTTAGGAATTTCATAAATTCCTCAATCATAAGACATGTAAATGTACAATGAGGGGTGAGTTAAGGGAGTGGCCCTGTATGATAACTATGTATTTAAAAATTTAACAACACTTGGGACAAATGATTTCTTGTAGACATTTTTGGCATCAAAGGGAAATACTCAAGTAAAGTACAAGTACCTCAAAATTGCACTTAAGTACAGAATTTGAGTCATTTCCACTACTGTGCTAATATACAGTACCTGCCTAAAACTTGAAATTGATTTTTCATTATGACATCAGAGCTCACCTGAGAGGCTGCAGCTCACGTGTTTGTCTTTCTGTGCTGCTCAGGCTGCTGATGACAGGATTCTCCTGATAAAATGATGCCTGACATTAACAAACTGATCAGTCAGACAAGCTGTGGCTAATTTACCTTATAGATAAAGTCCATGTTATAAAGATCCATGATAATCCATCCTGATCCATTCATGGAGGGGGAGGGATGTTGTCAAATGTATTTTACATTTGGTTCTTTTATCTGACGTCTTAACTCGCTTTTGGGGAACATTTTCACCTACAGTATAAAGTCGTTTGATTAAATGACGTCATGTGTGAATAATGATCACAAATTAGCATAACACCTTACACCTGAAATTTAAATATAATATCAACTGACTGGTGTTAATTTGTCCAGTGAAGATGTTTTTAAAAGGTTAAATTAGAAATAACCGCTTCAAATTGACCAGACTGTCTATTTTGTTTGTTTGTTATTTATTTGTTGGTGTGTTATTTTGTTTGTTTATACTCAAATACATACATACATACATACATATATAGGTGTAGTTTGTGTGTGTGACTAAACTTGGTAAAAACTAATTATCACAACAAAGAAGCAAATTACAAACGGAATCCCGGTGGATAAATATTTATCTACCGGACAAACGACAAAATTACGATAAAATTACTTGGTAAACAGTTACCAATGAACACGAGCCATCGGGCGCAGGACAAAGATGAAGACAAAGAAGCAAGCGTGCTACTGAAGGAGATGAAGCTACTACAAACAAAAATGGATAGTATTGAAAGACAGTTCAACAGCAAAGTGGACAGCGTGCATGGTTCATTGGAAAAAACTATGAAAGCTGCGCTCAAGAAGTCAGTTAAAGAAATAAGGGAAAGCATCGATCTGGAAATGGGTATCTTAAAATCGCGGCTGGACTCGCTAATAAATTTGATCCTGACGTGTCAGTTGTCGTGATGGGCCTGCCTTACGATGATGGAGAGGACTTGGATGAAAAAATAAGAGAGCTACTGAAGACTGGGCTGGAGTGTGATCCTGAACCAGAAATTACTGGATTACCGAGAATGCGAGCAAGAGGACCCGGCCCAGGAGTCCTCTTCGGTAAGGTGGAGTATAAAGTGTCAGTGCTTAGGTGTAAACAAAAGCTGAAGAATAACAACCGGTTTAAAAAGGTTTATTTGAGATCAGCCAAGTCTCATACTGATCGGATCCTTGAGCTCAACTTTAAGACGCTTCTCCAGGAGATACCAGCTGGAAAGGATTTCTCTATGTCGGGGAGCGGCCGTCTGATGAAGCGGACCAACCCCGAAGCAACTGCTGCGGCTGCCGACCGAGCAGGTGCACCTGCTGCAGGTGCACTGTAAAAAAAAAAAAAAAAGAAGTTATTTCACAGAAATTTACTGTATTATTTTACAGTTGTTGTTTTTTTTCTACATTAAGTGTAAATGCCATAAAAACACAGTAAATTATTTTTATTTAAAAATATTCACCGTAAGATAAAGGCTGTAATCTGTAAATTAATATAATGGAATATTATAGTTTTTTAACAGGATTTTTCAGTTAATGGTCTTGAATGTTACGTTACATTGAATTCTATGTAAAAATACAAATAATACACATCCTATTACTGAATGTAAAATTAAGGCAACTTTCTGTTTTTTTTTTTACTTTAAATTTAATGTAAAAAAAAAAAAGTTTTTAAAAAAAATTTAAAAAATTAAAAAAAACACTTACCGTCAAATAATGGTAAAAAAAAAAAACCTTTAGTTATTCTACAAAGAATTTTTTTTAAAATACAGATATTTACTGTAGACATTATCTGCATTTTTATAGTCCAACTGTTGTAAAATAAAAACAAATATATATAAAATATTGCTAGAATGCTAAATAAATGTATAAATGTGCACAAAAAATGAAAAACATTGCAGAAATACTTTAAAATTACCTAATTTAAATAATGGCTTGTTTTATACAGTATTCTTTTGTAAATTCATAGAATTATCCAATTTATTATTATTATTATATATTATTAATTATCCAGTTTATCCTTAAGACTGCCCCATCAAAGCACAAATTTCTGGATGTAAAACACAAAAAAATATGTAAAATTACATTCAAATTATCCTCCTTTAACACCCATTAATGGTATCTTGAGAGCTTTAGGCTTTAATTGTATGTGATTATCTCATCTATTTACAGTAAATTCATGGTAAAAATATTGGTTTGATACTGTACAAAACAATAGGATCATGCGAAAATGGCTTACAAAAACATAATTTTAATAATCATTATCTTATATAAACATCATCTGAAAGTAATTACAAGCAACTATCCAATAGATCTACAGACTTTTCCAGTTAATGTATGGGATTTACTGTATATAAATAGTATTTGACAGTAATTACAAGCAACTATCCAATATATCCATCTGACACTCTTCTGCAGAGGGATATTTGTTTGATATTTGTCAGTTTGTTTTGTGCATTGCATTGTGGGAGAATATTATCCATCAATAGCACACACAAAAATAAACCAATAATTACAGAGATCAATGGCAGCAAGCATGCCAAAAGTAGTTACAAAAAATGACCAGCAGGTGTCGCACTGAGTGAACCTCCTCATCAATAGGTTTGTACACTCAATGTCTCAAAAAATAAATAGAAATGTGGATATGTTGACAGCTAGACAAAAAACAGGCATCTATACATAGGCATTTATACAGTGACTAATCTACACAGACAGTGAACATCATATGAAGCATCAACTATTGTGCAGTAAATCAGTTTGGGACATCTCATCCAGGTAGCATCAGTTAGAATCAAGCTCTTACTGGACAGTAGCCTGCATCAGCTGTGATCATGTGGAGCCACTTGATAACTGGCAAAACACACTCAATGTAACTCTGCAGACCGTTTAGAGACTCATCCTACCTGATAGGAAGGGACTGCTTTACGGATACATTTGACATTTGAATGGTGTATTGAGATAGACTTGAAAAAGTCCAAACCTATCGTTGAATCTACTTAACTTTTTAAGAATGCTACAGGAGGCATTCAAGTTCGTTTCCCATACAATATGTTGTGTCAACACTGTACTGATAGATATTGACATTTCTGTGAGTGCACTGAGAAGTTACACTGCTGGTCTTGAAGAACTCAGAGATCCCTCGCGCTGATACACCGGAAGACTGTGAAGGGCCAGAGCATCTCATTTTCATGAACATTTTGTTCCTAGACTGAAAATGAAAAAGTAATAATTATTATACAAATAATTATACATCACACAAACATCAAGCACAAAACAGTGTAACAGTTCGACTGATGTAATTTCCAAAAAATAATATAATTATGATGGTTCTATTTATCTATCTTTTTTTTTTTTTTAAACAACCATCGCTGCCCAAGCCAGTGTTTGAGAATGATATATATAAAAATGTTTGCGGACCAACAACATTTGCGGTCAAATGTTGTTGGTCTAAGGGAAAGCACACCCCTGATAGAAATATGGTTCTGCCTAGACAGATTTCAGGGCCTATTTAAAGGGAGAGATGTTAGTTTGGGAGAGAGCAGAAACCAAAGAGGATGTCAGCATAGCTGTGTGAAGGTAAGTTTGATTTTGCTTGTTTTCATTTGGTAGCCTCTGAGTCTGTCCCTTCACCTTCCTTGATACTCTGGCAAAACTTCCTCACAGGTAAAACTTTATTTCACTGTAAAACAGCAAATAATTGTACAAAGCCAGAAAGGGTTGCAGAAATGTTTCATTTTTCTTGTTACCTATCTTGTCAATTGTCTTTTTGATCCAAAATCCTTTAGGATTTAATTTAACTTTTAAATTGTATTGCATGCAAATGAAGAGATTTGCTTTTTGCCCATCATCTATTCATATAAGAAAATAAACAGATTACTAGTGGGTCGAAAAATGAGGGAGGGAAAGGGAGAGGAGGGGTGAGAGACAGACAGTGATCAGTAGATGCTGAGTAAAAGGGGACAGGCAGCTTTACATTACGGTGCTGTAATATCTCTTAACTACAGTCCTTTCATCCCCTTGTCCAAACTGTGTGACTGTCAGCATGTGTGTATGTAATACTGTAGGTCAAGGCTGATAATTAGTGTGATTACTGCAAGCGATCACACTATTGTAGCAGCTCTCAACAGTAGAGTTGGCACATGTGCACGTGGACAGCGGTGTATGACTTTTTTTTTTTTCTCACCCATCTTCATCCAGTAAATCACCAGGTGAGTTCCTTTTTGCTTTGCTTGGTAGCATTGTCAAAATATATTACATTTCCAATCAGTTTGAATTGTGCTATATGCCCTTGCTTTTGTCATGATAACGATTTGGTACCGTGTCATCCGATCACAACATCAAACTAAAAGCTATTTTACTGGTATATTTTTTTTTCCTTAAGCCTGTGATCTATTCTTTGAGATTCTCTCCGACTTACTGACCTCTTGACGATTTGGAGTTTTTGTTCAAATTGTTTTCCTGAAGTGAATTTAATTCTGTTGAAATGTAAAAGATGCAGGAATTAAGTTTTGAAATCAGTCTTGCTAACTACTACATCTGTACTGTTGCTAAAATAATGTCTTGTTTCAGCAGCAAGTCAACATTTCTGAGAGCGGAGCTGGACTTGTGATTCTGATGCTCCAAATTACACAGTGAGTTTCATTTTACTTTGTTTTATATGACAACATGCCCAAATAACTTAATTTTTATGTTGATAATATCCCATCGCTGTCTGTGTAGTGTTGTGTACGTGTAGATTTATTACTCTAGTGGCCTATATGAAACACATCAGCAATTTGCAGCAGTATCCCAGTCCTTCAGTGTTGCATTCCTGGATGGATGCAACGCTGAAGTGTGCCATTTACACTTCTACTACTACTACAGTTTATGATACACATTGTTTTTGTTTTGCAGGTGGTTCACAGGGATAAACACTGAGAGGCACCCCGTCCTTTCACTGGAGATGGAGAAAGATGACATCAGTCAACCCTTGTGTGTCTCCTAAAGAAACTAATGGACTTTTGAATGGGACAGCGAACCCTCTCACCCACCCACACAATCAGTCTGTTAGCCACACTTTTCAGTTACTCACTGAGTTAGTCTTGGTTACTCATAGTGACTCAGTCACTCAGTCACTTTCTCAGTTAGTCATTCACTCAATACAAACTTTTATAAACACACACTTGGACAATCTGGTTACAACTTTCATTAGAGGGACATTAATTAGGGTTTTTTTAATGGAAAATGCCATTTTTAAAAAACAAACAGACACTGATATTAGATGCAGTTATTTGGTTACAATAATGTGGCGAGCATTAGTACATGGCAACAGTTACAGATGTACTGTACCAAACCATCAGATTCTTAGGCTACAGACGAACACCCAGTAAAGCTGTCCCATTAATCTTTAACCATATCATTTTTCCAGTCCAGTCTTCCCAGCATTTTTTGTCATGCGACAGTTAGAGGAGCATGTTGATATATTTTGTCTTTAATTTGTGTACAATGTTCAGACAGACTACACTACTTGTTTGAATATTTACATTTTAAATGACTCGTTTAACTACCTGAATAAACTCCATGCTTTGTTCTATTACTTTATAATAGTGTACAAATGTTTAGCATCATTAATTTATAATGTTAATAAAGTGAGACATGGTTTGAAAGAAACACTTTGAAGTTGTATAATTTGTATTAACATTTGAAGTCACAATTCAAACGGCTGTTTATTCACTGTTGTAAATACTGTCTGAGTAATTATGTCAAGTAACAAGGATTGTGGAAAAAATATTTAAAATTTAAACTCACCGTAGTCTTCGCTGTTAGCAGTCAGTTAGTTTAACACAGTGGTCCGAACTGACATTTCTGCTGCGCTTATTTTATTGCTCTACTAGTGTCTTTGACAAAGCAAATCTACTCAACAGTGACCTGTTCCATCTTCAACATAATTTCAATAATCATTACTTCATATAAACATTATTTGAAAGTAATTACAAGCAACTGTCTACAGATTGATTTTTCCAATTAATGTATGAGATTTACTGTATGTAAATAGTATCTGACAGTAATTACAAGCAACTATCCAACATATCCGTCTGACACTCTTCTTCAGAGGGATATTTCTTATATATTGTGTGTACACTGCCATCATTCTTCAGAACCTGCGACTTATAGGGTGCTTGAGGCTAAGAGAGCTACTGTATTTAGGTCTTGATGCACAACATATTGGTGTTGGGGCTACATATCAAATCAAATGGTGATAAAAATGTATGTTTGTTGTATCCTATGTTCCAGACTCCTTTAACTTGATGGTTGGGGTTCCTGGAACATACAATAGTTGTATAGAGGATTAGGGAAGATCCATGGAGTAAAATTGCAGAGACCAGTCAATGCTGTGTGAAATTCACATGTAGAACAGTTGAGATGTCTTGACAATAAGAAAAATATAGAAAATCAGCAGACATATCCTTCAACTCACATTTTATGGCAAACAACTAGTTCAATTTAATCGTGTGAGGTAGGGTTCTGGGTATCATCGGATAATCTGTAATTCGTTTGTAATTCAAAAATGAAAAAAACGGTAAATCTGTTGTTTGTTTCAAAACAAAAAATGGAAAACCGTTTTTGGTGTCAGAATCAAATAACAATAACCAATCCGGCACGTTTTTGGTTTTTGCTGATTCATTTTATTGTTATTCCTTTTTGGATTAAAGAATGAACAGGTCTGCACACCAGACACGTAGTGATCTACTGCTAGCAACGTTAGCAGAACAATATCTCAAGATATCAAACTGTTATCCATGCATAATAAATAGTGGGCACCATTTGTGAAAAAACACAACGAGGGGGATTGTTCAGAGTAACAGGGACACTGTTTCTGGAAAGGTACGTTTCTTTTAAGTATTTCCAAATGTGTTTTTAATGCTCCACGCACCATAAATAAAATTATTTTCACCTCCATTGTATTTTGATGGCAGCAGATGTTTCAGAGGTGAATATCTCAAAATGAAAATATACCCATCACACAGCAATTTAAGGTTTAACATGACCAATTTATTTTCCAGGTTACAATGACAGAGTAACAAAATGCAAATGTAATTTCCTTTTTATACAAATAAAAAAAAATACATTTGAACTTACAAAATAAATTGGTTTGGTAACATCTGGTAGAGCTCACATGTAGCCCCATGCACCATATCCATATCCACAGGGCCCTGGGCCATCAGGTTGGACTGGAGGTGGTTTGATGGTACTAATGATTGTGATTGAACTGGGATCCCAGACACGATCCTCCTCCAAACCTCTCCTCACCATTCCACACCTGGGAGGTACCCAGGCGGTGTCGTACACCGGGCCGTATCTGGGGTCTTGCCAGTTCTTTTAACATTCATAGCCCAACTATTGAATGGATTACTACAAAATTTCATACAGATATTCATGTTGCCAAGACAATGAATCTTAAAGACTTTGATGATAGCACAGCTGTAGACTCTTTGTCTTGTTATAGCAAGATACAGACTATAATTCAGGTGTTGTGTTTACTGGGTCCAAAAGTCATGATACACAGATAAAGTGGAGACTATAAACTGTTTTAGCTCTTATAGATTGGTGACCTGTTCAGGTGTTTTTAAAGTAGAATATTATCTCATGTCAGTATAAAAATATTCTTAATTCTCCTGTGGTTACAGTATTTATAGAATGATGGTTCTGTATTGTAAAAAGGACTGCTTCAAAGTTTTCCAACTCTGACCTAATTGAAATGTTTTTTTTCCAATTATTTGTAATTACTGCAGCTCAGAGCTGCCACCCTTAGAAAATGATGCCTCACACACTAAGAAATACTTTTCTCATTATAATGATGAGAGTTTTTTATGAATATTTTCTTGTGATAAATGCATCTAATGGGCTCAGTTTTGTCTCCGATACAGAAGCAGAGTGTCTGCATACTGATAACAAACACATCCCGGTTGCTTAGTAAGAGCACAATTTCAAGTAAGACTTGTTCAATTCATTCAAATGTTCATGCACATCCTATTTTTATGAGATACAGATACAATGTTACATTTCAAACACCTTTCTTGTTTCTTGAGTAATTTTTTCTCATAACAAAGAGAAAATGTACTCATTTTAATGTGATATTCATCTTGTTATGATGACTTGTTTTTCTTGTTAAAATGAGTTATCTCATTTGAACAAGGCAGTTTTGTAACACGTTATAACAAAAAGGTTATACAGAAGATAGAAAGTTATATTACTTTATATATTAAAACTGAGACCTTTTTGTCATGATGGCTGCATTACATTGCGGCATATAACTATGTAGTCATATTTTAACTAATAGCTTACGCTCAGAGGAAATCTCTGTTCTGCTGCAGCTCCTCACTGAGCTTAAACACATTTCAACAGAGTGATCATTTAGACCAGCAAAGACCAGAAGTCAGTCAGGAAGCTTTCAGTTGATACAGATTTGTCAACATGATCCACTAATAAAAACAGGGGTTAAGACCATGTTGTCTAACACAGTATTTTTTTTTAACTTTCTGTAAAACTACTATGGAAGGCCTGTGAGACAAGTGATAAAAAAATTCTGGTGATTCATTTTTTAAGTCTGATCTAAATTATGTTCTCTCCTGTGTTTATGACATAAGAACGGGTGTAATAAAGTTTTGCCAGGATCATTTTTCTAAGTTACTTCTTTTCATCAGTGAAAACAGGTGAAAAAAATAAACTTTTTGGCAGGTGAATTTTTCATTTCTTTTTATTTTTTATTTCTTTTTATTTTTTATTGTCGTAATATTCATTTTGGCCACAAGAGGCTGAAATGCACCACTACCCAGTGTTCTAAATAGGACTAAAAGCATTCATGTTTTCTCCCTGTACTAAAGCACTGATTAAAACACATTTCTGGCCAAAAGAAAGACATGACAGTAATGTTACATAACTTATATGTACCTTGTATTTAGAGTGCATGGAGAAATTAACACTCACCTGGAAGAAAACATGAATGCTTTTAGTCCTGTTAAGAACATGGGGTAGTGCACTTCAGCCTCTTGTGGTCTAAATGAGTTTTACAACGAAAATGATCCTGATTAAAAAAAAAAAAAAAAAAGAAATTCACCTTCAAAAACCTTTTTGTCACCTATTTTCACAGGTAAAAAAAAAAATCGGGAACTCAGAGAGATTATCCTGGCAAAACCCTTTTTTTCACCTGTTCTGAGTCATAAACACAGGAGAGAAAACAGTTTAGATCAGACTCTATAACTGGATCAACAGATTTTTTTTTCCTCATTTGCCTTCAGGGCTTCCGTAAAATCCAGACTCTTTAGTGAAAAAAACAAAGTTTGTGTTTCATGTACCTGTCTCCTGGCTTGTTTTGGTCCCTGAATGCAGGCAGATTGTAAATGACAGTAATGTTCACCTGGAGGTGTCCTGTATAAAGAGCTTCATGCTTTGGGATGAAATGCCAAAAATGTGCATCTGTCTTATTTCACTTTTGTTTCTCTCTTTGCATTGTTTTATGACTTTCATCAGATAGGAATTATTTAAACGCTGTACATGGGTGTTGTCACCACAGCAGTGATGTGTTCACTTCTGCTGTCTGCTGGTGGCATCAGAGATTTTAGGGCCTTAAATTTGAGCAGGGGGACTCCAGGGACTTTCCAGGCCTTCCAGGTTATGTTTTCCTGCAAGAAAGAAGAAAATAATAATAATGTTGCCCAGATGCTCATATACAGTGATAGATGAGCTGCATAACAGTAGGAAACATTTAATCAAAGACATTTAGAGGAAACAGGTTTGATGACTGAAAGCACACACACTCCTTACACAATCACATTCCCATCATATTTACTAAAAAGACAACACCTAAATAAAACACCATACCACAAATCACTAACAAGGCATTTTTGAAAAGTGATTCAAAAGAAGGAACATGACTTCCTCAGGCAAGTCATTCTAGTCTTTTTTGTCTAAATCTGGACTTTGGACACATTTCCAGATCTATATTTATATTCTAGGGCTCTACTGGAATATCTTTGCATGATTTACAATTTAAAAAATCCTTATTTATCTTACACTCGCCCTTTATGCAGTCCCTCAGTTCAGCCTCTGTCTGTGCTACATATCACAACCTCTAAAAAAAATATGTGCATCATACCACAATATACAGACGGGTGACAAATTAAAGGAAAAACCAACATAAAGTATCTTAGTAAGGTGTTGGGCCACCAGGTGCTGGCATTGATTCTACAGTCTCTGAGCTCTACTGGGTTCACTGGCTGCAACTCATCTTCAAATGTGTACATTCCAACTATCCTCATTACCTACAACAGTTTTTGGTACAATATTCCTCATTTTATCAATATAGACACTCTACATGATATTCCGCCTCCTTTCTTACAGTCAGAAAAACAATTGGAAAGAGAAATTTATGTTAAAGGTTCCTTCAGACTGCAATAACTTACCATCAAACATATGATCCTTGACATCATTTCACATGTTTAAAAATGGTTTGACTTCTTATTTTGAGATAAATATGTTTCAGATGATGCTATATCTATATTCAATATACAATACACTGTATATTCTTTATTCTCTTGTATTTTTGCTGGACAAGCATTTGTTCAGGGCCTCTCTGTGGCCATCTAGTGGTTGTATTTACTCATGTACTCATCTCTCTAATGCTTTCTTCATAATGAAGGAACATGTCACCCAGTGCTGCAGTGTGACTTATTGATGTGTTTTTAATAGTTTTTGGAAAACAACACAGGCTCAGAGGAATAAGATATATCAGGCTTTGGGTGAACACATAATACTTGTTAGTAGATCAGTTCATTGTTGGTTTGGATCCAAAAATGAGATTTGTTGACAATAAGGAAGATATAGAAAATAACCAGACTCCTTTAACTTGATGGTTTAGGTTCCTGGAAGATATAACAGAGGATTAGAGGAGATCCGTAGAGTGAACTGCAGAGACCAGTCAATGCTGTGTGAAATTGGCATGTAGAACAGTTGGGATTTCTTGACAATAAGAAAACTATAGAAAATCGTCAGCCATATCCTTTAACTCACATTTAATGGCAAACAACTGGTTCAATTTAACCATGTGAGGTAGTGGAAAAAAAGAAGAAAGTTATGTGAGTGTGGACAATGTGAACAACTGCAAGGGTTAAATAATCTTGTTTGTTTAATCTGTACAAAAAATTAAATGTAAAAATGTCATGTTTTGTTTTTACGAGCAGTTATTTCCGGGCTCCAGGAGGTGACTTTGCCCGGCCAGGTTGGCCATTTCCTACAGCGACAATATTGAACCTGTTATGTTGATCTTTTGGTATAACTGCTACATAATGTTACACAAAAACCCTGCTGTTAAATTCTTATAATTATCTAATTTTCATTTCCCTACCAGGGACAAATAAAATTAATGAATTGAATTTATCTTCAGATAAATGGTGCTCTTGTTTTTATATAAAACCTGTTATTACAAAAAAAATGCTATCTCTGTTACCTCAAGACATGAAACTGTTATCTGTACAAAATAAATAGTAGGCACTAGTTGTGAGAAAACACACAGTGAGGTGTTGTTTAAAGTAACAGGGACACTGTTTCTCTAAATGCAAGCTGTTTTAAGTATTTCCAAATGTGTTTTTAATGCTCTACACACCATAAATAAAATTCTTTTCACCTCCATTGTATTTTGATGGCAGCAGATGTTTCAGAGGTGAATATCTCAAAATAAAAATTTACCCATCACACAGCAATTTAAGTTTAAGATGACCAATTTATTTTCCAGGTTACAATGACAGAGTAACAAAATGCAAATGTAATTTCCTTTTTATACAAATATATAAAAATATATTTGACCATACAAAATAAATCGGTTTAGTAACAGCTTGGAGAGCTCACATGTAGCCCCGTGCACCATATCCAGGTTGGACTGGACGTGGTTTGATGGTACTAATGATTGTGATTGAACTGGGGTCCCAGACACAATCCTCCTCCAAACCACTCGGCACCATTCCACACTTGGGAGGTACCCAGGCGGTGTCAAACACCTGGCCATATCTGGGGTCGTGCCAGGTCTTCTGGCGTGGGTGGCCCTGATAATTGATGGCGATCACTCTCCCCACGTTGACCGAGACCTTAATGACGACTCTGTCATGCTCAGGGTGATCAATGGGATAGCGGCCAGCTTTCTCCAGATCTCTGCTGAGGTAGACGCCCGGGCCGAGCATCCCATCTTTAGACTGGCGAAAACCTGAGGCCAGGATGGCCTGAGCATTCGCCCTGGTGGTGCCGTGGTACATGACATACTTTCTGCCATCAACTGGTGCTGAGAGGCCCAGTCGACCTACCCCCTCAGGCAGAGTAAAATCATCTTCAGCCCACCGGAACCGTGTTTGCTGGTACATGTTGGTCTCAGTGTTACTGTAGGAAAGAGAAATGTAAGAGATGTAATTTCCTTTTCATACAAATATATAAAAATATATTTGACCATACAAAATAAATCAGTTTGGCAACAGCTCGTATTGCTCACATGTAGCCCCATGCACCATATCCATATCCATATCCAGGTTGGACTAGACGTGGTTTGATGGTACTAATGATTGTGATTCGATTGGGATCCCAGACACAATCCTCCTCCAAACCGCTCTTCACCATTCCACATCCGGGAGGTACCCAGGCGGTGTCGTACACCTCGCCATATCTGGGGTCGTGCCAGGTCTTCTGACGTAGGTGGCCCTGATAACTGATGCGGATCACTTTCCCCACGTTGACGGAGACCTTAATGACGACTCTGTCAGACTCAGGGTGACCAATGGGGTAGCGGCTAGCTTTCTCCAGATCTCTGCTGAGGTAGACGCCCGGGCCGAGCATCCCATCTTTAGACTGGCGAAAACCTGAGGCCAGGATGGCCTGAGCATTCGCCCTGGTGGTGCCGTGGTACATGACATACTTTTTACCATCAGCTGGTGCTGAGAGGCCCAGTTGACCTACCCCCTCAGGCAGAGTAAAGTCATCTTCAGCCCACTGGTACATGTTGGTCTCAGTGTTGCAAAGAAACTAAATATCACTGCAAATAAAAATAATACAGGAAGGAAACAAGACAATTAGGACATTATTCAGACATATAATAATATTTAAGGTTAATTTGAAGTTATATTCTTCTTGACGATCTGTTTAGCCTAGCTTAGCACAAAAACTGGAACAAACAGAGGAAAACTGTTAGCTTAGCCGTGAAACAAAACTAAAAGAGAGGTAAATGCTAACATTAGCATGTTAACATCGTCACAATGTCAATGCTAACATGCTGATGTTTAATGGGTAGTTTAGTGTGTTTGTATGGCAAAATTTGCTAATTAGCACCAAACACAAAGTGCTTTTCCTCCAGCGCCACCATGACGTTGACATTTTTGCTTTTTAGTGAAATGTCTCAACAACTATTGAATGGACTGCTACAAAATTTCATACAGATATTCATGGTGCCCAGATGATGAATCCTAAAGACTTTTTTGATCTCCTGACTTTTCCTCTGGTGCCACCATCAGGTCAGATTTAAAATTTTTCCAATACTTTGTTTTGTGACTACTAAACATCAGCTTGTTAACGTTGTCACTGTCAGCATAGCATGATGGTGTTAGCATGTAGTTCAAAGCACAGCTGGGCTTAAGTGCAGCCCATTGACTGTATATAAAGATCATGACATGATGTCATGACAGCTCCCCAGAAAAGAAGCCAAAACGGCGGCAGAAAGTGGAGACGCGTCATCCATCATTATATACAGTCAGTGGTTCAGCCTCACAGAGCTGATAGCATAGCTGTAAACTCTTTGTCTTGTTATTCCAAGATACAGACTAAAATTCTGGTGTTGTGTTTACTGGGTCCAAAAGTCATGATACACAGATAAAATGTAAACTGTAAACTGTTTGTAGCTCTTATAGATCGGTGACCTGGTCAGAGGGGGGTTTTTTTTCCAGTAGAATATTATCTCATGTCAAGTATAAAAAGTAGTCTTATTTGATGAATTAATGAATGATCAACTCTCACCATAATTAAAATGTTTTTTCCCATTATTTATGATTATGGAACTGCCACCCTTCACATTAAGAAATACTTTTCTCTTTATATGATGAAAGTTTTTTATGAAGTTTTTTCATAATATTAGGTGTTTTCATTGTGACAAATGCATCTGATGGACTCAGTTCTGATAGACTGTCTGCATACCGATAACAATCACATTCTGGTTGCTAAGTAAGAGCAGAATTTCAAGACTTGATCAGTTCATTCAAACATTCATGCACATCCTATTTTTATGAGCATCTTGTTATGATGACTTGTTTTTCTTGTTGTTTGAGATAACTTTTCTCATTATAGCGAGACAGTTTTCTCATTGTAACATGTTATAACAAAAAAGTTTTATAACAAAAAGGTTTTCTTGTTATATCGATAAACTGAGCAAATTTGTTTTTTGTTGTGGTGGCAGCAGTTCAGAAAAAGCTGCTTTCATCAGTCAAGAAGATTTCAGTTGAGTCAGACTTGACAACATGATCTACTAATAAAAAAGAGGGGTTAAGACCACTCTGTCTAACACAGTATTTTTTGGACTCTCTGTAAAAACCCAGACTCTTTATGGAAAAAAAAACAAAGTGTGTGTTTCACGTACCTGTCTCCCGTCTTGTGTTGGTCCCTGAGTGCAGGTAGATTGTAAATGACTGTTCACTTGGAAGTGGCCTATATATGGAGCTTCTGCTTTGGGAGGAAATGCCATAAATTTGCATCTGTCTCCTTTCACTTTCGTTT
Organism: Thunnus thynnus; assembly: GCF_963924715.1. Lineage (NCBI taxonomy): Eukaryota > Metazoa > Chordata > Actinopteri > Scombriformes > Scombridae > Thunnus > Thunnus thynnus. The sequence goes on along the minus strand of NC_089533.1, from coordinate 2,911,421 downwards.
CTTCCTCTTGCATTGCTGTATGACTTTCGTTTACAGTCAGGTAGGAAATATTTAAATGCTGTATACAGGTGTGGCCACTACAGCAGTGATGTGTTCTGTCCTGCCAGATAGTGGCATCAGAGGTTTTAGGGTCTTATATTCTACAGCATTTTTTAAGTGGGTGTTTAATAGTGTCTCAAGTCATGTCCTGAACATTTTAAATACTAAATGTTCTTAGAACAGGCATCTTCCCATATGTTTTCAAAACAGCTGTTGTAAAACCTTTATTAAAGAAACCAAACATTGATAGAAAAGTACTGACTAACTATAGACCAATATCCAACCTTCCGTTCATCAGTAAGATACTTGAAAAGATAGTTTCAGTCCAAATAAGTTCCTTTCTCAAAGAAAACAATATCCTGGGGGAATTTCAGTTGGGCTTTAGAACAAACCACAGCACTGAAATTGCTCTCACAAAGATAATCAGCGACCTCAGACTGAGCTATGATGACATAAGATCTCAGTTCTTATCCTTTTAGACCTACTTACAGTTGCAGAAATATGACAATAGCTATCGAGTTGCACAAGGGAGCTGCCTTGGTCCATTATTATTCTCACTGTACATGCTGCCACTTGGTGATATCATCAGCGAGCACAATGTATCTTTCCATAGTTATGCAGATGACGCACAACTGTACATCTCCACAGAATCAAATGATGCTGCAGCTATTAACTCCATCACCAACTGTCTATTAGCAATAAATAAATAGATGAGCAATAACTTCTTAAAGTTAAATGAGGATAAAACTAAATCCTAATAGTCGGCCCATTTATAAATCAAAAAGATGCTGAGAAGCTAATTCATGCCTTCGTCTCAAGCCGGCTTGACTACTGCCATGCACTTTTTACTGGCCTTCTGAAAAAAGCCACTGAGAGACTTCAGCTCATTCAAAACTCTGCAGTCTACTTACCAGAACCAAAAAGAGAGAGCACATTAGTCCAGTTTTATCTAATCTGCACTGGCCTCCTGTTACATTTAGAATTGACTTTAAGGTCCTCCTCCTTATATACAAAGCCCTAAACATTCAAGGACCAAACTATATCACCAAATCCCTTGTTAGCTATTTGCATTCTATGTATTTTAGTTTCACTTTATCAAGTGGGTTTCATTTTTATTTTTATTTTATTTTCCATCTTGTATTACATCAATGTTTTTACACGCTTTTATGTTCTTTTATGTCCTTTTCATGTAAAGCACCTGGTACATGTAATTACTTTTGTTGTAAGGACTTTAAGCTGCATAACTTGTATGAAAGGTGATATACAAATAAAGTTGTTATTCTTCTTCTTCTTATTATTATTATTATTATTATTATTATTATTATTATTATTATTAAGTTATTATCTGAGCATATTATCTCTTTCCAGGCCTCCCCAGTTATGTTTTTCCCACAAGAAAAAATAATAATGTTGCCCAGTTGCTAATATACAGTGACAGATGAGCTATGTAACAGTGGGAAACATTTAATCAAAGACATCACTAGCAAGAAGAAATGGGTTTGACAACTGAGAGAACACACCAGAATCACATTCCTGTCATATTCGCTTAGGTTTCCATTCTGCTGGAGCAGCTGCTTTTCATTTCCATGACATAAAGCAGCTTGTAAACTTTATTTGGTCCAGGTAATAAAGATAAGGGGGGCAAGGAGCAAGAAAGTGAATAGGAGTTGTTAAAGCTTTCAGTTAAAATTGATACTGAATTTTATGACATAGGCCTATTACTCATATTAGGCATAGACTAGCCTAAATGATTTTATGACGTTTTTTGGTTTTAGAGGTTCACACATCAAACATCAGTCTGTGTATGAATAACATACTTAGGACCTGCAACTTATCTAAGACAGAGGAGATAGCATTCCTTGACTTCAGTACCTTGCTTGATCTGTACCTGTTGTAAGTGGATGGAAAGCATTTAAGTCATATTAGATCCGTGCCTAATACAAACTATGAAGAGACAGATCTACTGTGTGCCAACTTGACCAAATAGCCATATTTTTGATTGATTTTACACCTATTGCTACTCTAAAAATTCATGACAAATAGATATTTTGGGGCCATTTAAAAAAAAAATCCTCCCACCCCCTAAACTTTCAAAATGAACAATATTTACATATTCATAGATTCTTGATTTTATTGAGGTAATTTCACTTTTTTTGTGGAAAAAACATATAAGACACAAATAATCATTCAAAGCAGAGTATTTTTTATATACAGCAGCAATTCACCGCAAAAAGTTAAACTATTCCCAACTTTTAGTGTGGCCACACTTCACCGCAGAGGGCAGGTATTCCATAGCGATTGCATGGCACGCACTTTGCTGCTCTTGTGTGGTTTCAGCATAATGACCCCAAACATACATCAAAAAGAACCCAAGAGTGGATGAGAAGAAAACATTGGACCGTTCTGAAGTGGCCCACTATGAGTCCTGATCTGAATTCCATTGAACATCGATGGAAAGAGCTAAAACTTGGAGTTGGGAGATGGCACCCATCAAACCTGAGAGAACTGGAGCAGTTTGCTCAAGAAGAGTGGGCCAAACTACCAGTGGTGAACTGTAGAAACCTTATTCAGATTTACAGAAAGCGCTTAACTGCAGTTATTGCCTCCAAAGGCTGTGCTACAAAAATTTTGTGTTAAAGGTACCAATATTTTTGGCCATTTTCATTTGTTTTATTGTATTAAATAATATGTTAAGTTGTAAATCAAAAGCAAAGTTTCAGTTATATTCAATGTGAAATAAAGAATGATGGATACTATATACTTCTGTCAGTTTCAACTTATTACAGACAAAAAATAGTTTTTTTTAAAAAAGGAAGGGTACCAATATTTTTGGCCACGTCTTAACTATTACCTTAACTGTGTTTGTTGATTTGTGCTATATGTTATGTGGTTATTTTGATTTTAGTCTTTCATTCTGTTTTTAGTGCCTGATTTTATTCTGTACAGAACTTTGGTCAACTTGCGTTGTTTTTAAATGTGCCCTATAAATAAGTGACTTGACTTGACTCACCCTGTTAGAAATGAAACACTCACTCTGAATAATGAGCATGAAATGAACAACTATCCTTAATGTGGTTTTACTTCTGCTTCAAGTAGTTTGTCTCAAAACACGTCACACCCGAATTTAGTTTCTTAAGCATGAGATGTTACCTTAACTGAGTGAGGAATGTATGGAGAGAGAGGAAAATTTTGTGACTAATGCTGCATTCAGATTGAAATTAGACCATTATGCCCAAAAGTTCCAGTGTGTTTCACTCTTGTCAGATTACACAAGTAGCTCTAAGGGCTGGTACAAATCATTTAGGTAAGAGAATAGGTTCGGGTTTTTTCTGTCTGTTTTAATACAATACTAATGTGTTCATATATATGGGGAAAAGGGTCTTGGTCACTGTAACAATACTTATTCTCCATACTGACCCTGAAGATATTCTATCTGAACGAGAGTACACTGCAATCAGAATCAGATCCCCAAGGAGTAATTGGGTCGTTTTACAGTTGCTCACGTTCTACAATAGAAATATATATAAGCACAGAGAAAATATAAGTAAAATGGAAAATAAGAAAAACAATGTAAAAATATGTGCATCATACTACAATATACAGACAGGTGACAAATTAAAGGAAAAACCAACATAAAGTATCTTAGTAAGGTGTTGGGCCACCAGGTGCTGGCATTGATTCTACAGTCTCTGAGCTCTACTGGGTTCACTGGCTGCAACTCATCTTCAAATGTGTACATTTCAACTATCCTCATTACCTACAACAGTTTTTGGTACAATATTCCTCATTTTATCAATATAGACACTCTACATGATATTCCGCCTCCTTTCTTACAGTCAGAAAAACAATTGGAAAGAGAAATTTATGTTAAAGGTTCCTTCAGACTGCAATAACTTACCATCAAACATATGATCCTTGACATCATTTCACATGTTTAAAAATGGTTTGACTTCTTATTTTGAGATAAATATGTGTCAGATATTGCTATATCTATATTCAATATACAATACACTGTATATTCTTTATTCTCTTGTATTTTTGCTGGGCAAGCATTTGTTCATGGCCTCTCTGTGGCCATCTAGTGGTTGTATTTACTCATGTACTCATCTCTCTAATGCTTTCTTCATAATGAAGGAACATGTCACCCAGTGCTGCAGTGTGACTTATTGATGTGTTTTTAATAGTTTTTGGAAAACAACACAGGCTCAGAGGAATAAGATATATCAGGCTTTGGGTGAACACATAATACTTGTTAGTAGATCAGTTCATTGTTGGTTTGGATCCAAAAATGAGATTTGTTGACAATAAGGAAGATATAGAAAATAACCAGACTCCTTTAACTTGATGGTTTAGGTTCCTGGAAGATATAATAGTTGCATTACAGATTAGGAGAGATAGACGTAGATTATACTGCAGAGACCAGTCAATGCTGTGTGAAATTGACATGTAGAACAGTTGAGATGTCTTGACAATAAGAAAAATATATAGAAAATTGGCAGCCATATCCTTTAACTCACATTTAATGGCAAACAGCTGGTTCAATTTAACCATGTGAGGTAGTGGGAAAAAGGAGACAGTTATGTGTGTGTGGACAACATGATAAACCTTAGCAACAAAGGCTACAGATGATTGTTGTCACCCACTGCTTGAACTGAAAGATGAACACAAAACTACATAACCTACTTGTGTCACTGAATTTCCAGAGATGTACAATAACAAACTGGCCTTATATCAAGACTAAACAAAAAAGATGTTCTCTTCCACAAAATATCAGCCTGCAAATGCAACTACGAGATTTTTTACAGAAACACAGTTTGAGTCTGAATCATAGTGATCTACTGCTAGCAACATTAGCAGAATGCTATCTCAAGATATCAAACTGTTTTCTGTGCAAAATAAGTAGTAGGCACCATTTGTAAGGAAACACAACAAGGGGGATTGTTCAGAGTAACAGGGACACTGTTTCTTGAACAGCAAGATTCTTGTAAGTATTTGCAAATGTGTTTTTAATGCTCCACGCACCACAAATAAAATTATTTTCACCTCCATTGTATTTTGATGGCAGCCGATGTTTCAAAGGTGAATATCTCAAAATGAAAATTTACCCATCACACAGCAATTTAAGGTTTAACATGACCAATTTATTTTCCAGGTTACAATGACAGAGTAACAAAATACAAATGTCATCGCCTTTTTATACAAATATATAAAAATATATTTGAGCATACAAAATAAATCAGTTTGGTAACAGCTTGTAGAGCTCACATATAGCCCCCTGCACCATATCCAGGTTGGACTGGACGTGGTTTGATGGTACGAAGGATCTTGATTCGATTGGGGTCCCAGACACAATCCTCCTCCAAACCGCTCTTCACCATTCCACACCCGGGAGGTACCCAGGCGGTGTCGTACACCTCGCCATATCTGGGGTCGTGCCAGTTCTTCTGACGTGGGTGGCCCTGTTTATTGATGACGATCACTCTCCCCACGTTGACCGAGACCTTAATGACGACTCTGTCATGCTCAGGGTGATCAATGGGATAGCGACTAGCTTTCTCCAGATCTCTGCTGAGGTAGACGCCCGGGCCGAGCATCCCACCTGTAGACTGGCGAAAACCTGAGGCCAGGATGACCTGAGCACTTGCGCTGGTGGTGCCGTGGTACATGACATACTTTTTACCATCAGCTGGTGCTGAGAGGCCCAGTCGACCTACCCCCTCAGGCAGAGTAAAGTCATCCTCAGCCCACCGGAACCGTGATTGCGGGTACATGTTGGTCTTAGTATCACTGTAGGAAAAAGATATATAAGTGTAAAAACTTCAGAAGGATTTCATGCAAAGAAATTAAACATCACTGCAAATAAAAATAATACAGGAATGGAACAAGACAATTAAGACATGATTCAGACACATATACCAATATTCAAGGATCATTTGAAGTTCTGTTCTTCTTGAGGATCTGTTTAGCCTAGCTAAGCACAAAAACTTGAACAAGCAGAGGAAAACTGTTAGCTTAGCTGTGAAACAACACTAAGAGAGAGCTAAATGCTAATGTCAGCATTCTAAAATGCTCACAGTGTCAATGCTAACATGCTGATGTTTAACAGGCAGTTTAGTGTGTTTGCATGGAAACATTTGCTAATTAGCACCAAACACAAAGTGCTTTTCCTCCAGCGCCACCATGATGTTGACATTTTTGTTTTTTATTGAAATATCTTGACAACTATGGTGATCTCCTGACATTTCCTCCAGTGTCAGGTCGGACCTAGAACGCAAGTTAGGACCAACTTAGCTTAACCCTCGTGCCTCACTAGGGACCTAAAAGGGCCTTTAATGTTTTATTTTGATTATTTTGACTGTGATTATGCTGTAGCCATGACTTTTGATAAAGTAGGTATTTTTTATCCAATTTTGGAAATTAAACCACAGATCCTGTCCTGTGTTAAGTCTATAATACACTGCATAGAAACAATACTAACTTTCAGCATGTTAGGGCCCCTTTAAGGTCCCATTTAAACCCATTAAAACCACATTTTTTGATCCCATGACCATTATAGCATAAATTCATGCGTTTTGTTTTATAAGACTTTCAAACTGAAGCCCTGACTTCAAAATTGTAGTTTTTCCTATTTTCCAGTTGATTGAGCAATTTTCTTCACACACCATTAGCATTTCTCTCCACTAGGGGCTATGTCAGGGGCATTTCATGCATCATCAAGTTTTGCAGGACATTGAAGCAAATTTATTTATCTGAAAATTGTGTTGTGTTAGTATTGATATGGATGTCCAAGGATGGTGTATCTGTATGTATAGAAAAACTAGTGTGTGTGTGCGTGTGTGTGTGTGTGTGCAGCTAAAAAGATGTAATTTATATTCAATTCAGTTTTATGTACATAGTGCCAAATCATAACAAAAGTTATCTCAGGGTACTTTTCACTTAGAGCAGGTCTGGACCATACTCTTTAATTTATATGGGCTGCAGCTTACATTACTCTTTTGTCCCTCTCTCTCTCACAGACACACACATACACACCTTACCCCCCCCCCCCCCCCCCCCCCCCCCCCCCCCCCCCCCATGTGGGTGTGAAACAAGAGGGCAAGTGATTCCCATTGTTGTTGTTCGAGATAACTTTTTTCATTATAGCGAGACAGTTTTCTCGTTGTAACATGTTATAATAAAAAAGTTTTCTTGTTATATCGATAAACAGAGCAAATTTGTTTTTTGTTGTGGTGGTAGCAGTCCAGAAAAAGGTGCATTCATCAGTCAGGAAGCTTTCAGTTGAGTCAGACTTGACATCATGATCTACTAATAAAAAGAGGGGTTAAGGCCACTCTGTCTGACACAGTATTTTTTTGACTTTCTGTAAAAACTCTCTCTCTCTTCTCTCTTCACGGAAAAAAAACAAAGTGTGTGTTTCACGTACCTGTCTCCCGTCTTGTGTTGGTCCCTGAGTGCAGGTAGATTGGAAATGACTGTTCACTTGGAAGTGACCTATATAAAGAGCTTCGGCTTTGGGAGGAAATGCCATAATTTTGCATCTGTCTCCTTTCACTTTCGTTTCTTCCTCTTGCATTGCTGTATGACTTTCGTTTACAGTTAAGTAGGAAACATTTAAACGCTGTACACGGGTGTGGCCACTAAAGCATGTTGATGTGTTCTGTGCTGCCAGATAGTGGCATCAGAGGTTTTAGGGCCTTAAATCTGAGCAGGGAATTCCAGGGACTTTCCAGCCTCCCTGGTGATGTTTTTCCGACAAGAAAAAAATAATAATAATAACGTTGCCCAGTTTCTAATATACAGTGACAGATGAGCTGCATGACAGTAGGAAACATTTAATCAGCAACATCACTATCAAGAAGAAACAGGTTTGACAACTGAGAGAATAAACCACAGTTACATTCCCGTCATATTTGCTTAGGTTTTCATTGTGACGGAGCAGCTGCTTTTTATTTCCAAGCAGCTTGTAAACTTTATTTGGGCCAAGTAATAAAGATGAGAAGGTGAATGAGCAGGAGCAGGTCCAGAAGGAGGAGAAAAAACAACAATCTGTGTCTGTGTTGATCATTTAATCTAATAATAATAGTAAAACACTTTTTTATATAACATGTTTCAAAACACCACTATAAAACGCTTTACAATAAAGCAGACCACAATAAAAAAACACACACACAAAAAGACCAAAACTAAATAAAACACCACACAATAATTCACTAAAAAATATATTTTTAAAAAGTGATTTAAAAGAAGAAACCTGATCTCTTTAGCCAAGTCACTGTAAAGTCTTTGTTGTCTAAATCTGGACTTTGGACACATTTCTGCGGCTCTACTGTATCTGCAAGCATGATTTGTGACATCACATCGAGTTTGGAGCCAATCACGGTCCAGTATGAAACTTACAAAAGTATGATGTGGAAACTTGAAGCCTCCAGTTCACAAACACTGAGAATTTACAGTGAAGTTGGAGTTGGAGAAATAATCATTCAAAGCAGAGCATTTTTTATATACACTATCTTGAATTACAGGGAAATAAGAACACGCAACATAAAAACAGTAGCACATATGGTGAAATAACCAAACATTAAAGATAAAACATGAACCAGCAGCAGAAAAAACATAAAATCAAATGCATGAAAAACAGGAAAATAAAACCAAACGCAGTAAAACGCGCAGCATAAGACACATAAGAGACATAGAAAACAGGACTGATTGAAGTTGTTTGCGTTAAGCTGAGTCACTCACAGTTCATTGTGTTCTGACATGTTTGAACAATAAGCAGAATAAATGTTACTTTACCTGTTCAACAAGCAGGTGAGGGTGCAGTTTAGTAAGAACTGAAACGGTTCCAGATCTGAGGATTATCAGTAATCCAGAAAGACGCTGAGGATGCTACGTCAGAGCTGTGAGGTTATCTGAGAATAATACACATCCTCCGGGCCAATCAGAATCAAGTATTCTCTGCAGCCGTGGTATAAATATATACAAACCCAACATAATTATCACTGAGACATATGGAAAATCCCTTCTGCCTGGTCTGTTCTGCTTCCTGAGTTTCATTTTTACTCAACAGTTTTAACTCTGAAAGTTATTTGACTGGATGAATGATTTATAAGAATTAAAGCTCATAAATCAACTTATCACAGCTGTATTGATAACCGCTCATACTGTATGTCACCTCATATTACAAGAAACAGCAGTACAGAAAAGTGAGGACTTGTAGGACATCACATAGTTTGTCCTGTGCTGACAATTTTATTTTTCAGCTGTAAAATGTCCTGCTGTAATCTCCTCATTACAATTAAACCAGATTTAAACCTCTAATAACAGATTTTTTTGGCCACTTTGGGGAAACAAGCTGTTAGTTCTGGCATGTTACACTTTGAAGTTTGTTGAACATGTTTACAACTATTTACACATCCAGCACTCACAGAGAAACACTCATCTGGTTGTGTTTGTTTCACCAACTGGTGAATAAAAGTCCGGTATTTACTCTCTTTTAGCTCTGATTTGGCCTCCACCACCTCCTGAGAAATATATCTGTCTCTTTAGCTGCTACATTTTGCACATGTATCATGTGTGTAGCTGCCTTATAAACACAATTATTCACACTTTGCGTGGTTGACGCCGTCTTCTTTCACTGAGCTGTGACTCACCCTGTTAGAAATGAGAAACACTCGCGAGTAACGAGCATGAAATGAACAACTAATCTTTAACGTGGTTTTACTTCTGCTTCAAGCTGTTTGGCTCAAAACAAAGTTTTTTAGTTTCTTAAGCATGAGATGTTTAACTGAGTGAGGAATGTATGGAGAGAGAAGAAAAAAGAGGGAGAAAGAAAGAGAGAGAGAGAGAAAGAGAGAGCTGGTTTATGACTAATGCTGCATTCAGATTTTAATTAGACCATTATGCACAAAAGCTCAGGCGTGTTTCACTCTTGTCAGATTTGACGAGTAGCTCTGAGGGCTGGTCCAGATTATGTTGGTTAAAGGACAGGTTCAGGTTTTTACAAGTTTTGTCTTAATACAAGACTGATATGCTCATATATATGAGGAAATGGGTCCATACTGACTCTGAAGAATATTTATCTTGAGGAATATCTCCTAAGGACAGTCTGGTTCAAGGAATATCACCAACTCAATGACTTGTCTGTGAGGACAGAGGAGAAAAAGGCAGGAGTTCCAGTCTGATCTTTTATTATGGAATAGCTGAACCAGTTTATCTGATAACAGAAGAAAAGGCATAACAAAGGATATTAATCCAGACATAATAATTCCTAATTCAATAATTATTATTAATCCAACAAAGGTAATTTAACTTCAAACACAGTTCCTATGTAAATGTAGAGATATAGAGATAACTTTACCACAACTTAAACCTAATCAGTACAACAAATAAATCATAAATTAAAGCTGCCGTTGGGGCGCGGTGCAGACCACGGGCTTCTGTCACAGGCATGTAGATGTCTCCAGACCTGGGCTGACAGGTCTGACTTTACAAACATGTAAAGTTTGGTGCAGACTGGAGCATTTGCAATAAAGTTCTAGCAACTTCCTCTGTCATGGTGAAACATCAGATCTCAACGGTGTGAGGATGAGAATTTTCTGCAGGGTGAGACATGTCTGTCTTGCTCACACCTGTGGCATCAAAATCATGCAAGTTTTGGGTCCATTCACTTGAATTTCAATTAGTAAATTGAAAACTCTCGATGAGTTTGTATGTAAAACAAATTAATTTCCTAATTGTCATTGAGTTTATTTTTAGAAAAGTAAAGACTTTAAACCCACATGACCTGGTCAAAGTTTGATTGACATGTGTACTGTCAGGTGTGTAGAGACAATAAGTAACTGCAGCTGGACACAGAAAAATACTCATATATTTGAATGGAGAGTGTGAGTGAACCGCCAGGTGCCCGGGAACTAATAAAGGAAAAACTGCAGTACAGAGCTACAAATTTTAGTCATGATTTTATTTTTCTGCAGAACTTTATCACTAAACTCTCACCCTCACTCCATTTTTTCACTTCCCCTCATAGGTCATCCCCACTACTGATTATACATATAAGACCTACAATTATTGTAAAATAAATGATAATAACCCTAAACTTCTAAAGTACATTATATACAAGCTTTAGTTTGTATATAATGTACTGTATGTATATAGACCTTTCTGCTATATCCTATAAACTGAGCTACATTCAACCGTCACACCCATCCCCTCCTCCCTGTCAGACTGAGAGAAGGATTTCGGAGCAGTCTTCTAGTGGAAATATCTTCATAAATCCCATGACTTTGGTCAAATCTTACATTCAAAATCACATTTTAGTAGGAATTTTTGTCACGAATCCATTGATATAGGTTTGAAAGTGGTCAGACTTATAGTTTGGACGTCAGACGCCTCAGTTTGGCACAAAGTTCATGCCTAGAGATTGCCTCCCCATTGGTTTACATTGTAAGGTGCTATGTGGCACTCCAACTTTCAGGGCTTATAATATCTAAACTGTTCGAGTTATTGCAAAGCTTTTAATAACTTATGTTCAGCACAGTGTGATAAGTCATGTATTAAAGTTTGAAGCCGATACCATTAACGCCCTAGGAGGAGATAGCGTTTATTCAGGGTCCAAAATTGGCACAAAGTCATACTTTGCTGGGTGTATTGTGGACTTCCTGTTGGTCAGGGGTGTCAGCGTATGATTTGTAGGTCTTGTTGAGACGAACAATTGAGTTTTGGTTCGATCTTTCTACGACATTCCTACGGGCCGTGGCCGCCATTTTAGATACATAGGTGGCGCTAGAGAGCACATTTTGACACTTTGGGGGTTAATTTTTACATTTTATCAAATTTTTCAGCAAACCGCATGTGCGTGCCAAATTTGGTGAGTTTTTTGGGCATGTTTAGGGGGTCAAATATAGGGTTGAAGTGGCGGATTAATAAAGAAAGAAGAAAGAAAGAAAGAAAGAAAGAGAACAGATACAAGAGGGTCTTCTCCCCTTTGGGGCTCAGGCCCTAATTACTGAAACTGCTGTAAGTGCATTTTAAACCAAAGGAAACTTACACATCATTTACACAGATCAAACTATTGGAGGGATGAGACATCCACATGAGGCCAGCCACATTGTTTGTTCTCAAGAGTTTGACGCAGGTGAGCCGGCCGCCTGCATTGATTCTGAGGCTCCACCCATCCAGGAAGTAGCGAGGCGGGTAGAGGAAGGTTAGAGTGGGAGGGGATTTTCCACAGACCATGAAGATATTCCATCTGAACCAGACTACACTGTAATAAACACTTCAGCTGAAGCTAATATGATACTTTAGCAGTCTGAGTTAGTTAAATGGAGTCAGTATCTTTCAAAGTTACGTTCTGTTCAGAACCAAATTCAGCTTTCGTTCCCCCAGAAACGTTCCTCGCTGAGCTGCAACATTCTTGGTTGTTGTGTGTAAATTCGTTGTTGGTTTTGTGTTGAAGTTTCTTCTCCCCTCGAATAGTGTTTCCCTCTTGTTAGACTTGTGTTTCCTGCAGCACCACCTCTGCAATCAGGGTTAGGGCTTAGATGGTGGTTATGGTTCAGGTGCATGAGGTTGGGTGTAGGTTTCATTAAGGAGGGAAACACATGGTGAACGTATGCAATACGATGAATTTACATACAGGCATCATTAATTCATATGTCCCCATGTTCTGATTATTTATTTATGGTCACACAGATTTACATTTGGGTACTTAGATATTCAGAACAACATATATATAAGTCACAGACACATATGTTGTACAACCACAATACTGTGTCGCATTACACACACAATACAGTACATCATTACACTGGATAGATGAGAAATATATAAAAAAAATATAAGAAAAATGATGGATTATCCAACTGCATCAAGTTTTAAGTGGATTTCATCTGCTACTGCAGTAATATAACGTGTAATAAATGTGCTCAAACATGATCTTAATAACTTTGTCATTTAAAATCTCATATTCTATTTTTAGGAGTGACTTTTATAACCTCTTGGCTAACTCTCACGCATGTACAGCAATGTTTAATTATGTGCACCGTTCCTGTTAGATTCATCCTCTGGGGAATATGAACCATCCATCGATCCATCGAATAGCTAGGCGTCGAGATGTTTCAGCCGCGGCGCCGTCATTGCTTAAAAATAAAGTAGAAGATGAAGAACAAGAGGAACAAGAAAGAGAGGGCGAATGAGCGAAAGGGGAAGTGTCTATTTTTAGATGTTCATTCATTTAGATCACTGGCACTTCTCTGCAATATGCATGAAATCAGACTAATCTGGTGGAAAGTGTATTCGAAGGCGAGCAGAGATGGAGCAGAGGAAGATTAATAGGGTTGTTGGAGTGTGCTGCATATATATATATGTGTGTGTGGTGTGATTACTGCATGACTGGAGACACATAATGTATGGAGAGGTAATCATTTCCTTAGGTTATATAGAGGAACTCTGTTTGTTTGCATACATAATGCATATATGTGTGTGTGTGTGTGAGGAGGAGGAGGAGACGTGGAAAGAAAGCTTATCATATTGAATTATACTTATATTTATTTTCATTGGGTATATCTTCCATTAGCTTGGACCCACTGCTGACTGGCTGCCTGCTCTGGTCAGATACATACGGAGACTGAACTTTAACATTTATTTGACATTTATTAACTCACATAATTTACTGGTTTATATACGTTTCATATGAGAGAGAAGTTCCTCCGTGAGCTGCTCATCCTGCAGAAGCACTAGAGCTGAAACCATGAGTCGATTAATCCGCTACACAATTAATCGTCAACTATATCGAGTAATTTTTTTTTTTTTAGGGAAAAATTCTCTGGTTCCAGCTTCTCATGTGAATATTTTCTGGTGTCTTTAGTCTTTTGTGATAATAAATTGTGTATCTTTGGGTTGTGGACTGTTGGTCGTTTTCTGACATTTTATAGGCCGAACAATTAATCAACTAATCAAGAAAACAATCAACAGATTAATGGATAATGATGTAAAATGTAGTGGTACAACGTTTTCCTCTGAAGAAGAGGTAAACAGTCATAGATTTTTTTTTAAGTGCTTTTGGGGCCTTTTAGAAGTTATTTCGCGGTACAATGAATTAGAATAGTAACATAATTCAATATTTTTCATATCTAAACATTAAATCTGTTTGGGGCCCTTTTATTTAGGGGCCCCAGGCAGTTGCCTACTCTGCTTAATAGTAAAGTCCATCCCGTCTTCTCTAGTCTGACGACTGAGTTGTATCATCATGAGAGTTTCTTCCTGATGCGTCTCTTCTTCTTCTCTGGTTTACAAAGTGCAGCGACGTCATTTGCTCTAAATGACAAAATCTTTTTTTTTTTTTTTAAAGGTCTTTATTATACAAAATTTGAAAACATTCAAATGACATCAGTCAATCATAGCAAAATAAACAATATAAACAAAAATCTAGAGGACATTATTCATTAATACAAACACATTGTTATTGGAGGAGAAATTAGTTTTCATGTATTGCTTCATGTATTTCATTTTCAAATATAATAAATAAGAGTTTAGAGTTATTCAATTTGGATTTGCGGATATGAAATTTTGCTAAAATAATGATTAAGTTATTCATATAATATTCTTTGATTTTATTGCCATTACACAGACTCAATATTATCAATAATAAATCTACTCAAGTCCTTCCACAGCCTTTTGGTTCAGCGTCAAAACAAATGAACAAGTGTTTCTAGAAGTACATCACATATGATGATTTGCTGGGTAATAATCTGTGTATGATTTTACATGAGACGTATAAATGATAAATGCTTTGACTGAACTGTTGACTCTCTAATGGCCACATGAGGGCCTCTGAGTCCTCTCTGCTGCCTGCGAACCTCCAAACCTCTCTCCTCATTTCAAGCCTTTGCCAAAATCCCTCCTCCCTCCTCCCTCTTCCCTCCTCCCTCCTCCTCCTCCTCCTCCTCCTCCTCCTCCTCCTCTCTGCCTGCCAGTAGCCCCTCTCAGGCCGCGTAGGGGAGCATTCACACCCCGCTGTCGGCGTTTAGCGGATGGGGCTCTCAGCTTGAGCCGGAGGGAGGAGGAGGAGAACGATGAACGGTAACCCGTGTGCCCGCAGGCTGGCCCGGCGCTCCAAGTCCGCCCTGCTGGTGGCCGCTTTGGCCGTCCTGCTGGTCCAGACTCTCATCGTGTGGAACTTCAGCAGCCTGGACTCTACCGGCGGGGACGGAGGCGCCAGGAGTCGGGAGAAGAGAGACGAGCGAGCCGCGGGGCTCAACAAAGCCGACAGGGAGCACCCGCGGAGGGGGCTGCACAAGAGGGGCGACCCGCCGCCGCCGCTCGGAAAGGCGGCCGTCCGGCACAAGCTGCAGGCGGTATGTTTGAATCACATCTGCTTCATTATTCATGGGGAACCGGGTTGTGTGAGTTTAATTGATATTTCTACACGTGTGTCTCCTCTACTTCCCGGAAAATGAGCGTTTATCGCCGCGGGGAGCTGCAGAGAAGATGCTCCGGAGCGGCTGCAGCTGCTCGCCTGTTGTTTTGGCATTTGCATCAACACAGTTCCCCGCTTTGGTCCGTTGTGTGGAGAGATGGACCAGTAGGCCAAACTTAATTCAAAAACCCGGCAATTTAACGCGTTCATTAGTGGGCTGCAGGTCAGATACGTACATCCATTGTACCACAAACAAACTCTGAACTCTGAACCAGAATCAGTTTCTTTGATTCACCCAGTTTTACAAAACATACTCTGTAGAAGAGGACAATTATCTAGCGACATGAATGGAAAAAATACTGATGTTTGCTTAATAAATGGCCCTTTATGGTTTATATACACGCCGAATGGAAGAATGAGACGAGTATTTGGTTAAAATATATCCAGTCACGTTCTGCAGTAAATGTCAGGTTGCCGAAAAGAAAGTAAATATTTAATCATCTAATTTATTAACGGAGTTTGGTGTCACATTTCTCCCCGCAGTGACAACAGTGTCTCGCTTTCTAATTTGTTATTTTTAATGTAGAAGATCAATATTCCTTTATTTTAAGCCTCAATTTCAGCCTCACATATTAAGATAAATGTGCACAGCATAAGTAACTTTAAGGATTAAATCAGTCGAGTGAGTGGTTGTGTTTTAGGAGGTTAATTAAATCTTTCTCTTCAAATCAAGGAACTTAACAGACCCTTTTAGTTCATATCAAGAGGTGTGTGCATAAATTAGGAGAGGCTGTGGTGATTTTTATTTATAGGGGGAAAACATTATGAAGCCTGCAGGTCGGCGCTCGCCAAGTCACAGCAAAAAAATGTCTGATTTTCTTCTCTCTATTTCTTCAACTTTCCCTACAAGAACAAATGTGTTTCTGTGCTTCCATTTACATCATTTTATTACCAACTGAAGCTCAGTATGTGCTCAGTAAATTCTCCAAGTCTGCATGTGTGTACAGTCAGAACTGGAAGCAGCAAACGCAGGAGGTGATGATCTGGACTCTGCAGGAGATTCAGAAAATTATGTTATGTGTGTGTGTGTGTGTTGTTTTACCTGGTGGGATCCAGGTGTTCTCTTGTGTAGTAAAGTGAGCGTACTGTAAATGCTGCTGTGTGTGTGTGTGTGTGTGTGTGTGAGAAAGAGAGAGAGAGAGAGACATTAGCTGTATTGTAGGGATCCATTTTTACGTCCTTTCATTACAGATAACTGGATGCCCTGTGATCTTCCCTTTTGAGTGTGTGTGTCAGTGTGTGTGTGTGTGTGTGTGTGAGAGAGAGAGAGAGAGAGAGCGGTGATATGTCCTGACAGTTATTGGCTTTTAAAACAGATACATGCCAGCGCTTTTTATAGGACGAGAGTTTGGAAGGTAAAGAGAGACAAGAGGGAGAAAGACGGAAAAAAGGAGAGAAAACCGGATAAAAGAAGGTGGATGTGAGAGTTAAACGAGTGATTTACAAAGATCCGAAGTCGTAGCCAAACAGGGAAATAAAGAACCGCAGTGTGTTTATGAGTCTGTGAGGAGAATACAAGACGAACGGGTGCTGGATTGGTGAATATCGTCTTAAGAATTACACTTAAAGAGCCGATTTAAGAGCAAAAAAAATAAGACAAGACACCTTTTATCAAGCGTGTAGGAGTAACCTTAAACTCTCAAGTGATCACATGATTAACCACATGTGCTCTGAGCAGGAAGTCAAGCACAGACAGGCTTTACTCTAAAACCCTACTCTAAAAATATCCTTACATTTTATTAAAAAATCAAATGTTGATTCGTAAAAGCAAAAAAAACAAGCAGCTAATTAATTCATAATACATAAATATACAAATAGCAGTGAAATGATTAGAAACTGGCTTCAATGGAAACTAAAAGAGGAGAAGGAAAGAAATTCTGAGGTATGTCAAAGAAAATATTATGAGCAGAATTTAAAAGCTTTATTCTTATTGTTTGCAACCCTGATCAATGAAAAAAAAACATTTAACAACGAAAAGCATCAAATTACCACATTTGAGAAGCTGAAACCAGTTAATTTTTTGCTTTTTTTGAGTTAAAAATAACTGAAATGATTATTCAGTTTATCAAAATAGTTGCAGATTAGTTTTCTGTCATCAACTAATTGTGTAATTGCCTAATTGTTGCAGCGTTAATGGCAAGTTTTTGTAATTAAATGTTTGGTTCCGTGTATCAAATGTTGGGCCGCAGCTAACAATTATTTACATGATCCATTAATCTGCTGATTATTGTCTTGATCGATGGTTTTGTCTACAAAATGTCAGAAAATAGTGAAAAATTAGTGTTTTAGTTACTCAGAACCCAAATATATTCAGTCACTATCATATATGAGCATTAAGTCATCATTACATTACATCATCACATTCGAGAAGGTGAAAACAGCAGATTTTTGGCGTTTTTTTGCGTAAAACGATCAATCGCTTATTAAAATAATAGTCCATTAAATTTCTGTTGATTAATTCTTTCAGCTCTGATCAAATGTTCCAATCAAATGTAAATAACAGGCTGAAATGAGTCTGTTCTCCGTTACACAGCACACACTGCTTCAGCTAATCTATCGTTTAGATTATTTAATAATCTACTTATCATGTACTTATCGTCTGCAGCTCTCTGACGTTTAACGGCAAGTTTAAGTCGTAAGAAATTTGCTAAATTGTTTTTATTCTTAAATTTGTGAGTAAAAGTGACTTTTATCTTTCACTTAAGTCCAAAATGTAACTTCTAGCAGTTTGATAAATAGACCGTTTGGATGTTTGTTCTTCTTCTCTGAGCAGAATGATGAATGTGTTTGTTTGTTTTTTCATCTGCTGAAATCTCAGTTTAACATGCGCGACTATGAGCAGGATGTTGTGACATCACAACTAGTCTGGAGCCAATCATAGTCCAGTATTCAACTGACACACGTGTTGATGTTTTGTCTTTACAGTGAAGTTTGAGACATTTTGTGTTCCAATGAGAAATATTTGTATGTTCTTAGACTTTGGATTTTACAATAAAGGAGAAGGAGGAGATGTCATTTACAGGATGGAAAAAAAAAATCATATCAGACTCAAATTATTATTCAAAACCAAGTATTTTTATGTCTTTAAACATGTCTGTAGGGAATCTTTAAAAGATGTTGTTGTAGTTTCTCAGAGCTTATCCAAAAGATGTTAATTTAAATATCATTAAGAAATGAAGAAACCATCAAACATGCACATTTCTGAAGCTGGAAACTGAATCTTTGGCTCGAAAAGTTGCTTAAAAAAACATCTGAATTTTCTGTGAGCTGGTATCTGCTGCTTTAATCTGATTTATGTCACTGCAAGTTGAACATCTTTGGGTTTTGGACTGTCGGTTGAACACAATAAGATATTTGAAGGCATCACCTTTGAACTCTGTGTAATTATAGTGGAAACTTCACTATTTTCTCACATTATATAGACATAAAAATGATAATCCATGCATTAATTGATAATAATCCAGTGCAGCCTTAATAGGAGCATGTATATATTTCTGTTAGATTCGTTAGCAGCGATGTGACATTGAAGTGAACCAGTGAAGGTTGTGTGAAGGTAATAAACTGTGTGTGTGTGGAGGAGGAGGAGGAGGAGGAGGGTCGTGTTTACTGACAGGATGAAGCATCGTATTTCCAATAAAAAGACTGAACATCATCTGAAGACGCTCAATAAAA